>NC_054084.1:44703150-45028377 GCF_017562075.2 Anopheles merus | reverse complement strand
GCTTTGATTGAATACTGCTATCATCTCCTTGGAATTTATCCGTCTTTGCGTCACTCGGGTTAAATTAAATAAAATGACACCTCGAGGTAAGAACAATTTTATCATGCATGTGATTTTTATTTTTTCCAAACATCCATTATACTTAGCATCCAATAATTATGAAAAAAAAATCTCTTTATTTACTCAAGACCACCAGTTATCTCTGACAGTGGTGCACACAATTTTGGAAAAATATTTTAATCTTTATGATGAGTTTTCTCGTGTATTTTCCCATTATTTTCCGTTATTTTTTCTTTTACATGCAAATAGCTTCGTCGAATTATATCACCCGCACCTTTAAGTGTATGTGTGTGTTGCGGTACAAATTCTGCAACCTGTCAACCGGTCGGTCCAATTCTCACCCGCTGGGTCCCAAATTCCTGTTTCTTTTTTTCCATATGGCTCATTACGGATTATCGGATTTGCGCACGGTTTTTAGAGGGTTCCGTAAGCCGTAAGCGGAATTGAGTTTTTACACCTCCGCCACACCACCGCCGTTGTGCCGTTTTGTGGTACGCCACCACTACCAACACCACTCACGAGGCCTTTGAGCCAGCGTGTGCAGACGGCATGGTAGTCGAAGGTAGTCGGTTATTTCATTAAGAGGATTTATTTAATGATAAAAGGAACACGGACGAGGAGTTGTAAGGTAGGAGTGCAATAGGCGTCGGAATAGAAGGGTGTTATCTTCTGGGACCCCGAGCGGTAACTAGTTTGCTCAATGGACTGGCGGCGATAGACGGGCAGAAGAGGGTTTTTGCTGCATGTGTTGATTTTAATTAGCCACGGGAGGAGTTGGCTTATGGTCAATCATAAACAACAACCGAAATCGGTTTCCTATTGGATCGAACGCTCAATACTGCTCGATAATTGAGTGTCAAATAAATTAGAACCCTGTGCCTAGCTGCTACGAAACTATTGATGTTGTATCGTTTTTTTTGTAACAAATTTCGGGAGGCGATAGTCATTCATTAGCTGTCATCAAAGTGTTAGTAAATGTTAAAGATACAAAATAGACTTTTTTGGATGGTAGATAATTTTTGAACATAATTTTGCTAGTCTTTGATGGATGGGTTATGATGGATTATGTATTTTTAGGTTTTTACATTTATTGTAATTAATTTTATTGTTTCCGAGCTACAATTCTGCAATGTACAGTGCTTGTTGTTGAACACCTAATTAGTTAAACTATTTGAATAATGTCTTTGCCAAACGACTTAAATTTGAACAATGCAATCAAAATATTATATTTCTTATGATTAGTTTCATTAAAGTTTCATAAATCACAGTCCGGCTCTAAACCCCCTAGCAAAACATACACAAAAAGAGGGATTGGTAAATGATAGACTAATAAAAACATGCAAAACAAACACACGAACCTGCTGGAATAACCTTCTGACCGATAATTGAATTTTGAAAATGTGAACCATATTGTGGCAATCATCTTAAATTTTATTTCTGTTGGTTGTTACATGCGAAAAAAATGATGCTCCCACTCCAATCCGTGTACCGTTTGGGAAAAGAAGCCCTTTTGCCATTTGCGCACAGACAGGGGTGCGGCACATTGACGAAACATTTGCTAGCGTCATCGAATCCACGCGCTATCTAACTTCCGAAAGCATATTTTCTTCGATTTTTACAGTCGCTAACAGTGTGTGTGTGTGTGTGTGTACCCAGTGCTGATGATGGTGCTAAATGGCCCTTGGCGTCGTTGGGAGGGTGCCCGAGGGTACGCGGTACCGGCAAGCACTCACGGCTGTGATAATTGAATAATAAATTAGAACAATCCCGCGATGCGATGGGTAGGAGTTGTCTTCAACCACGCGCAAGCACGCGACGGCACGGGCGCGGCGATAAAATTGCGTGTGGCTGCGCCGGGCCGGAAGTTTCCTTGCCGTACCGTGCCATAGTTAGTTAGTCCAGTCGGTGAGAACGGGAAAACCCGTTGGTTCGTCACTGAGATTTAGTTTACGCGTAAGCGTCAAGCTGAACTAAACAAACGGAGGGCGGATGGGCTCCTGATGGGGTGGTGAATTTCCCCCGAGGGGAAACGGGAAACCCTGGACTCTACAGAGTTCGATGGTGATTCCTTCTGGCATCATTAACAACACGCTGTTGCAAACCAAAATACGAAGGGGTCGAGCGAACCCAATGCATGTTACTACCCCTCGAAAACTGTGTGCAGTGTCTGGTTTTGTTGTGGGAGTCATCAAAAAGTCACTAGGGACCACATCATCAGCAGCATCATCAACATCATCGACATCATCACCGTCAACTTCGTCGCCGGCGTTGTCGTTGTCGTCGTCAACAACAACATCCACTGCCCTTCCCTTTGCGGCACTCTCAATCTCCCGCGTACAGTATCGTTGCAGGTTAGCGAAGGGCGAACGATTCTCGCAACCCGAAGGGTGCTAAAAGTTGTACTTGATCTGATTTAAGTGAAAATTTATTGCATAAATTATTTATTGAATTATCTTCAACCGGAGAGAAGCGCGCACTGCCGAACACGGCGGGGATGCATTGGACAGCACAGGGCTGGTTCAAACGATTCTAGGGAGACTTCCCTTTTTCGAGATATTGGCATGTAGGTAAATCGCATTTATGTGTGTGTGTGTGTGTGTGTGTGTGTGTGAGGGAGAGTGAGACAGCAGTTCGACGATGTCCGGATGTTGATTGAGTTGTTTTTGCCCTGATTGTTCAAGATTTTCGAGTGTTTATTTTCCTAATTAAATCAAAGATCTGCAAACAACGTGCGTTTCACGCGGGATAACTTAAGGTATGTTTATGCAACCGTGTACATGGCAAGTTGGGAGATTGTAGTCAAACATACGGGGCTCGATTATCGTTTGCGGCCAATTGCAAATCAATGGGCAGTGCTAAAACAAATGTCCATATGGTACAACGTTTTTGCTCTCAATAGGTGTAGCTTTCTCCATTTTTACGGTATTAAAACTGCGCTAATTGTACCATGTTGCAAAAAAAATATTTATAATTTACGAGCAAAAGGCTGCTTGACAACTTTACTTACACCTTAGTTGACAAAATGTAACGAATTCCTTTGCTTTTGTTAACACAGTTGCATGTAGTAAAGCGTGAATCAATGAGATTACGGCATCAATGTGAATACACACTGAAGGATAGGTTACATGACTTGTCCACCTGTTAAGCTGTTCAACTAATCTGAATGCATTCCTCTTTCGGTGAAGAGATATTTACAGCTATCTGTTCAATCACTATGAATGGTTTACTTTAGTAAAGAAAAACCTTTCACATTTCACAGTGAAACTGGCGCTCTAAATTAGTTCTTAATGTTACGTATTTAAAGCGAAATTTGCTATAAACCATAAACATTAAAAAAGTAGAATAACCTTTACTCGAAGCAGAGATTTCGACGATAAATTTAAACAACTTTTTTTTTTCAAGAATCTTCTCTCGACCGATAATGTGGAATAATCTCAAAATAAAACTGATTCTTCTTTTTAAGTGGATTGTAATTTTGCTAACAGCATTTTTTGTTGTTGTAAACTTAACATATTACATCCTTTCCCACCTCCTGCTGTCGATTCGACCATAGTGTTGTATTGCCGTAACGCCTCATAATCGATCAGGACCCATCGACAGACAGGCAGGCGTTAGTCTGTCAAATCTGCACGCAAATGGTCCGAAGGATTAGAATGTATAGAATTCGATGCATACCCCAAACATAGGTATCCAAAGGTGTATGTGTGTGTGTGTGTGTGTATGTGTGTACTAATACTGCAAAGAGCTACTACATCCTTTCGGAAAGCCCTCGTTTTCACTACACCATAGACGTCACCGAGGACCTGTTTTCCCCCACGCCTTCTTCGCCTCACCTGTGGATTCGGCGCAGCTCGTTTGAAATATTTCCAACCACACATCCATCGCCCGCAAGGAAAACCCCGTCGAAAAGTGACAACGGTTGGTTAAATCGTATGAACTCGCCCTGTCCTGCCTGCTTGCCACATTCTTCTCCTCCTCAGCTACGGGGCCGCCGGGTTGTCCTGCCCGTTGGGAGCAAATCTTTTCCCGTGAATTGAGGATTGAAAATTAAGTCCATCCGTGTTCGAACTTCGATAAACGGATTACTTCCCATCCAATCAAACTGAAATTTCCAAATCCCCAAAATGACTGCCGTTGATGAATGTTGGCGCCTCGTGCTTCTCATGTACTCCATTCGCCTTTTGCCGAAGGAAGGTGCCCCTGAGCGTCAGATAATTCTTAGCTGTGTGCTGCTGCCTAGTGAGAAACGGTGCCCCGCTACCCCTATCCCTTGTCAATAGGTTCATCCTTCGTTGGATTTTTGCCATATTGACTGTACTACGGTGTCACAGAGGAGAGAATGCCCTGTGTAGACGTGAGATGGGGACCATTCAACATGCACGTAACAGCGCACAGGATGTATGTTTGGAGTACGTGAGTGCCATTGGAATGGAATGCATCGTCACAAAGTGACCGGTGTGTATCTGTCGATAGAATTCCGCAATAAGTGGTGGACATTGAAGTGCACATGGCTGGATGTTTTGGTTCCTGCAAGTAGTACCTGTCGAAGAAACGTGTATTCTGTACAGTGCATCACGATGTGGCAATACACAGGTGTCGAAAGGTAGTTGGTCAGTGTCTTAGCACAAGGAACGGATATTGTTTACGCTATGCCTTTCTTTGGCATCTTTAATAAGCCTTTCAAGCATTCTTCTTTTTAATTATAATTATAATTATTGCTTTTTAAATGCTAGGTAACACTTGAAAGATAGTTATTTATACAGTTTTTTTTAATTAATTTTTATAGAGACTTTTAGCCAATTGGCCTCATTCGCCTGTATATCTACATAATGTATACATAAGTAAATAAATTCTAATCTTAAAATCTAACATTTATCTTTGCAAGCCGAGCAGTAGTTTTTTTCTTTTGGCTTAATGACCGTTGTCGGTCAAGGCCTGCCTTTTACCACAACTTGTGGGCTTGGCTTTCAGTGATTTATTGATCCCCCCATAGCAGGATAGTCAGTCCTACGTATAGTGGCACTGTCCATTTGGGGCTTTCCCCCATGACAGGCATGTTATTAAGTCGTATGATTAAGTCGTCGTAGGTTTTAGTTATAGTTTTTTGTAAAGGTTAGTTATACGGAGGAATGTTTTAAAGTTTTCGCTGACAATTACTGTCTGGTGAGAGGAAACATTTATTCATTATTGTATTGACCATAATCCAAATCATAGGTTTTGATTTCAACTAATATACTGTACACATCGTGTATAGTTTGCACCTTTTGAATCCGCCCATTTGTCTGATAAACAAAAGATTCGATAAAAAATAGAGATTCGTAACAGAGTAAATTACTAACAAAAATTACAAAAAACCTCATCTATTTCTTTAATAGTTGGGATCATTTATGAAACTTCAATAAAAATATTAATCAATGAATGAAACAAGCTGTTTTTTTAAGTTAATGTGCACTGTGTACATAAGTGTCGGGTAAAGTTGGGTAAAGGGCAAAATTTCAGAATAGACTCCGGTACGACTCCGAAAATTTGGGAGCTGATTCCGGAAGATAGGTCCTATCAGCATTATCCGTCGTAATCGAATGGAGTCAGAGTCGAATTGAGTCAGAGTCGAATTGAGTCGGAGTCAGAGTCGAACGGATTCTGCCGGAGTTGGTCAGTGTCGGCTCGAGTCGGCCGGAGACGATTGGAGTCTCGTATCGGCCGGAGTCGGCCGAGGTCACTGACCGTGACCGAAGACGTCCGGTGTAAGGATGCTGTCACAAAGCATTGTTGTCGTCACTAAGTTACTTAGAAACAAAGGCCGACACTGATCGACTCCGTTTTCGTTCCGACTCCGAATGGCTCTGACACCGGATAATTACGACTCCGGACAACTCCAACTTCGGTTGACTTCGACTCCGGACGACTATGATTCCAGCTGGAACCAGTGGTTTCGATTTTCCCAAAGTCGAAATCGAACTAGCAATAATCGGAGTCGGATCGGAGCCGTGGTTGCGTTCCAGAGATCACAATATCTAATGTAAATATCAGGGGAAATGAATAAAATCAATTTATGTACATTAGTTAGGACAGTGCCGTAGTGTAGTATTCAATGATTAAGCAAGGTAGGATTATGTTAGGCTTGATATAAGTGTAAGCTCGTGAATTAATTATTTATTGCCTAGTATACATTAAAGGACATTCCTTAGCAAGCAAAAATAGTATCTTCTTCAATATTGTTATACAGGGTTTTACAAGTCAGAATCGAATGTCAGCAAAACAATTTCAGAAGCTCAAGATGCAGTTTAGCTGTCAAAAGTTGTTGTTTCACCGCATCGATGCTATTTTTAATAGCGCAATTTGATTTTTAAATCGCTAAAGTTGGTTTTTAGAGGCATTTCGCATCGTTTTGCAAATTAAATCACGTATTTTGATATTATTTGTATACAAATCATTTATTTAGTGCGTTTATAGCTTTATATTTATGAACTATTACGTATTTATTGTGAAAAATAATATTTTCTGTGCAAAAAGCTACGAGCCCTTGCGTATGTAAACATGTACAATGTTTATGTAGCCTTTTGCACAAAAAATCGCAATTTTACCATAAATACGTAATATTTCATAAATATAATGCTTAAACGCATAACAGCATTGATCTTAATCATATAATCTCAAAACACATGTCTGAATTTGCAAAACGATGCGAAAGGCCTCTAAAAAACAACTTGAGCGATCTAAAAATCAAATTGCGCTTGTGAAAAATAGCATCGGTGCAGTGAAACAACAACTTTTGACAGCTAAACTGAATCTTGTGCTTCTGAAATTGTTTTGCTGACATTCGATTCTGACTTGTAAAACCCTGTAAGTATAAAAAGCTATTTCTATGGTTGGAAATACACAGAACAACTGTCAAACCAGAATCGGTTTGCTTAAAATTTGCGCGCTAAGTTCCTTTAAGTGTGTGTTCTGCACTGTACCTTAAAAAGTTATTATTTTCAAGTTGAAAGCTCAATCAAAACAATAAACATCTTTCTCACTCGAAGTTTGTGTTGAGGCAAGTTGATACAACGTACTAACCTGTATGTATTCTGTGGTTATCATCGCGCTGCCAAAAGCAAATCGCACAAGTGTGGAAAATACGCCATTTTTTGCGCGTTCAGAAAAGTCAGAAAAACTCTTTATTGCCATAAATCTTTTAATTTTCGCTTTCTCGAAAACTTCACAACAACTGCCAGAACTAGTACAAAATGGGTAGAGAAAGTCACAGCATTGTGGTGTGGGTGCGCACCATCCTCGTATCGTTCATCTTTAGCCATGGTGAATGGAGAAAGTTGGTCTTCTTGGAAACTCTGTCCTGGTGGTAGCTGGTTTCAGCTCGCTTCCGAAAAGAAGGTCCTAAGCGATGGACCTAAGTTTTACGGCCAAACCCACATGACCGTTTGCAATTGATGGCTGTCGACCTGAAATACACACGTGTACACACATTTGCCTAGAAAGAAGTGATGGAAGCAAAACTGTTTTATTTCTCGAGAAAAAGGAGCAACTTAATCGTGGCAAAGTTTGGGCAGATGTAGTTCTGTTTGTGAATAGGTGAGAAACTAAATATTTTTATGCTTTTGTATGAAATGTGCTTCTTATTTATTATTTTTTTAAATATTTGGTATTATTTGAAGGGTGGGTTGTATGGCTAAATGCATTATTGTGATTTTATTTGAATCGAACTTAAAATACAAACAGTAAGTAAAGTAGGTAAATTGTTCCTTTTGTTTTGAAAATTGAAGTTTGAAAACAAATAAGAGAAGTTAGAATTGAACATGCCGCTATTATTCATAAGCAAAGTAATCCCCTATTGAGATTCCTAGTTGACGAACACTAAGTGAGCATTCCATAACACTCTTTTTTGAGGTATTCACTAGTGTTTGGTAGATCTGATTCAGGTTCATGAATCTGAATGAATCTTTGAAATGATTCAACTATTCTGAGTCTCGATTTCAAAGATTCATGAATCAACGATTCGTGAATTTCCAAACATTCTAGGATTTCCAAAGATTAATGAATTTCGAAAGATGTGTATATCTCGAAAATTTCACGAATCTCTAGGGATTCATGAATTTCAAGGGATTCATAAATAGATTCACCATAGATTCATAGAGCTTGAGCCTTTCAATTTTCTTCTTCTTAGAGTAACAACAGCCTTTCGAGACTTCTTGTCAAGTACCATAGAGCCGGATAGTTTGTTTTGCTACGGGGAGACGAGGGCATGCGAGGCTTGAACCCACAATAGGTATGATGTTAGCCGGGATCGCGGAAATTAAATATTTTGATAGATTCATGAATCTTCGGAGATTTATGGATTTAAATGGATTTATGAATCTTATAGATTCATTAATCTTCGAAGTATCATGAATCTTTGAAGAGTCGATTCGAGATTGGAATCACTCATCACCGAAGATTCATATCAATGAATCTCAACGAAAGATTCATGAAACTCAACACTAGTATTTACCGCAGAAAAGGTAACCAAGAGAATCCAACAATAACACTTACCTTCAATCTACAGAGTGGTGCGTTGACAAGTCGCTCGGATCGATTATTTAGTAAGTTAACATTCTGATACTGATGATGGTTGGTGACGAAAAAATAAAGAAATAATAACATTTAAGTCCATAGGTTTTAACTGAAAAAGAACACAGCAATTTGTCCTGATGGTAATTATTTCATTATATTTAATTACAGCCTTTCTTTTTCAATTCCAACCATGCTACTTGTTGTTTGTAGCAGGAACATGCCCACAGTGCTCCTTAGCTAAGGACATGCAAGTATTGGGCGATTGCAATTCGAAATACTTTCTTAAAATATATGATATAATTCAATGAAAGAAAATTATTCAGTAGCTTTTTTTAATTCTAAACCGTCTTTAACATGCTTATGTATTAAAGTCTTCCTCGTCAATGTGCATGAATATCGGAACAATTTATTTGATAGCCATATTACCTCAATCATCGCGTTTGTGTTTACCCATTTGGCATCAAACACGGTCGGCCATAAATGGCAGGAAGCAACTATTAAAAATCATCCATTTTTTAAGATTGCTTTCTGACCGTCAACGGCAGACGTTGGACACTTTTATGCTCGCTGCTCGGGGGTAGCCGCCTTCCGTTTAAAATTCTAAACAAGCGACACACAATCTTGCGTCCACGGGTGGAAGAAATGGTGTGGCCCATTCGTACGACTCTTTCAGCGCACAGCGGGCGGTTTGGCATAATGTTGCTGTTAGGCTGATGATGATGTTTAGGAGCGGGTCGGCAGAACGACGCTCTACCACTCTGCTAACAGCATTCTGAAAAGCCCGAAGACAAAAGCCAACCGTGTGTGTGTGTCTATGCTTGTCTGGACAGCAGGACGGGTTTCTTTTGCGTTATTTCCACGGCGAAATTTTATACGCACCATCCTCCGACCCCCCGCTAGAGATAGTATATGATGCCTTCTATTCTAGCAACGGTCGTCTTCTGCTGATACTGCCACTGCTCTCCTGTAACTCACTCTCCACGGTGGTGCGCCCACCACTGCACCAACAAAAATAGGTAGAATTTATGCGAAAAAATTAATTGCACTCATATGCAGTGCGCACTGCTTTGCGTTGGTTGGATAATCAGTTTCCAGTGTCTGCTTCTCCTCTGGTGGCTACTATCCCTTGCAGGAGCGTTAAAAATACATATACAGCGTGAAGGAAACGATTCGTCGATTCGAATACCACCCGCAACGAGGACAGTGGTGTGTTGTGTGGTGCGCACCGTGGACGTTAGGCACTGCGTTTATTCAGTGCGACATTTGCTCAATGCAATATATTTATGTGAAGGAAGATCGCTCCTGTCCACGGCAGGCGTTTACTGTCGTGTGCATTTTAAAACCAAAACACTACATCACATCACGCGGTTAGTGCGTTGAGTGTAGATCCTGCCCATTACCATTTTTCGTTCCTTAACTCTTAAATGACAAGCGTATCTCTTATTTATAATACTACGTTTTTAAAGTCAACTTGTTTAAATTTGTATTCCCATATAGAAATTGTTATAAATAAAGTACATTTGGGAACGTAATTAACTTATGATATGCGCATCACTTGGTTTCGTAAAAAAATGAATGTGTTTGCTAGGAGCTTATTTATAGTTCATTTGATGTTTTCACGCATGGTAATCCCATATGTGTAGGGAATGTTATCTACTCTAAATAGTTAGACTAATCTTACTTATATTTCAACTCATATACTGTGATTTTTTATGTAGACATATTATAAACGATTTCATTTTAATGTTATCCATTTTTAATCCTATTATGTGTAAATGTGGTACACAAGTACGATTGTTTTGAAGTTCTGTAACTGCAACTCAAATATTTTCTAATGCAGAAACCAATTTGTTGTGATTTTGTACCCCGAAAGGTTAAAACGCTTCCCAAAATAAACATCACATCCGAAGGAGACGTCTCTCACACCGCTGTTTATGTAGCGAAATGATCTCTGGCAACCTCTGGCCTCTCCTATCGTGCCCCAGTTGCGCTCTCTCGTAGGTGTATGTAAGCATTTCGATGATTATGTGGGATGAATGAGTGCATTTAATTACTTTACCTACTCCCACCTGGTGTTTCAGGGACGTCGTTCTGTGTACGCCCAGGACACCGCCGTGAATGGGTAAACTTAATGAGAAAAATGAAAATAAATAGGATACAAAACAAAAAATCCTCCACTCACATGCACAAAACATTATATTTCCATTTTCCCGTTTACTACCTCCCCACTTGAGCCTTAGCGTGACGTACTGTGCGCGCGCTTCGTCACAACCAAATGTGTCGTCCGTCCTTCCGGGATGCGTGGGGATCATACGTGGATAATGAAATAAAAATATTAAATGTGCAGTGGCAAACTTTGCTAGTTTTGCACACATTTGCGCGCTTCGTGTTTTTTTGTGAGTGGAATATGCATAACAAAACAAAAGCAAGAGGAAAACGTTTTCTGGTGATACTGTCGGATAGCAGTTTTTCCTCTTCAAAAAAGAAGGTATTCATCAATTTTCCACACCACGCTGTAAATGCGCATAAATTACTCTTAATTATGTACTGTATATGAACTTTCACCTGGACCCGTGTGTTCCGCAATTGTTAGCAAACGTGAAGCACTCATCCACCCATCCATCCATCCAACAGACGCTCTGTTTGTTTTCGACGGGTAATGAGGCAACCGTTCCAACTTTTAGAGAGCTAAATAAAAATTGCTACGTTTTATTGTGCACAAAGAAAACGCGCATATCATAAAACATACTTTCATCTGCTGCATGCACCAGCACCTACAATATCATACAACAAGCTATTAACGAGTAATGAAATGATGCATTTTTCTGCAAGATACACTTATGTGCCGTTTTGGAGCAATAGTGCAAGATGAGTGCATGTTGATGCTGCGATGCTTCCAACATCGCTGCAATGAGACGTTTCTTCAAAATGCTACCGCTCTAAGTATTTTAGTGAAGAGCAAAATTAATGAAACCTTACTTTTTGTCTATTGTCCCGAGTATGACTGCAGAGCCTTACTAAGTATCACCGTGACAAGAAGCACATTTTATCTTGCGCCACAAGCAGCACTCTGAAATCACGATCGCTGAGAAGATCACGTTTTCAGGTTACTTTGAATGTGACATATTTATAGTGATGAGCGGGAAAAATGGTTATGATACATCTGTTGTCGCTGGTAGGAAACGTTGAGGGCTCATTTGTTGATTCCTCCGTGTTGCATCGTATAATACTTTTTGAGTGCTGCGAGTGAGCGTTTAGAAACTGGTTTGGTATGTAAAATGTAAACGTTTGAGGAATTCCGTACAGCTGAATTCAGAAACAGCTGCAGTTTTATTAGTTTATTGCTAACGAGATACAGCGATCGTTTTCGTTCGAATGTCAAAATACAAATAGGAAACTAATTATTAGCAGGAACAGTTGTTAAGAGTAGTTAGTTTAGCTATTTTTTCACAATTACTACATTACACTTCACGTTATAAACGATTATTCTGTAATAGGTGCAAATAGTTTCCTGCCCTACGGCTGAACGATCCAAGAAAAGTGTCCACTTTTTGCACACCTTTAAATGAGCATTGCATGATGGGTTTTCGACTGCCAGTAAAAGAAGGAACAAACCAGCTGGTCCCAAAGGACGTTTCCTTGAGGTACAAACGTCAAGAAACGGCCACGACACAGAAAAATGCATACTCCTGTGCTCCATGGTGGAATTAATGTGTTGTGTTAAAGGTGTTATGTAGAATTAATGTTTGCCGCTTTCCATCCAAATCTCCTGGCTACGATTGCCGGAGCAATTATCATAATCACCACTTCATGTCATGCTGACGACTTTCGAGAGGAGTTCGTTGCATTCCGATAGAGCATTCCACCCGCGCACCGGAACCCGACGGACGACGACAATCGGTGTCGGTGGGTAGGAGGATTGTTAAGTGGGTGATAATAATGTAATGGGAGAAGAAAAGTGAATGGAAAGGCTACTGAAAGAAGAGAATCCTTTTTTCCCGATTGTGTCTAATGCCCAGAAAAGGAAATCAATTGCTAATTGTGACGTGATTAGTTGACGTGGCAGCCCATGCAGATTGAGAAGGTCCATAGAGTTTTTCCGTGTTTCTAAAATCAATAAACAATTACCTTTGTGATATTTCACCGAGGAATCAATTCTTAAACAAGTTTTTTAATGACATTTATTTTTCGAAAGTTCGTTGTTAATAGATTAGATACACAGTTTTTGGAAAAAATATACGTAGAAAATAATTTAAAAAAAACCTTGGGTCGGTTCAATGGTGCAATCGTCAACTGGAACGAATTAATAGCATTCCCGTTGTAGGTTCAGGACTCGTATGGACTGTTTCTTTCATTCGTTTGACTGAGTATTCTGCTTTGGGTAATTCGTAAGCGAATGGTAAGCAAAACCCACTTTAGTGGTAAAGGCAGCCCTAGACCGATTAAGGTTGTTGTGACAGACACAGTCGTTGCCGCGAAATTTTGTCTGTAAGTCATGAACATTTTACTCCTGTAGAAAGCATGATAATTTTACAAGGTATTTGAGCAGATTTCGAACAATTGTAATTTAACATCACAAAACAATACAAAAACCGTGTATTTAATGGTTGTTTTTTGTTTGAAAAATAAAACTTTATACATTCTGAAGCCATTGTTTACACCTGACACTACATGCCAACTTTTATCACTCCATGAAAACTTCCAAAATTGGCATAAAGATTGTAATATTTCTAATTCTTTCAATGAAAAATAGCTTCAACTACTTAACTAAAATTCAATAATTTCGGGAGCCACCGTTTCAGAGCCTACGTTAAATTTGGCAAATAAAGTCAAAAATTGATGCCTTAAGCCCGCCCAACCAGACAAATCAGTCTAAAGTTACCCCAATCTTACCACTAAATTACCGGTACTCTAAGAGTAATTTAATGGCAAATTAGCAGTCGTTAATTTAAACATTCGTGCAGTTTTGATGGATCCTATTTCTTCCTATATTTAATTGCGAGTATTAAATTGTAGTTCAATTGTTATACTTGATCATTTTACTTATGTCATACAAATGATTACATTTTTTTTAGCAAACTCAACTGGCACAGCCACTTCACTCGGAGGTGTTGAACAATTAGCACTAATAGAACGTATTTTCTCGGCCGATTTTTACATTACACAGTTTTTAACATTAACAAAAGGTTGTCTGGTTGGACGTGTTATAGCTCGAGTTAAAATGAACGTGAAATTGTAGGGTCTTTTTTGTTATATCTCATTAAATATAAATCAAAATCAGGCTTGTCGTACACCAAAAGAAAGGATATTCAATTCCCTAACTATTTACACTGTAAACCACATTGAAATAATGGATTATTTCAACCATTAGTGAGCATTATTTTTTCACCGTGAACAAAGCGGGAAATCAAAAGGAAATGCATTTAATTTATTATTTCAGTATGAATTAAATATAGCAAAAACAAAACAAAATTTCACGTTTAATTTCACTCAAGCTGTAACTCGGACTTTAGAAACGAAAATTGAAACGTACTGTAAAAAATTGATGCCTTAGAAGCAGAAATTGTGACACGCTGTCAAAAATTGGAGCCTTAGAGACACATATAGGTGAGTTAGTGATAAAATGTTGTGACAACTACTGTAAGAAAAAGAAAAAAAAATGGTTGAAAATTTGCATCTTCATACAAGGTGGATGGAGTATGGATTTTAGGTTTACATCTTAAGTTGACCGAACGAACACTTAAGAAATAAACTTGACATTAGCAACTTTTACAGTATCCACAATAGTTTCTCGCCCTTAAACTATTCCATTATTAAAAAGATTTTTATTTTGAAATTTGAACACATTCCTGAGCAATTTAACTTCTTTCTTACAGGAATGTGTTTAAAGTTTATATTTCTTCTTAATAACTTCCTATCCATGCATAGTATATCAGTCAGTATCAGTATATCATAGTAAAACAGTCCTCATAATTAGCGTTGTCAAATTCTCTAAACAGGTTAAGTTTTTTATTGCGTCGTTGGTGGTAGTTTAGAACAACATAAGTACAACAACAACTGTAATGTTTACTGACCATATCCTTTTTATCATTTAAATTTAACAATACATTTTTTACATCGATTTTGCTTTTTGCTGTAAACACATGGTTGTTGTTGTGTTTTTAGCTGCAGCTTTCTGCAGCTCAAATTTCTTTCATAAGCTAATTTTCCACGCTTGACTGATGGATATGAATTTTAATTCTGCATGTCATCTCCACCACCACCGTTCTAGTGCCGATGTGCAGTATTTTTTTGAAGGAATGCTTTTCTTATCGGTACTGTTTTGTACCGTTCTTTTCCGGCGTTCTCGTCATTACTAACGAACATGTGCCATCGTTCCGACTGGCCTCGGACCGAGGCTATATATCGTGCGGAGAGTGTTCACTCCTCAGGTCAAAGTGTTGTAATGCTTGCAAATAATAAAAAAAAACACGAAACCGCATCACAACTGCGTGATAGTACAAGAATCAACACCCTAAGAAGATGGAAGTAACGACGAGGCTGCTGATGATGACGAGGATCGACTCTTAAAATTTATTTTGAGAAAATATTTTCCATATTAGGCTTAATTCATCACGAGAAAAGCCCACGACGCACTATCAATCATATTTCCCATAATCATCTTCGACCGTTCCGAATACCAGGGGAAATCCTGGGAGAGCAATCATCACGGAAGGATTGAGGGGCGATGCGACCCGACACAATCTCTTCCTTCTTTCCTCTCCCCTGGGAGTGCTTAAATCCCGATGATTGTGGTGTTCGATGCACTGCTTCCATATCAAGGTTGATGACACACTGTCATGGTCATGCTGGGTTCGTTATTGATTTACGAAAATTAATGCACGCAAAATGATAAGTGAAATTGTTTTCCTTCCCGCCGCTAAATGTGTGCCTGTCGTTTTATTTTTGTATTTATAATGAGCAAAGTTTGTACACAGTTATCCATTATGCACAATGCACAATGTTTAACTTTTAATAGCCTTTTTACATTGTTTGAATAAGTGCAAAACGAAAGCTATTCAAAATCTAGTTTAATTACTCACTGCAAAAGGAAATTATGCACGAGTTATAATTAATCCATTTATAATATGTCCTCCAAATTTATATCAGCTAAATGCAAGTGATGTTTTTATGTACTTGTGCATAACTACTGTCACGAAAAACACTTCAGACATGAATAAATAATAAAACGTATTTAGATATATACTTATTATCGTTATTGTAGAAAAGTAATATTAGAAGAGGCAATTTATGAAAAAAATAAGCATTAAATGAAAACAATATTTATTGCTATCGACTTCACCTTAAAACCAATATCTAGGGTGCAATCCGCCTGTGACATTGCTCCTGTCTTCCACTTTGCCTTGGAGAAGATTCTTTCTTGGGAGCTTTACCGGCAGTTGTTCGTTTGGCTTTGTATTGTGTGTGTGTTTTTTTTTTTTAATTTTAATAATAATGTTACTGCCTCCGAACGAAACGATGGAAACTTTTAATGAGATTTTATTTGTTTTCAATTAAATGTTTTATCAACCCTGAAGTGAGTTTCAGCCCAAAACTGTTGTTGGTGGAAGCAAGGGATTATTCGGTGAGTAAAAACGCACACAGCATTACTTAAGCAAGGATAGCTTGCTGACATTTTCCTGTGCATTGAAACGAGTTTCCCTGTTTCTCACCAAGACGCGGTTGAAGAGAGGGGCGAGTTTAATCGAACCGCAATCTTTTTTTAGCATCCAATTGTTACCATTCTTTTGATGGGTGCTACTTGGTAAAATTATTGCGAGAGTGCGTGTTCGCCAACGAAAGGCTGATAAAACCTGTAAAAAGTGTGTACATTATACCGATAATGACGATGACAAGCAGGCGAAGGAAGGCGAAGGGCGATTGGTTGCCAGTTTCCCAGATCGTACGAAACATTGCTCTCACTCAAACATCAATTTAAGAAGATGAGTTGGACAAAACAGCTTTTTGGGTGCAGAAAGAGTATACAAGATAAATCATCCCTCTCGTAAGGGTTCTTCACTGATCAAATAAGAAACGTGGATTTTTTTTAAATGTTGATGTGATTCAAATAATAAAATATTTTGCCTAACAAGCGTATTAATCCGGTATTTAACAGTAGCTTTTGGATTTTTGCAAATTTCTGCAGATTTTCGAAAATGTCATACGTTTTAAGGGCTGAAATAAAATATATTGAGCTACACAAACAATATTTATATTTATTATTATCTCATCTTCACTCACTTAAGTATAAAATGCAATCATACCTGCATATAAGTAATTTTCAGGGATCAGACAAAACTTGTTTTGTTGAAGTAACTCTTTTACTATAATTATTATTTTGATAATCATCCATTAATATCTAATCACTGAACTCGGATATTCGTAGTATCCACAGCATTGTTCAAGGTCTCAACGGAAGTCCTCGCTATACCTCATTCCAATACAAATTAGATTGGAATTACAATAGATGACAAACACGACAAAGGGATTTAGGGATTTTGATGAAATCCCTAATTTTAATGACATAGTCTGTAACTCTTGTTTAGACTATTCCTGAAACAGCTAATGTGTTACAGGTGTTGCCATGCCATTACCATGCGAATAATCTTAACAACTGGGTTATGTTTCAAGTGACGCTTTCAAAATAAACAACAGGGACTATTTTTTTTATTTTTAATATTTAATATATGTTAAATGTGTGTACCTTCAATCTAAAGTGGATCTCGGGTTTTATTGGGTGGTTCTTAGAATAATGGCGATAAAAAGTAAATTGTACAATTACACCTGAGAAACCGTGTTATTGATTGATTTTTCTACGTGTAACATTTTTATTAAAATTGTTATTTTAAGTCCTAATGGCAGGTAACAATTTTTTTTAAGCGGAAAAGTCTACCACGTTATGAGGATATGGGGAGGATTGCTTGGAACAAACCAGCATGTTCTGCGCGATGATCGTACGTAATGGTTTCATTTAACTGCATTTGGTAATGGATTCGTTCGTATCAATCATCAGTTAAAGGTATGTATTGTTTTCCGGGTTTTTACTTTTTTATCCGATTAATATATTTGAAACATTGGCAGAAACACCCTTCCTTTCCTTTGATATGTTGTGATTCGTTAATTTGATACCCTTTGGCGATAACGAAATCATAACAGATGTTTAAGGTTTTGTAAAGTAGACATCATTACTTAACCTAAAATGCAATACCTTCATATTGTGTATTGTGAACTAAAAACTGAAAAGAACTGTCTACAGAAAAATATTTCTATCGTTGTTTTTTCTGTAATATATTATTTATTTTAGTTTGTAAACGATTCATTTTGAGTTCTTTTGTACGCAACTTGCCAAAACTGGAATTGAGAGCCTCTAAATGTAACAAATCAGAAAAAAGCATAATAAAAAATGTGTATTTTTTGTCTAATTATTCAATGTTTTGATGGTTTGATTTCATTTCACGTTCAGTATTACCTTATACTTTCCCTTTCCTTCCACATCCCTCCAAAAATCCAGTATCTTTGCTTCCGTATCTGTATTCAACGTTCATTCATTTGGATTTAGCATCTCGTTAGCACTCTTCTGCACACGCCCCGAAATGTACCACTTTCCAGCTTTTGCACTCGCTCACTTTCGATTCAATTGCTTCTTCCCTCTTTTCGGTTTGCAATCGAAATAATTGAAAACTTCTCAACGAGCTTCGTGCACCACCACCGTAGGGTGAACCACTCGAGTGGACCCCGAGTTGATGGTGCTGCATTTGGCATTTTGGGTATAACCGTTTGCCTACGAAAGTGGCTAAAACATTGTGCCCGCAGACGCCGGATTAGACGCATATTTACCTTCGCACCGCGTGCAGGTTGCGGACGAACGCACTTTGGTCTCGCTAACCACCACTCAGAACGCCCCTGCACGTGCACGGGCGCGCAGATCAGTGCGCTTCCCTCTGCACATGCGGTATGCGAATTGCGACTAAGAACGTTTCAGATGTTGCAAGAGTGATTTTTGATAGACCACTAATTACACACTTCATCACATGTTCACGTGATTTTTGAATTTCCCAGCAGTTGCAAACGCCGCCCCCGCGCACGCCACCATGTTGAAGTGATTTTCCCGTAGTGAGTAACGAGGGAAAAATTTTCAAATCTGACTCTGCCGCCCAACAAAACCCTCGCCGCGTGGGGAGGAACATAAAGCCGAGTCCATCTAAAAGGACTTTTCTCCCTGCTTGTCTGCTTTCCGCAGTGCCAAACGGCCGCCTCCATCTCTCGTTCACTCGTCGAATGTTTGCCATGATGGCGTTGATAGTCGATGCTGCTTGCTCTACAACAGCCTGAAATGAAAATGGTGCTCTATGATGCACTCAGTGAAATGATTATAATTATAATTTTCTACATTTAGTCCGTTGCTAGCCGCCGCCTTCCACATCATTAGCGAAATGAGTTCCGATTTTGGTGGTGCGGTGTGTTGTGTGCGAGAAGCCCGCACACAGTTTTTTTTTACTTTTCCGAGTACAGCAAACTCTTCCTCTGCACTCTTCCAACTACATGCCCCAAAATGGAAATAAAGTATGTAACAGATTTTTCACCAGATCGGTTTCCATACCACTCTCTGAGTTTGAAATCTATTGGTAATTCGACGATGATGTTGTAAGTTACTTTTTCTTTAAATGTTTAAATTTACATTCATTGTTGTTTGTGTCGTGCTGACACTCTGAAGTATTTAAGTGATATTTTTCAATTCATTGTTCAGTTCATTGTAATTTTATTTCACATTTTTCATTTGCATTTCGTGAGGGTTTATGCGAGATACAACGTGTTAGTTTTTCAGCGCAGTTTAAGTTGATGCCTAGGCAGTTGTATAGTTTTGTATATGAGAGTGTTTGTAATGGTATCATTTTATATTAATCTAATTTTATCTAATCTACTCTAAATCTAAATCTTAAAACTAATATCTAATTCAAGTCTATTTTTAATGTAGGGGAATTCATGTTAATCAAAGAGGTTTCTAATCATATCAAAATGCGATGCTTGGCTAGTGGTTCGAATATGTATCGTATTGTGATAAGCTATTTCATCTAGGCTTAGCGTATTTCCTTTGTTATATAATTCAATTGATCGAATGCCGTAGGGTTCGTTGAGTACCATCCTTAAAATTTTGTTGAGACTTGCTTGTAGACGCTTACGATGGGAATTTGCGCAATCATTCCAAATAGTAATTGCGTATGTTATGGCAGGTAATATTATGTTTTTATAGATCGCTAGTTTGTTAATCTGGGAAAGCTTAGATCTTCTATTAATGAGTGGGTATAATTTTTTGGTAAATATTATACATTTATAAGGTTATAAGGTTGTTTATATGATCTCGAAAGAGTAGTTTTTGATCGAATATTATTCCTAGATATTTAATTGTGTTAGACCATTCGATAGTAGTGTTGCCTATTTTAATATTGTTACCTGTCGGTCTAAGAAGTGCTGTTTTCATTCTATAGGGAAATATTATTGCTTGTGTTTTGTCTTCATTAAGTTTCAGTTTCCACTCCTGGTAAGTGATATTTTAAAATTCATTGGAAATTGGAAAAGCTTCTTTTATTGTATTATACTGTGTTTTCCGAGAATTTTGTTGTATTCTGCTATGAAATTATACATTCCGTTATTTATTTCTAACTTTTTTGTATGCTCATTAATGTCTGCTCAAAACACACCGAATCTGTCGTGAAATATATAGTGAAAAATCCCGATAGTTGAATCAATCTGGGTTTTTTTTATTATTTTTATTTGATTTTTTTATGCACCGTCCAAAATAAAACGATATATTTGCTCGGATCGCCCCCGACAAAAAAATGTTACAGGAAACGTTAATGTCACCTTTATCTTGTCCGTTTACAACTTCCCTTCATTTGTCTTGACGATGGGCTCTTCGGAGATTGAGTGTCCATATAGATAGCTTTTGGTCGGAGTTATCCAGTGCGCAAGCGGGAAGCAAAACAAGAAAAAAAGGAAACGAACCTTTTCTCTGTGTACTGTTGTCGAAAGAAAATCTCATCGGAAAACATGGACACCGACCAACGTTTTACGGCGTGCCCCAAATCTGTTTCCCTAATGAGAGACAGATAGGCGGGCTAGTCGTCGGAAGAGTAACGTTGCTGTGGTAAAAACCCACCAGTTCCCCTTAAACGCTATCGCCCCGATACCGGCTATGGGCCTGGGTAGCCTTGGGTGGGGAAAAGGACAGTATTCTCGACCAGTGCCTGGCTATTATCGATTCCGGTGTGCGGGACTTTTCTTTATTTATTTTTTGATCGTGGTTGTTGTCGTTTCTTTTCCAAATTTGCCATCTATTTATCTTACCGCCAGCCTGCAAGAAAATGCTCTTAAGCAATGATTTGAATCCAAGCAATGCCACCGGTCGGTTCAAGACCGGAAGCTTCCTTCAGCAGGGGGATACTTTAATGCAATGGAACGCGGCATCCAATCCGATTGGACCAATCGGGTGGGCATCCTCGCAATGGCAACCTAGCTATGGTGTGTGGGATTGGTTTCGGCGACCTGACGCTGCAGGATTATAAATCTTGTCTGCGCGGACCGGCGTTAAACTGGGGAAAACAAATTGCTTTCCTTCTTTTGGTGGTCGATTTTGGCGGGGATTGCGATGAATAGGGCGTCAGTTAATGGTGGTGGGTTGAGACCGGGGACGAGACCTTTCCTTATTTGATGAAAATGGTTTCGCGTTCGTTATCCGATCTGCCGGACGTAGCAAAACTGTCTCTAATTGCAAAAAGGACCAAACATAATTCCTTTTTTCACGAACAGAAATGAGCTTAGTGTCTTTTAAAAGGAAAAAAAAATGTTCCTGTAAAATATCCTCGATATCTTTAAATCAAGTTAAACTGCAGTGTGATACGAAAACATCTATAAACTAGCGTTGACGCCGTACTTAAGGTCGAAAGGCTGCCGTATTTGCTGTTGTAATATTCGAAGCATAAAGCCATCATCAAACAACTGTCATAATTTCAGCCCTGCATGTACGAAGCTTCTTTTTGTTTGTTTCCATCCGACTGCATCATGCTAAAACCCGGAGATTGTGGTAAAAACTTACGCCAAACAGTCGTAGCGTGACATCGCGGTCGCTGATTTCAATCATCAGCCACCGCTCTGTGCCGGGAAGAAAAGAACAAACGCGCGTATATAGCAATTCTACGCCACCTAGGGCACACCGAATTCACGATACGTTGCAGCGAACGGGGCGCGCATATTTGTCCCGGTCCCTTTGATCTTTGCAGGGCTGGGCTGCTGCATATCGCATGTTGAAATTTTGAACCGAATGAAGGAGTTCTGAGGAGATGCCTTACAAATTTAAAATATGCAATGCAGCACCATTGCTTGTCGGCTTTGAACGCGCAAGACTAGTTGCGTGGTAGGTACTGTGTGAACTTGTGTGATCGAATGGGAGATTTTTGTTGTGGGAAGATAACGCTGAATGTCGAATGTTTTCTTTAGAAGTTGTGTTTTTAATCAGGATGTATTGTTGTGGAAATGCAACTAATCGAAGACACTCCCATAGGCATAACCATTTAATCAAAAGTGAGGTTGATCCTTATTGAACTTCTAATCATTTGTTGGTAACACTGATGATTGTTACATGCTTGTTCCAGGAAATCCCATAACTGCTCAAAGCTCATTCGACAAAAATGGCATTCAGCATCGGTAAAAGCACATTTCTCAGGAAACCCCAAATGAGGTATGGAGTATTTTTAATGTTTGTTTTTGCTATACTTCGATTCGTGTTAACGCAAGCACTTGTTGCTTTATGTCGTCATTAGAGGTTGAACCGGCAAAAGAAATGTACTGTTTCTTGTATTGTTAAGCGTATTGATTTTCTAAAGCTTCCTTTTTTCCTTGTAGTTGAACATGTGAATAACGTGTTCAATGTGATATTGGAAAGAGTAAATATAAAAGATTGTTTAAATAGGCAATTTTCTATGAAAAAAAAACAAATATGGTTTGTATATTTCTTGAATGAATGTTTAACTTCAAGTTTGGTCACCATCATCTGATCTGAAAAATGTCTATCAACTGTGCCATTTAGAGGGCATTGACCTTTGTGCGTCTTAGATCTGTCGGCCGCAGTAATTGGAGCTCTTGCTTCTTCAACAACTATTATTTCCCTACCACAGCTTCGGTTTACCCAAGACCTTAAGCTCTTTTGTTCTTGATCTTTTCTCCGTACTGCCGACGTAAATTACGTTTTCTCATGTCAACGTGTTTGGTGTGTCGCTCGGCTTCGGAATGGCGCATCACCTCTGTGTGTGAGATGTGTAGAATTTATTGAACAAAAAAAAAAAAAACTCCAGGATGGCTATCTTAAATTAAGCTGCATCCGTTTGCACTGCCGAACGCAAGACTTTACCTTCGTTACGATTGCGTCGTACGGATTTTCTCAGCGACATTCGAGCGCTTACATCAAATTACAATTGCCTGTAAACCGATGTAACCACAAAATCAAGCGATCAAGCAGCAGCAGCAACCAAAGCGTTTAGTGCATTGGGATGAATAAATCAAAGATGAAATCAGATTTCCGGTACCATTCCTTGGCGTTTCGTTTTACGCGCTTCGTGAATACATCATACGGAGCAGCGGTTCATGTCATATGTGATGAGTCTGCTTTCGTACCATCGGGGTTGGCTGATTGACACGCGAGAGAATGCGCGCCACAAATTCATGCTTCCCGAGGGTTGATCCTTCGCGTGGCCCTCATTTTGGATAGGTTCAAAAGTTATCTCTTTATACTGGCTGACTTAGGGTATCGGAACGATTGTAGTGGCTAAGATGCAATATGTCCTTTTGAGACTCCCCGACCCGTTCTTTGGACTAGCTTCCGTCTCTAGCTTTACAACGGCGGAGAGGACTGCATGAATACGTTTTAGCTGCCTTATTTTATGTTTCTTTTATGTGCCGGACTGGACCAACGTTTGGTGACACATTTAGGGAGAAGAACTCCGGTGCAATGGATGTTTCATTCAACGAGTAAGGTTACGACTGCAGAGAACAGAAAAAAATCGTCTGCTAACACTCGTTTTCTTTATTCCCTAATTGGAAGACGGGCTGTGTCCGCAGTAATAATGGTAAACAATAAGGAAGATCACTTGGAAGGCGACAAGTCATAAAGGTTTTTTGACATCTTTGATTATTGCTCCCTTTTCTCATTGTGGTGAACGTAAGTAGGTACGCTTGAATGAAAAGGGATGTCAGCGTTTTTCCCTGTTTGATTGGATAGGTGTTAATCTTTGAGTGAATATTCGATTGCTTGATTGCGGTAAGAACACAAAGCTTTTTTTTGTATGTAACGCGTACCATTTATTCTATATTTCTATAGTGTTAATGTGGATCAATGTAAATACTTAAGTTAAAATAAGGCTAGAGCCGCCTATATTAACCAAATCAGAGCATGCTACTGTCTTATATTTCGAAACAATTGTATTCGTACCTAATCATATACATACGTTATCGTACACAATTACTTAATACATACGCATTTTCACACCATGTAGCTAGCAAGATGGAACTGTTTTCCATTTTCTCATCAATGCACATCATGCAAAGTCCCAGCGTGATCTTTTCTCCTTGTTATTGTTTGTCAATTATGGTAAGAGTACATTAATCATGCGCTAAATTTTCCCATTCAACCTTCGATCAGCCAAAGAGCTCATCAATCTTGCCCACTGCTTTTCGTTCATCATCATTCGTCTATCCTGCTAGAATAGAGGTTCGCTTGATAATTGTCTCTCTTTCTTTCTCTCTCTGTTTCTCTATCTCTCACGCGTTCTTTCTCGCTTCAACATTTCTGACCACAGCATGGTAGGTCAGTGTCAGCTTTATGCTGTCGTATGTCGGATCCTCCCTGCCTCTTACCATACATTGTTGAACTTTCAAGTGCAACTTTACCACACGCGTGAGAGCGCACAAGAAAGTATGCACAGAAATGGACAAGAGACACGGTGCTGGACAAAGTTGTAAAACAAATCCGGCATGCCGAGAGTGCAGCGGCGGAAGTTCGCCTTATGTATTTTGCGTCAGCTCCGGTGCTTCGATAAAACCGGAACCACAAGCCCCCATCATTAGCATCGTTTGATTTGATTTGCTGTGGTCGCATTACCGTAGCATCGTGACACAATGGCGTAAATAATTACTGTAAATTAATAACAAGTATCAAGGTACTTGAGGGGGACAAACACGGCATTCCCTGCAACGGATGCGGTTGCGAGCGACGAACAACCATTTAATGACATTCGCTCTCG
Source organism: Anopheles merus (assembly GCF_017562075.2). Classification (NCBI taxonomy): domain Eukaryota; kingdom Metazoa; phylum Arthropoda; class Insecta; order Diptera; family Culicidae; genus Anopheles; species Anopheles merus. The sequence goes on along the minus strand of NC_054084.1, from coordinate 45,003,436 downwards.
ACGAGTCAAGTAGCGGCGATCCATGCCAGGCGAACGGAACTGTTTCGAGTTTCGAGTGCCGAGAATCAATGACAAAAAGTTAAACGTAGTTCTCACTTTTTGCTCCACTTCCACTGCCACACCAAACGAACGCCTTCTGAGTGGCCTTATTGTTTGTGCTGCCACTATTTTTCTGTGTCTTTTTGCTGCTCGGCGCAAAGACCACCATTGTGCAGCCATCAATTGTCTACGTAATTCAGTGCATAATTGAATGTATGAAACCGTTAATCCATCGATGATATGGGATTATTGTTGTTGCTGATCGTTTACATGATCGCGTGTGTGTAACATTACATGATCGCGCCACCGGATCATCGGGGCGGTAGCAATGACAAGTACCATCAATGAAAAATGGTAATTCATCCCTTGGATATTTCGTATTTACCGTGGGAAGAAACTTGTTAAAATCATTGAGGAAGTTCTTGAATTAACTGGAGTTGGCCATGCTGCTGTTCATCTTTTTTTAGGATGTAAATGGACTTTCAGTATGTTTTGTCTGTATTTTGCCGGGTTGTTATTTAAGATAATCTATTTTACTTAATAAAATACATACTTCTTATAAAAATTAAATGGTACAATGTGTAAAATAACGTAAAATATCGAAAGGAGCAATTTTTGTTGTTCATTTTCTTTTCAAGCCTGTTACATTAGCAAACAGGAAAATCTAAGCGTCTTACAGAAAAAAAACAAACGTTCATGGTATGAATAGGCCGACATAAACGAAAAGCTCCGACAAACACACAAACGTAGAATTTAATGGCATCTTTTGGCAGCATATCGGTAAGATATGCTCGAAAATGGACAGTTTGCAATATCCGGTGACAGTGGCGACTGGTGGCACTTTGCAAGATGGTTTTTCCTCGTCAACCTCCTCTCACCGGTCACCAGTCAGCTGGGCTATTTTCATTCTACGCTCGGCTATTTGCTAGCTGGAGTAGTTTGTGGGACCACTAACGCTTGCTGAACCTACGCTTCCATTCGTCTGTTTATATTGCTATCTTCCTTTGGTGTACTTACTTTCGTTCAAACCCTTCTCTCCTCACGATGAACTCCTTCCAATGGATCCAGTCTGTCGCCGGCCAGTCCAGCGCCAGAGTGTTTTATCCTTCTTCGGCTTCATCCTTTGCAAACTGGCTTTTGCAACACGTCGAAAATTTCACACGGTGACCATTTTCTTTCGAGAGGTTAAGACATGTTTACTGTGGATATTGCTTGCCAACCAGCAGCAGTGGAAGAAGAAATGCAAAGGAATGGACAAAAAAACCTTTCGCCGAAATCGTTTTAATGTGTTTTCCATTCAAAGCTGTATCTTATGGCCATTATTATTGTTACCACCCGCGCTCTCTCCTACTCGCCAACTAGCAGGCTCTCTTCAATCCAAATGTTTTTGCTTTTACATTAACTGTACTTTAGTAAACTAGCTAGTTGGAAGATGACTGATTTAGTAAGATTTTGCATTAGTCTTGTTAAACGTTAAAACAAGATTGCTGGACGCGTTACTGAGATTGTCATTGCGATTTAAGCTAACATGGTATATGCTTTTGTTTAATGATCTCCATTGTATCAAGCTCTGACTGCCCAACTTAATTTATATAAATAATAGAAATACTTTCAGTATCTGTGATGTTAAAATGTATCTTTTTAGTTTATTTATTTTAGCTTGCATTTGCAAGAAATTGTACATAAAAGATATACCTAAATATTACAAATATCTATGACAATGATTATTTTACTACTTACTGTTATATTAGCCATTAGAATTAGGTGAAAAAAAACAGAATAATTGATATTTTCAAGTTTATTGAACGCTTTTCATCAATTAGAACTAGCATATTAATGTTAATGCTAGGCAACAATGCCGGAATCGTGGTTCAATATTCTCTCCTGAAAGTAGTATATGTGTGGTACTTTACATTACATCAATATCGGCTGTGTCCGTCTATCCGGAAACGAATCATTCGATCGATCGGATGCAGACGCATTTCGATGTCCGTTTGTAGTAAACACTAGCCTAAGGGATTTTATGTGATTTTTCCCTCACATCCGGCATCAAGCTACGGTGACGTTTCCGACGTGGCGTTACGCTGTTTTGGCGTACGTCATTGAAGGAACTTTTTCCCTTCCATTTCCATCAAGCCAGCTTCCGGGCGGCTGCTACTGTGTGGTTGTAGAGTTCGGTGCATTTAACGCATTCTATCCTAACAGGAGGCTTGCAGGAAAGAAACAATTACCGATTGATTATTCATACAGTAAAACATGAGCTAAAAAACAAAAAATCAAGATAAATGAACCGTAAAATAAAGCTGTAAACCAGTACAAATGTTGTGCACAAGAAGGGTTGCTTGGCGCCTGCCAACTACTCTTTTTAAAGTGTAGTTTCTTGCATTTCCATGAACCTGTCTAGTTCACATGAAACTATTCCTTTGGCTGGTGCTAAGATATTTCTTCGTCCAGCATGGAACTACTTCCATCTGTGTGGCCTAATATAAACCGAGCAATTTCATGGACGAACGGGCGAGATGCAATCGCGCCCGCCCTAAGGAGATGAACAGGAGGGAAAAAACACAAACTGCAAATAAAAACCCATTACAAAGCAGACAAGTCCTACTGAGCATCCGCCAGGCATCCAGCCAACCGAACGAAGCGGAAGCATTAATCGGACTTCCGGCGCACTGGCCGGCGTTCGAGTGAGCGATAACTTCCGGATGCACCGATGCGCAGAAGCAGTAGAATCGTTTTGCAGGGTGGTGGTGATTTTTAGTTTGCTATACTTTTTTCTTGTCGGTCGGGCTGTTTCCCATCACCCCGGTGCCCGAAGCGATTGCTTCTGTAAGGCTGGCTAGAGTCGCCATTTCGCCCGCCGAACGTTGTTGATCCTGGCGGGAATGAATAAAGAAAATGGTCAGTATATCCACCGTAGGACTAGCTTCTAGCATACCTGTCGCTGGTAGCCGGACTATCCTAGGGATGGAAAAACAAGATTAAAAAAATGTATATGTCGAATAAAGCTCTGAATGCTACTAATAAAGTTCTATGTAGGTTTCGAGAATGATTCTCTAAAATGTTAGAAGTTTTTTCGTTTATGGCTGTGCAAGAAAGTGTGTAAAAATGTTACTATGTTTCTTCACCTTTGCACATTTTAATTGGCATTTTGGGTGAGTGTGATAATTGTTTTCAACTGATGTTCGGATACGTGCAAGATATTTAGACGAATACTTTTCTTACTAAAGATGCTGCAAAACATGATTGTTTGCTATTTTATATTGATTTTTCTTTTGCATTTCTAGGTAAAGACTTTTACAAATAAATTGTTTGTTGGTGAATAATATTAGTCATCCTACTGTACTGCATCATTTTGACTTTTGTATACAACCATTACCACTTGTTCCTACCTTGTTTCAGGAATGTCGATAAATTCCTGCCGCTTGAACGTATATGTCCATGCTTCGTACATGCTCACCATTTCTTTTGCGGTTCTAATACAATGAATCTCTCTGCACGATATGTGCAAACAAATGTGACCCATGTGACCGTTTTCGGCACGGAGTCATACGGTTTGGTTGCGTCGTGCACGTTTGTGCTTTTTTACCGAGTTGAAATATACGAATTCCTATTTTTCCATTAAAAAAAGGTTCCTAAACCGCTGGAATTGAATGAAATATTTTGAGCCATTTTTTGAACGGGCAATAAACGTGGTCAAAAATCAAGAAAATGCATCTTTCGGAAGCGGTTCATGAAAGATCGCGCTTACAAATGCACGAGCAAGCTATACTACCGATATGGTACATGATGGTACCCAGCGCCGGAATGGTAGATCGTGTGAACTATACAAAAACACGGCTACCGTACGGACGCAGATAAAATAACTACCGAGCAGCCCGAATTTCCTTTACCTCAGGCGCACGGCTGGATGCTAAAACCGTGCACTAAAAATAACCCAGGTGGACAGGATTTGTGGGCAATATCGCTAGAGCTCCTCCCGGGTAGCTCGCACTAAATGCAACAAAAAAAAGGACAGCAGTTAAAATAGAGAGAAAAAAAAAAGAAAAAGCTACGAGCTGCATGCAGAATTTGCACATTTCCTCATAAATTTGCGATTTCCTTCTTTTCTGTTCGGAATTAATTTATCGTAAGTTTTTCGAATTAATTTACATAAAACAGTGCCGTCTACCGCTACTACTGCCGCTGCTGTTCTAGCTGCGGTCAGCAAGCGGTCTTTCAACGAAGGCAATAGGAAAAATGGTAAAAAGAAGAAAAAAAATCTTTATATTCCTTATATATGGCATAACGTTGGCGGAGCAGGGCAAAGAGACTACAGGTAGTGAGAGAGAGAGAGTAAAAATAATAATTCCATACCTTTATGCAGAACCGGCCCAGGTGGTTAAGAAAGATAGCAATAAAGAGAGACAAACAAAATAGAAATTACTTTTATCTTAAGCGCGTTTTAAAAACATGGAATATTTTTCCATTTAATTAAGAACAACTGCTAATCAAAATGCGTTTCTTTTGAAGCGTTATGCTCCCACTATTGATTTCGTGGCTTTCCTTTTGATCCATTCTTCAAGATTATTTCTCGGATTTAATTCAAACAAAACATTTATGCTATCCTCAAAAATCCTTCATGTTTGCAAAAAATGCCATATAGAAAATGTTCATGTTAGTAGAATTCTCAACTGCATGTTAAACAAAACTACAAATAAATGAATAAATGAATCTATGTCAATCCACTTCGCAAAATTGATGCTGATGATCAAAAGCGATCCTAGCAATTATCCTTCCCATATTAATACGTGTTTTAATCAACAATATCCTATGCTGGACTTATCTGAAACGATACGCTCAACCCGTGAAGCTGCACCCTTCATCGATTTTGTGTCTTTAGATTTGACGTACAATGTGGGTCGTTCCTTATCATCAATATCTGAGATGATGAGTTTTCGGATTATAGGCATAAGGGGGCATGGCAAAATGGGGCAAAAGCAAGCATCGACGATACCGCATTAAATCGATCAAGTATTAATATTCTATTTTTGTAAGCTTCTCGGATTTCCTTTCGCATTTCCATACGAACCCACACGCACCACACTGCTTTGCTACTCTCGGAGGTTCGGATTGGGGTTTAATCAATTTTCCCAGCTCCACGTAAGCATGCACCTGAACTATGGCTTGCTTATGCCCTCGGCACGATCAATTGCTTTGCTCCCCTCGAAGCCAAACGGCAGCAAACCTGGCGGCGGAGAAATAAAACAGGACACAGATTTACCGCTATTCACTGCTGGGTGGGACTCCCCGTGCATCAGGCGAACGTCTTTGAAAAGCGAAAGCGTATTAAAAGATGATTCTGCCCGATCTAAAGATGAAAATCATGTATTATCAAGATTATGCGCCGGTTCAGAGGGCTGCTGCTGCCGTTGCTACTGCGGCTGCTATTGATGCTACTGTTGCTGTGCACAGTAACCATAACGCACTTACGTACGCTTGTCTTCTTTTTCGGTTTCACTCACTCAGTGATTTTGGTGCTGACTCTGAGGGGGGGGGGGGGGGGGGGGGGGGGTGGATGGGCGCAATCTAGTTGTGGTATTTTTGCTGTACCTGTGCCCTGTCAAGCCGACGGTAAGTTCATGATCCCACATAATGGTTTTCCGTTTTGCTTCCTATGCAGCGTAGCAAGCATTAGTTCACCTTAAATGTCTTTTTTTTTCTACCTCTACTGCGCTCACTCGTTTCTACAACGATCACACGCAAGGTTTGGTCGAAGAAACTCCTTTCCGCTCTGTGTGGGTTACCCTCCGCCCTGTGGTGCTGCTTGTGCCACAGGTTAGAGCGTGATTCGTTTTCATCCAATTCCAGTCCTTACGCCATGAACCTCAACCGCAACTTCCGGCAAATTGTGGATAAAACTTTAGTCATAAGAAACCCACCTTCTTCACCCTCGATCACGCGCTGTCTGTCTGTAGGTGTGTGTGTGTGCATGTGGAGCTCACGACTGAACGGAACGCAACGAACGAACAAACGAACCACCGAACGAATGAAACAACGCCAAAATCCCAGCATCGTAAATCATCCTCTTCCCTTGCAACTAATCATAATTAATAAAAATAAGGAAATTCCTACTTCCTAATTTCATAATCCGCCTTATTCTTGTGCCAACTGCCATTAGGTGTTTCTGCCATCGGTAGGATAGATACAGGGTGAGAGGCGAAACTTCTTTGCAAGTTGTTTATTCATCATGGCGCGCCGCACGGTCTGGATAAGAAAGCCTTTGGACGGTACTTCGATTTCATTTTTCGAGGACGAAAAAACCATATATCACTTGACAGCAGCTTAGAAAACAAAGCAACTGACAACGGGATTCCGGTGGCAGTACTTAGGCAGTGTTTCGCCAGTACACATACGCCTGAGGTATGCTTTTGGAATTGCCAAATTAGCACTATTTCGGGGGAACATAAATTCGGCAATCATGCGCTGTGTTTTATTATTGTGAGGTACATGGTTTTTTATCGGACTTTATAATTTAATCGGTTTTTTGTGATTGAATTTAATTGTTATAATCTTTTTGATGATTTTTGAAATATTTACACCACGTGTAATTTTATATTTCTGAATTTTTGTTTCATTTTTCATAATGAGTATTTTATTTTACTATTGAAATGTGGTGTTTGTTACTGAATGTGTGTGAGCATTTTAATACCCTTTGTGAAACCCAAAATATGACTTCAAGCTAAAAAACGATTGAAATTCCACCTGACAAGATGTTGTTCGTGACGGTGAGCAATAGTGACAGCATGAATATGATAATTTTCGTTCATTAAACGATGTTAAGCGGTACCACGTGTGCCGCTCGTGCCTGTGCCCCCATGCAGCAACAGTGGATGCGGTTGAAGGATTTCTCAGCACCTCGCTTCCCTTTTGCGAACATTTGCATGAGCATGTTTGCGCAACTGTCCCCGTACCTCTAGATTGATTCACAAGACATGACGGCTTCACGAAGATACCGTGCCATCTTTACCTGTCAGTGGTCGCAATTGCAAAATAAGTAAGCCAACATCCGGATATGGTGTTGGTTGCTCAAACTAGACACGTGATTCCCAGACACTACATTCTTGTATGATGATGCGATGAGAGTTGTAATGTTTATGGTTTCACGCTTCGATAACCTGTCATCGTCTGTCACTCGAAAGCTACGAAACAAAATGCTTGAAAGGTTTTAGTCGGCATATAGCGACCCTGCAGCTTGATCATATGTCAGCTCAATATGGGCTGTAGCACTGAAAACTGGCAAAGCAACGGATATCAACCAGAAAAGTGCGAATTTATTACAGCAATATCACATGTTGCAAATTTGAATCGTAGTAACGAAAGAGTCGCTTGGCACTAAGCTTACGTTTGACGGAAATAATTTCGCGATATAATTTCATAGTTAAAGATAAAAGCAAATCCATCCATCATATTTTGAAACCCAAACATCGTTCCATGATCTAACAATTCCCCTGCGCTATAAAAATTATCTGTTAGCTTCCTTTTCTACACGCCCACCCAACCATCGTCGAGAAACCGTGGCGCTAATGCTTAAATATCCTGCTGTTCCAGCGCTTGCGAAAAATGTGCTACCATCACTGCTAGTAGTGCGTACCAAACCAACCGATTCTTACGACGCGATACGTGAATAAAATTTCATGCCCCGTGTGAATAACAATAAAAATGAAATTAATGACACATTAAGTTAAATTTAGCTATAATTTCCTCATTTAATATCATCGCCATTAAAAATATATTATGCAGAAACGATGAAAACCTGCAAAGTGAGCGGCTGGAACCTGCCAAAAGAAGTTTCTGGTTGGCGGTTTCGCGGTTTTCCCACATTTTTCCCAAAAACCCAATCCTCTGCATCCGGGATGGGAGGTGGGATCTTTTGCTATTATTTTTCTCCCAATGCGGAAAACTCTCCGCAAACTTTAGCCACTCTGTAAATTCCTAGGGTTCGTACTCGCGTGATATGGTTCACGAACGATGCTGCTCGTTTCTGTCGTTAGTATAGAAAAATGCGAATACGCTGTGGTTTGAGCTGCATGCGGCCCTTTCTTTCACCCGAGCAAGTTGTGGTTATAAACTAAAAAAGAGGAGTTTGAGTCAGCATCATACACGAAGCATGTCATTAAAACTCACTAATAATTGAATTAGATAATTTAAATGGCTCCTGTACGATGAATTGAAACGCTTAAAAATGGATAATAAATATTAAGAAGCATGAGAAATGGTTTGTAAACAGAATGCCGCAAACTGCTTAGACTTACACATACAATTTTTTATGATCTATTTTTTTAAACATTGAATACGCTAAGAGCATTTAATGCTCAATTTAAAATTTCTTTACCTGTTAGTGGTCGCATGCAAAATTTAATTTCAAGGCGCTCTAATCATTGTGTTTCAAAAAATTAATTTATTTTTTTTTGTATTTTCTACCATTACGCAAATGTGAAAATGTCAATTGTAATCATACGAAGTACTATCTCACGATGAAAATGGCCAATTTTGTTTCACACTCTTGTTGACGCTACTTGACTAAAGTGGTTAACACCAAAGTGCTTTAAAGTCTGCCCGAATCATTATTCTTTTTCATATTCGGATGAGTATAACAGAATACGGAAAAGGAAAACAAAAATGCAATGCTGTCTAACAACGTAAAAAACGTACAAAAATATCAACATTATTCCAGCGAATTGCTTTGATGTCGAATCCTTCTCATATCCTCTAGCTACTGTTTGATTCGAAGTCGGCATGCTCTTCGTCGTGAAATGTGCTATGAATAACCCTCTTTGCGGATGTTCATGTCCATAGACGAGCTCTTCTAGCTCGCTGTGATCATCCAATACATAAAAGATGTAAAAAGTAGAAACAATTCTCAACGAGCACTCGGAAATTTTATCCAATTAGTGAATAAGGGTTCCATTATAGTTCATTCGTTAGTGTAACATAAATTGTTTAATTTGTACCGAAATGAAAAAAAAAACTACAAAAATGTAATATTTGCTTTGATTAATTCAAAGCTTAAAGCTGTGTAATCCACATATTATGTTTATACTTTTATCCTACGCGTTGTTTATCGATTTTATAACGAGAGAAAGTTACTGCTACTCCTTTTCATGATACGATGCATCGCTATGGAATCATTCTGAGAGTAAGAAAGGAAAAAAGTATTATTTATGTACTTCGCACGTCAGAGCAACGTCAAATGCTTGTTTCCATTTGAGAATAGAATAAATCACATTAGGAGATAACAAAAGATACGCACCTTAAAAACCTTTTTCGCCCTGCTTACCCCTGGTTAGATCTGTTTACAAGCTAAAAAGTTGTACATGAAATTTGTACCACGCCATACGCCTACCAATATGCCTCCGGCGCATACGCAGTATATCTTCGTGTTTTCCACTGTAGACACCAATGGTAATTGCTTGTGTTCTGCATTCCCATCTTAGAAATCACTCTCAATAGAAGGAATGTTGCGCTAATTTTCGTAATTTTGTTTCAGAGTTTAACTGACACCAAACAATTATTTAAATGTTTCGCAAATATGTGTGTGTACTAAACATCCCAAGTACAAAATGCTTTATTTACTGTGATAATGAAAGTGAATTTTACTTACGATACATTTTGAAGAAGAGGAGGCATCAAATTCGTCTGAATCATCGATACAAAATGGCAGAATCAACAAATGTAGAACATTTTCTTCTTAAAAATTAAAAAAAAACTTAAAAATGTTCTGAACATTGTTAAACTTGAAAATGTTCTGATGAATAGTTCTATTAATGTTTTTTTTTTTTTTACTGGTTCTTACTTGTTCTTGCTCACCCTAATTTCTACACATATATGCGACATTTTCATCATGTGATAAATACCATAATTTTGCATGAAATGCTTTTTTTATATATCAACTTTATACTGCATTAAACATGTATCAAGAAAACAATTTAGATTTTTTAGTAAGAATAATAATTAGCTCACTAAGAACACAGTACTTAACAACAGTAAAAATATACAGGATTTTTCTTGATTGTTTCCCAAATACTTTCGAATAGCCCCTCAATGTTAGCACCATATACAGGTATGGTATACAGGTATTCCCATAGATATGCGGTACTTGATAAAAGTGAATTCTTATATGCGAGTTCTTTTATATTTTTCACTTTTTTTTAGCAAATTATACTGGTTTGATACATAAATTATATCAAACCAGTATAATTTGCTAAAAAAAGTGAAAAGCGTAAATGTAATTTAAAAAAACGATAAAAAATCGTTATTTTAAATCTGAAACACATCAAATAATTGATTTAATGGTTAAAACCACCCACTTCAGGCAAAACTATTTAACGATCCATCGGCAACACGTTTATTTTTAAGAAAACCGTTGTTCAATATTAAAATAAATATTAAAGGTCAATTCGATGGCACAATGGTGTTTTCCTTCAATCACGATAGCAGACACTATCGAAGTGGAGTCGTGAGGCAATCTGCTGATAACGATCGTGCCGAGCAGTCCCGATAGCACGTATATTCCCGATCGTGGTAAAAGTTACGATCTTTAGCCATTATTTCATTAATTCTCGAACATAGTGACTGAATTTTAGCTATAATATAATAACTTTGCTTAAGAAACGCTCACATTAATTGTACATTTGTTAGAAAGAAATAATTATTCTGATAACGTCTCAACAACCGTAGATAAGTGATATAACAAATTGTAATGCTATGTTGTATTTAATTTAAATAATTGTTTGATATTACAACCAACAAATGCTTTTAGAATGCATCGTAAAGCTTAATGTTTCTTTTCTATTTGATCTTTACTTCACAAAGAATTTATGATATCAAAAGCAACTAATTAAATATTGCGCATGAAAATAGCTTCAATCCTTATGATACAAAATTTTTACCGGTGCAGCGAAAAAGCAACGATTCATTCAACAGTTTTATCGCAAGCTTTTTTTCTCCAGAACCTCGTCCGAAGGTTCGAAGCCTTAGGCTCGTGCGAAGCCTAACATAGATTCTATACATAGCTTTGTATCGTTCATTGAATTTCAAACAACGTACTTAGCTGTATTTTTATCAACATCCATGTTTTGCCACCCACACCAAACCCATATTGTGACCTATCCATTATGATCACGGTTTCATTCACATTTTGTAAGTGCACAGGCCTTCTGTGGGTTGACTTTGCTATTGCGATGTTCATTTTGGTGTGTCTTTTCCAAAGGACCCTTCTCCGGAGCATAGGAGAAAGTATCTGTTTGGAAGCAACAGTATTCGTTATACACTCCTTAATTTATGCGTAATACTATTCGTCTGCCATTGAAAACGCTTCTAGATTTAACGTTTCCGTACTGCGATTGCTACTATTACTACAAATGTCGAGGATTGCAGTAAGTCAGCTGAACCACTCTATACTGTTGTGTTGAGTTGCAAATGTTTCATCCGAAATTCCACTGAGACTTACAGGAATGAGAAGCTCTTTTTAAATAGTTATTTCAGCAATGTTCATATCGCTAATTTTTTAAATGTGTGATTAAAGTCATGCATCAATTTTAGATTTTTTTATTAAAATTGTTAGCAATTATTTTTTTGTGACCAACCATGAAAATGTGTTTTGGTGTTATTATATTAATAGCTGATTCATATAATTTTTTGTTACTAGTTGCATTGCATTGATGACTATTTTAGTTTACGAACAGCGCAGTGCATTGAACTAAAAGTCACGCATTTATCAAAATAAAAATGCGCCATCCTTCGGATGCCTTCATCAGCACGGATCTTGAATGACAAGCATTGTGGTAAAGAGATTTGTTTCTTCCTACGAAGCTCAGAAGTTAGTTCTTTTTACCGGAAGAAAATATATAGGCTAGAACTGTGACAACGCTACCATTTCATCTCCCCAAAACGCAACGGGTGGCAGCTCTGTATCCCGTGTCGACGAATCAGAATTCCTGGAGGCCATCGCTTCCGACCGTTCATTTCGAAGAATGAATGATGGAATGTTTGGAGAAAATTAATATTTACGATATTTTGAATGAGATTCGATGGGACTTCCGCCACAGTCACTCGAGCTGCAGGTTTCATGTGCCGGAGCCTGAGGAGCGGCTAAAGGAAATCGACGCCTCTGCCAAAGGTTATTCCAGCTTAGTGGTGCCGTACGTTACTTACGATGGTTGGTGGAGATTTGTGTTTCTGTGTGTGAGTTTGTACGTGAGTTTGTATGATTTTTATCATGCTCTACCACATCCATAGACCTTCTGACCGCAATCATGCAAACCCTGCCTACTCGGCAGCGCAATATATTGAACCTCCTACCATGCACGTGCACCAACGTCTCTTCGTCATGTTTGCCGTCACCAGACCAGAGGCCACGAAGCGGTTGGATTTTTCCTGAAACGGGGCTGAGTTTTCCCGCAGGCAATTGACGTAATATGCAACGCGCTTTCGCCACGTTGCGCGGATTCATACATATTGCATGAGCATGAAAATTATATTTGCTCACTCGATACGTACCGAAGCAGTATGGTATGACCTGTCGTTTGGCATGATGTCTCTGTTAATTACGTGGGCGACGAAGGATGATGAGAGTTGCAATGGGAAATTAACGCTTATTTTACGGATGCGCCAGCATTCGCCAGATCACGACGGTGTCCAGACGTTCGAGAATGAATAATTTCGAAATGAAAGAAATGAAATTCTCTAGCATTCAACATAACTGTAGGGAATAGTGGACGTGATAGTTGACGTAATTTACTTTATTTTGTTTCAATTTGATCGGTTTACATACACGCTTTTCTTTTCCTCTTATGTTTTTATTTTGACCGAAGTAAGTTTACTAAACTATGAGAAATTCTTCATAAAAACACAAAGTTGATTCTTCTCACCGGATCACATATTCACAGCCTTAGACTTTGAAATTTGAATTAGCATTGAAGCATTTGCACACCAACATTTCAAAAATAAGTATCAAATAATAATCGACCTACCAATCTGTCTATCATCAGCGACTGTATGCGACCGTGACTGACTATGCTTATACCAATCATAGAAATTCAAGTTCAGAAAAAGTTTATGTTAGGTCTTGACCAACCTACAGTTATTATATTATTTACTAACTAAATATACTACAATTGCTTATATATAATTACCTACCTACTAAATTTACTATTTTTACTTACTAGATACTTGCTAAATTATCTAGAACAAAAAATTAAAAAGTAATGAAAATAAGAATGATTTTCCCACAGAATAAACCCTTAATAAATAAATAAGCTAAATAGTTAATAATTGGTATTTTAAACAATAGATTCGGCATGTACAACATGCTCTACAAGTGTAAGGTCTACTAATTTTCTCCTTAATATTTATTTCCTGTTTTTTCCTGTTACTTGTGTTCTAGTAGGTCATCAAACTGATATTTACTTATCACTATGCTTCCACTTGTCGTTAGATATTCTCATAAGATGGTTATGCGATTTCGCTTTGCAGGGTACACATAAGCAAACAGACAAACAAACAAACAAACATTGGGCGAAACAACAAATAGGTTGATGCTTTGGTTCAATTCCAAACACGTGCCATTGTGCCCACACACCAATCGGTTAGTTTTTCCGTTTAGTTGCATCGCCAAATTCATTACGACAGCGGGCAACTTTACACACGCCATGAAATATGCCATGACCATACGACGCCCGGAAAGCAAAATAAAAATCGGAAAAGAAGAATAAAAAAACAGCAAATAAACGAACGAACCCACCCGAACGCGTAGTGAGCTATACCCGTCTACCCAAAAGCAGCAACCACAAAGCTAATCTAAGTTTTATTAAATTTTACGGACCATCGCCTCTGATGGCAGCAATATTGGCAGACGAAACCAAGTGTACGCGCCTCGTTACGCCTCATAGAGTGATTTGCAGCGGCCAGAAAGCGCGCTGATTTGCCGGCAAAACCGCCGCCGGAGCGCCGGAGCACGTGGACGAATGTGAATCGATGGGTGGGTTTGTGTACACAATGGAGTGTGTGTGTGTGTTGCCTTGCTTTTCTCGACTGCCGTGGTACCGAAGGACGAGGGACAGCGTCGTTTGTGTACACAAAATATGCTTGAAAAAACATCATTATAATTTAAAATCGTTTTACTACCAAGCCAAACTTCCATGTTCCACGTGGGCAGCACTAGCGTGCGCGCGTTCTCTCGTGTGTGTAGATTGGTCTCGGCTTTTTTTTATTCTATCGTCACCATACTCGCTTCACCATCGTGCGGTGATGGCGGTAAAACCTACGTACATAAATTCCAGAACCAACATAAGCGATTCGCTCTTGCATTTTTCACAAGGCATCTCGATTCCCTTTCCCCGGAGCGACATTCCGTTCGTACGGAGGAATTCAATCACCTCCCTGGTACGGCTCATTGGGCAAGGGATAGAAGAGGACTTTTTCGATTAAATATTTGATCAAGTGTCGAGTTCAGCGTCGTGTCGTGTCGTCTCGATGACGTCGGTTATGATGGGCACACGAGCACGTAGTACAATCTTCCTTTTTCGAGTACAAACCAACCTTTCGCGGTCCTGACTGTGTTTGCTGGCATTGCGGGCGTATCAAGGAACTCGGCACAAGTTCCTGCATCGCACTTAATCCTAATAAAAAAAACAAGGATCATACCATGCAGCCAAGGGCACAGGGACCTGCAAACCACGTAAACATGCTCACATATATTGCAATCACTTGTCTTCACTCCGATTAGGGAACGAAATTTCTTTCCACGTATGCCACGTAAGGTTATTGGAAAAGGACGGAAACAAAATTTTCCTAACTTTCCCCGACTCGTTAGATTTTCGTTACCTTCGCATCCAAAGGATACGGTAGAGTGATGAATTCCCATCTCCATGTGTTGATTGTAACGAGGAACGTGTGCCGAACCCGTGCTTCGTTAGTAATTAAACGGAAAGTGCATGGAAAAGTGAGAAATAAAAATGAGTATGGAAAATCGCACACATGAACATCAACACTCGATCTCGCAAATCCGGAGAGTGAACGGTAGACTAATTCAATATTCATGAAGTTGGATTAGCTGACGAAGTTTTCCAATTATCCTTTCTTCAATGTCTGTACCTAACATTGATTCATGCGTACATAATAAAATGGCCGGGGGTTAACGATTCAATGATTTTTATTACGTAGAATTATTTAACATACTTTGATGAACAGTGGTTTATTCGATAGATACGTCGGCTCCTACTGAGTCGGACAGAATCGATTCCCGGCCAGACCGTTATCCCATAGTAGGGGCGGGGTATGAGGCTGCATGGAACTGGTAAGTCTCGGAAGCCCCTACAAGCCGGCATGACAGCGTAGATCGTTACGCCGAAAACAAGAAGAGTTATGGAAGAACGATTTATTTTATACTTAAATTGTGTTACATTTATATCACTTATTGTCTAGTAAATCGCAGCTTTAGCTGTTTTCACATATTATGTGAAGGGAAATTTAAAAATAAGAGGAACATTACGGAACTAGTTGTTTATCAAAACGTAGCGGAACGGAAAGTATGGGCTTGGTAGGTTCGGTTGAAGGTCCATATCATGGTCCAAGGGTCGAAAAAGTCTGACCCACGTGCCAGATGCAGTCTGTCACAACATTTGATCCATCCTGTGAAAGGATTTGCCTGAATTAATGTCGAACTCTTCCAACTTTGTTTATCATAATATTAATTGACGGACTAATAATCAGCTCGAACTTGAGGTTTTCCCGTATGTAACACTAACTTTGTTTCAATACGAAAATGAGATGACCATTCCAAAACGGAAACGAATATTCAAAAAAAAAAATCTGTTTGTTGTTTTTATAAGTACGACGATTATACACTGTTGGTTTTTACGAGTACAGCGATTGTCAAAGTTATTTTTCATAAGGAATCAAAACAGTTGTGTACCACAAAAAAAAAAAAAATATCGTAAAATATGCATACCTACATTCATAGGTGGGCAGATATTCCACTAGAAGAATTCAAAGTCTCAATAGGAAAAATTAAAAGAATGTTTTTCTAATTGAAAATTTGACTAGACATGTTTTGCGTATCTGATAGTTTTGAAGAAAATTAAATTTAAGGTAAATTTAGAGGTGGGTCTTCATTATCATCTTAGTTCTAACACGATTCAAATGCGAACAAAAAATGAGCAACAAATAATCTTTTAAACTAAACCCATACTAGATTACAACTTCAAAGAATTGAAGTAAAACTTCCTCGATATCGCTATCCACTTTTTTTTTCAAATTTCCATCCTACTCAATCAATCGTGAAAAATCGCGAAAACCTTTCTTCCGTTCGCGATTATTCCGTTTTACTGTTGCTGCTCTTCAATCTCACCACCAAAGCGAGCAGACGTTATAGTGGTAGGCAGAGCCAAACCATTTTTGGATCGTTTCAATTTTGCTTCCTTTCCGACACTGTTTACGAGCCGAGAAATGTTTATTACTGCATTTCTCCGCAAATTACTTCCTTCCATTGGAAATAAGCAATCAAATTTATTCATTTTTATGTTTTCAACCATCGTTCTATGCCATCCATTCCCGTTGCCAATCACAGCTATAGCGATATCGCCCATATTGATCCCGGGCCCTTTGGAACTCAGCAATAGGCAATCATGAAAAAAAACACAAACATACAGCCAATGTGAAATGAAAACCAAAGCCAACGAGCGTCGCGAAAGGTAGCAACCAAGAAAATGGTGCAATATTTCTTTTCCAAATATGCACGCGCAGAGGCGAAATGGTGCGAAATGTGGCAGAAATAAGTGCACCGTTTATTTTCATCGTCATCGGATCCATATCAGGGCTTCCTGTCCCTGTGTTCATCCCTTGCCATTGTTCTCCGCGTTGGCAGCGGAAGTGACGGATGTGCCGAACGTCGAAAGGCACTTTATGATTATGCGTAAATATGCTGCGATGCGTAAAACAAACTTGTGTTCAATGGTATCGATAATAGGTAGGTTTCAGTTGTACCAAGGGCGAGGAAGGTAAGTGAGAAAAGTTGATGATGATAATTTGGTTTGATGTTTGTTGATGTTGTAGATGGAAATCTAATAAATTGTTCTTATATAAATTGGTTCTTGTTAAAGCCTTTTTTTCTTACTTATAGCTTAAACGTTAAACATCAAGGTATTGCATACTATCATTTAGTCTGCCATGTATTTTATGTATGAAACCAAAATTAAAAAAAAAGTGTTTTCATGACACTTTACTATAAGGTGCTACTAAAGATACTTTTTCAGAATGTGGTTCTATTAAAACATGAAAGATTTTTCTTGCGAATTAATTATTAAAAAACATAATTTTATGATTTTTATATCTGATCCGGAATCACCTACTGATGTCATATATACAATACCAAACCAATTTAAAATTATTCTAAATGAAAACTGATTTTGCAGTCATAATGTGTTTTTCTTTTATTCAATTGGATCAATATTGTACTACATTTTACAAAATTGTTCCCAGAGCAGTGATCTAGTTAGTCTTACCATCTAGTACATATCCATTAACATGGCATTCATTTGTGCATGGACAAAAAAGGGTAGGACAAATTATTTATATTTTCTTCTCGGGCTGCAGTGGTGATGTAAGTGCGTGAATTTACAAAACAATACAAGGCACAGGTGTGCGTTCAAGAAACAAACAATTCTATGAAAAAAAAAACTCTGCAGCAAACAATAGCGTTTCCTCCTCTTTCGTTTGGTAGCTTTCACCCAGCAACGTAGCCATTGTGCGATTAGACTTATTCGGCAAATTTCACAGAAAATTTCCCATCCTGCAGATTAGCTGGCGTTATGCGCACCTCACTCACCGGTATTGTGGCACTACCGACACCAAGCTACATTCAACTGCAGCATCACTTCGTGCTGGGTTTATTTTTTTCTGCGCTTCTCGTTTCAATACCACCAAGGCGTCTGTTGCAATTCCGTGCCATGCGCCGAACTCATTACTGTTAATGCCTAGAGGTAATGAATCCTGACGGGTGTTGTGCTATCGGAAAACCCACCATATCCTGTGAGTGACACAACGCCCCAACCCTGACTCCGGCGGGCCTACCCGGGAGAATCATTCAATTGACAGCACGCTTGCGTTCACTGCACTCAGGTGCATTTTAATTTTCACCTAGATGCATCGGCTTGTAGCGCAGTTGTGCCTACCTTCCGCTCGTGCCTTTGCGACTTTCCCCCCTTTTAAACGTTGAACTAATCAACGAGGAGTGTTAAAGCGACACGAACAAAACGTCCTACATGTAATGCTTAGTGAGGATGGGAGGAGAAAAACAACAACAGACACTAACGGAGTCGAAAATGATGTGACCAGCCGGCTGGAAATTGAGGGTGGGTGGTAGAAGAAATGGGATAAAATATCACTGCAATAATGCAACGACGAAAAAAACCCAACAAACTCACAAACACGCACAAAAAAATCAACAAACAAAACATCACGAACATTGAGTAAACTGAGGATCTCATACCTTCCGTACGGCACGCGATTGTAAACAGGAAAAAAACAAACCAAAATGTAACAGAAATATAAAACAAGAAATTAAAATTCATCCCGTGCGGAGAAGGTACGACAGCATGGCTTGTGCTGGCGCGTGTCGGACTACCGAGAATGTAAATTTGCATTGGTATCAGCAGATGCATACGTTAGAAAAAAAATCGCTTTTCCCATTAACTTAAAAACACTTTAAATGTTTTCTATTCTAGCTTTCTCTTTTCGTTTCACAGCATCACAGGGATTTGTTGTGCTGCATCATCTGATATGGTATAAATGCAAACCATATGAGCGGATAGTTATTAATAAAGCGATGCATTGGGGTGTATTTTGGAATGCACTTTTTTATGGCTGGTGAATTTCATTATCGTAGCATTCAGTTTATGTAATCTGTATTGGGATAGGAGGTGGAATTTGTGATCATCATCGTCTCATTTTGTTATATTTTTGGATCTAATAATAATTTAATTATTGTACTCGTACAATGGTCATATGTCTTGGAATGTTTTTTTTTTGTAAAGATTTTTTGTTTGGAAATACAATAAAAATTTTCACGAAGAAACAGGATAACACACACTTCAAAGTACACACTTAATTTAAACACAAACATAATTTTAAACAACTGTCCACCCTAATGTATCTGATCGTTTGTGAAAAACAAGTTCCTTCCGTCAAGGTTTCACATTTTCATCGCTGCACTTTTTATGTCTCACGACGTGCAGTGTTCTTATCACGAAATTAAAATCAGCTGGTCTTTCCAGTAAGGCCCGACCATGATTTCTCCAGATTAATGAGCTCATGTACTCGATCCTCGACCACGGTTGCTATTACCTTACCAGCCAACATCATCTATCGTTTGAAACACTACAAGTTCGACTCGCGCATGCCACCAGGACCGATCAATGCAAGATATTCTTTCCAGAAAGTAAGTAGGTTGTCTATGCGTGTACGATGCGCTCCACTGGTCAGCGGACCCCTGTTTAAAATCATTTCACTCGCAAACTGGGCATAACGAATCATGCATCCCTTTGCTTTAGCAAAAAAATAACTAGCCTAAGAAAGGATATTCGGTGGATTTTCATCTCGATGTCAGTCTTTTCGCGACCCCGCGATGATGCTACACAACCTTCTTCCTTGAACTGTTCCGCCTCTATCAAAACGCAGGATCGTGTGAACACAATAGGTTTCCTCGTCTGCTCGCGCTTACGTATGAGGTTAGCTTAAGCTTCCTACTTTGAGGAGCAAGAAGCAAAAAAAAAAAAACAACCGCGTAACCTGATATCCGGTTACCCAGGCCTAAATTATATACGAGCTGGTCGTGCATATTTGAATAAAACGACCCTTATTTTTCGCGTTTCTTCGCGTGCTCGCGCAAAGGGGGAAAACTTTACGCATCTACGCAGCAGCGTCGTTGTGATGGAATCTCAAACCCTTGGATCATATTCTACGGCATCAGCGAAGCAAGACTAACGCAAGAGACGTGTTTGTCCTGGCGGGCGCATTACGATTGCGCGACCAGTTCTCGTATCCTTTCGGTACCGCGAGCTTCGGGGAAAAATAAATCACACAAAACCAGGCGTCCGAGGGCGTCTACACGGGGTCGGGTGTCCAGTTACTTACTCCCTTCCAGGTGTGCGCGCAGTGGTCCTCGCCTGTGAGGCCACCGAACTGCGAACGACCTTTCACTGGGCGCAGCAGTAAGTGCACCGGTTTCGTAAGAATGTCGCTAAGAAAAAAAAATACACGAAGGGACCGCACGGTCGCAGTCTCAGCAGCTTCCTTCCCGGCCGTCAAACACGAACAATGCCAGCCAGTGACGCTAATTGGCGCGTCCTAGATTTCCGGACCCAAATTATGCAATTAAACGTTCGCCGTTTCACTCGCAGTGTTTGATGTGCAGGGGAGAGCGGGTGTAGCAGAAACGAGAACCAGCTGCACTTTGATGCACGCTCGCCTGCTCCTCGACCGCTTGAATTCCGGTGCTTCCGGCGAGCATCGGTTGTTTCACGTGACGCAACCTTTTTCTCCGTACGGGGGAAATGAACTGAAATGTCAGAAACTGGTCAAAATGTCAAAACAATTTTCCTTTCCCGCTCTGCTTTCTTTTAATGGAAGTGGCTTTTAGTCGTTGCTCTGCCTATTAGATACGACTCTCACGGCGTGTAAGGTCGGTGGTTGGGTGAGAATGAACGGTTTGAACTATATTAGGTCAAATACGTTAAGCAAAGGCACTTGCATGGGAAAATTAATCCATTCGATTGGGAAAACATTTCAAACTATCGTCCTTATAACATGACTGAACATATACAACGGTAATGCAAAAAATGTTGCGTTTGTTTTTCTGTTTCGTTTTTTATTAGACAATACACATTATTCCCATCCCAAGTCTTGCCTTCCGTGTGTTTGAGGTCGTTCGTAATGCGCAATGCGCGTAATAAATAATCAACAATATCATACGCGGATTGTTACACGGACGGTACGGTTATTAATAAATTATCACTTTCACCACTTCCTAGGCATCTGTTGAAAGACAGATTTTGTAAGGATTCGCTTGGTGGTTCCCATATAGTAATGGGTAGCAGATACAAGGGACATTCAACAGCTACGATACGTACCATCAGTGGTCTAATTGAAATTTAAATTTCACTCATACTTGCAGACTTTGGTTTTCTTTGGTTCATGCAACTCGATAGCTACGTTCCGTGGATGTAAATCGATTGCTTTATCGTTAAGAAGAGTACCCGTTGGTGGCAAGCAGGGGATTTCTTGGTTAGAGGAAAAGATTTAGTGCAGTTAGTCGCCCCTTTTTTCTTGTGTGGTTTACGATTCTTTCGTATTTTTTTTTGCTTCTTTATCCTGCTCGTTTGCGAGTGCGTCGTCCTTCACACGTTCACCTTTTGGACGACCCCCGCCTGAAGTTTTCTGTACTAGCGTACTCAAACTTTCAAGATAGTTTCCACCGAAAGTTCCCGGGGATGGGCCCCGGAGACGATTTATGGATGGGTAAGTTTCGCTCATAATTCACTACACACACATATACACACACACATAAAGAGTGCGAGAAAGAGGGCACACGGCTTTGCGTAGGGCTTTGTTTGTTTAGTTCATCTTTTCTCGTACGCTGCGTGTCCCGGTGAATGGTGTCTGCATGTGTTTTCTAGCTTCTTCTGCTCTTAAACCCATCGCGACACCACGATCGCGTTTTTCGCGCAAAAGGGTCTTTTATTTATGGGTGCCAGTTTTGTCCAAGATGGCTCACGCGACGCGAAAGAAAATGACTTTTCTATTGGGTCTTCCCTTTCCACGGGTAGATCGCTAAAAACAATAATAGCTTCTAAGGTGCCAATTGCACGGGATAGCGAGGCAGAATGGATAAGGAGGATGTAGGGGGTAGAGAGAAAGGAACTTTTGCTTTTTTTTACATTACATCCTTGCAACGCAATGCCTTCATGATGTGATTAAAAAGACGCTAGTGTAGAAATAAATTAATTGTCCCCTTTCTATGCACCCTTGGCAGAATAACGATCGTTTACAACAACAAAAAATATTATAATTCGCATAACTCGAGGTTCTTCAAAAAAATCATTCTGTACGACATTTACGGTTTGTTTATAGGTTTCATAGGACAAAAAATGACTTCAAAATAGTGGCCATTAATTCGTTCAGCTGATTTGGTAAGGCTTCAGATGCACATTGTCGATAAAAAGTAAAGCAACGATGTATAATTTGTATTCATGAATTGTAATTCGCTTTTTGTTTCATTTTTTCCATAATGTATAAGCACTGTTCAATGTAAATAACAAATATCAAAATTTGATTTGAGTGTCTGTATGTACACATAATTATGTAAGAAGTGTAAAATAGGTTTATTTTAGTGCATGTGTCCCTTTCCTACTTCCGATAGTTATTTGTAAGCGATACCATTAGCCTTGCCGGATGTCGATTTGTGTCTCATTCCCGGAAATGAGGCCTATTTCCTACGAGTATGTTTCCTTAGGGTAGACTAAAGATCGATGCATCACATTACTTGACCGGATGGAAAGGAAACATTCATGAAGAATAAAATTATCTTTCTAAGTGCTTGTATACAATAAATTTACTTAATTTCATGTTAGATAACTATTTTAGTTACGACCCAATAAATCCTCTTTATTTATCCTATTCATTCATATGTATTTGCTTAAATAGTGTACTTCACTTTTAAAAACTTCCCTTTTAAATACACTTTTGTTGTATTCTGTAATGTATTTAATGCTTCTACTGATACTTTACTTAAAGGATCAATAAATATCTTATTTTTACAGTACTTTCGTAATAGTGGAGTATATATTAAACGTTTAATGTATATCTTAATAAATCGGTGTATCTTGAAACTTTTTTAAACTCTACATCCTGGCTTGGCATTCCTGTCATGGTCAACAATTTAATCTTACTTGTTTGCTTGTGTTACCCACTAGTTATTCACTCTCAGAAGATGATAAATTACCGTCAAAGTGATAAATTTACTTTCCCACCGCAACTGCTTCCCCATCATTGCTCGTTACCATGCACCCAAATGAAGAATGTGTCACCAGTCCGATACGCGTCCTCAATATCGGGGCGGCCAGCGGTTAAGATGTGGTTGATTTGTTCCAGTCACATCCCAGCTCTACCGCTCGCTCCCTACGTCTCCACAATCGATCAGCGTCCCGAGGATGGTGGGGATCATTAATTAATACTTTCAGGTGTGAACGACCACTAGCGCTCGGTGCAGCTGCAGTGCGTACCGTACTAGGTGTTGTATGCTTGAAAAAGAAGAAGCTGGAGTTGTCCAAATGGTAAGCACAGCCACATCCTCCATAATCTAGAATTAATAACTCCGTTTCGTTATGTGCTGCACTGAGCGTTCCCGAGCTCCCAAGAAAACAGAATGGGAAAGAAGAAAAAATCCACGTTTTATTACCAAAGGCGTTGAAAGTAATATTGATGTTATTCGAATGAATCATATTCCATCCGTCTTTTGCCATACGGTTGTTCACAAGCGATGAGCGATGGGTGAAGATTAACTATCGAGCAGTATTGAAGTAGATTCCATAACGACATGGGCTCACTTATGCTGCCGTCATCCCTATCGCACAAGAATGAGCCGATTTGGATTCTGGGTGTAGTGATGTTGGACAATCTTTGGGTTAAAAATCGATCTTGATGACTAGTCATTAAAATTTAATGTATTTTTATGTTTCTTTCAATATATGTATTCTATTTTACAATTTATACAATTGTTAGATCAATGAGATGTTTCGCGATGAATGAAAAAAGGTAAAAATATTACTGATAAATTAAATTAAATAAATAAATATAAATAAAATATTACAATAAAAAAGATAAAAATCCACTTGTAAAAATATCTTTTTTGAAATTTCACTGTCAGCCCTTTGCAAATATCAAAACTTCCCTTGCACTGCTAACGATAAATCCGCATACCTGTGATCATTTCCGAATAATATGTGAAGAAAGAGAGAATGAGAGAGAGAGAGAGAGAGAGAGAGAGAGAGAGATGAAAGAGTGCTGCCATGTTCATTTAATGTGCTGCGCACTTAGGGCCCTCGTCATGTATACCATGTACACTTCACAAGATTCCGACAGGTCGGGTGGAATACATTCCTTAGCTTGTTTTGATCTACGATCGCGTCCAACTTCAAAATGCGCTAAATCGCCAAGCTCCTTTAACACCTCAATGTGTTTCGTTTTCTTGCATCTCTCTTACTTCACTTCTTCTATTCGCGCGAGATCCGGCCAGTGCGAAGCGGTTGTGATGATTAATCAGATACGCCAGAACTAATTCGAACAAATTACCGATCGTATAGTCCATCAGCGGCCACCGCCTCATGGGGTCGGAAGTTCGAGGCTAGTGGCGGCTCCGCAATCGGTCATGGGCTGATTTTTTCGGTTCAAGTGTGTTCCGATGGTTTTCTGGATTTACCCTTGCTATCGATCGACCAGGAGAGGGACCCCTTTGGTCCAATTCAAATGAGCCACCCGGAACCGGTTTCGATTGATAAGGGAAACCTCGTTTCAATTTTAGTACAAATTGAGCTTTGCCCAATTTGAAGCTATATCGTCGACCGACCTGGAACGGTAACTGATGAACCCGAAAACTCGACCTTATCTAATCCGCATACGCATCGCATCGGTTCGACGGATAACGGATTATCAAAAGTTTCAAAATGATCGATCGATATTTTTTTGCAACAATTCATCATTTGCAAAGTATAGCTTAAAGTATTGCCAATTTTAATGAAGTTGAAGAAATATTGAAGAGAATAACATGTTGATTAACATTTTAAAACCATTTCATGCAAATATAGATATCGAGTGATACATAAAAAAGCATGAGCTATTATCATCGTTGTTTTTTTTAAAACCATTTTGCTGCTCACTCATACAGGGATATCCGGTCGTCTTCCATGCCAACATCATTGTGAATTATCTGTCAATCACGCAAAATAGATGAGAAAATGATACCAAACAGTACCGCGCCAGACTTGAAAGAATCGCACACGATTCAAAACGATTGGAATTTGGCAAAATTGATATTTTGTAGACAGCGTGTCTAAGATGATTGAATCAATCAGTGTATGCAGTACAAAACAAACTCCTAATCTCGAGCTCTGAGACATATTATGTGTTCAACAAAAAGCGTTGAACCTACACTACTACTAGAGAAGTATAAACGATCGCGCTGAACTTCAAACTGTGATCAGATTCAGAGTGTGAACAAATAGCTACGAACATTCCACAACAAATCAGTTCATTCGGTTTAGCTTCTCATCTCACTGTTTTCGCGCCTTCGTTTGTATTCGTTTTCCAGGTCGGAACACACATTTTGGGTCAGTTGTTGGGCTATCGATGGAGCTGTCTCGGGTACACGGATTTTATGGATGCGAGCAAGCATTAAGCGGAAATTTGATGGGTTAATTTAGGTTATTTATTATTTCATGAAATGCCGTTCCACTCCCGCAAGGGCAAAGGTAGCTGCGTGCTGCTGGGGTTCGAATTTTTCATGTTGATGTCTCGCATCCAACTCGTTTAGGAACGATTAAGGGAAGGAGATTCTTTTTAAATCTTTCAGTCTGTTTGTCTTCTTTCTACCTTCTCTTTTCTTTATCCCATTTTCGCTCTCTATCGCTCATGTTTCCAAGAAGCTTTATACGTTTCTTTTTTGTTTGATTTGTTCGAAAAACGCCTAGAGAGTCGGCTGAAGGATAAATTAACCCATTAACACTGGTACCGCCACCACGTCTGGGCTGATTACGGGAGTCGAAATAATCGTTTAATGATCAACGTTATAGAACTCCACTCGTCGCTTTTATGGAGGAAAATCGGGATCTTTCCACCGTACTAAATCGCCGTGATGATGACGTTAAAAAGCTATGTGAGTTTGGAAAAGCTTTAACAAATCAACGCTGTCCAAACCTGCCGCTGAATGTTTCATGCGAAGTCGGCAACGAAACAATATTTAGGTTAGTATGGTGTTATTTCACAGTTGAAATATAGAGCAATGTACTTTGGTGCATGCGATTCTTAATAGCAATTGTGTGCTGCTGTTTGCTACCTTAGAAATATAAATTCAATTTTAAAACAAACGATGGCACAAGGGCAACAGGGCAACAACACAGAACAATGGGTAGCGTCTGCAATAGCAGCCACCTTTCATGATCACCCCGTACAAAGCCATGCTGCTAAGTTTTCCACTTGACATATGTCACACAAATATACGCACGCGAACGCTTTGTTCCTTACCTTCCGGAATCCACATTCTTCTAGAAGACACACTATTCCGGTACTGGTCCTCCTTGCCCGAGGACACTTACCATCCCTTATTTGCCCTTCCATGTACAGCTGCCCAGCAAAGAGTCACCAAGAGAGACTTAGAAGCGAATAAACCCGACTCGTCTGAGTCGTTGGCGAATGGTCCATTTAGGGCACAAGTCTACACACTCTAACCCCTAGGACAGCACAGGCAAACCCCAACTGGCCTAACTACAAAGCATCGGTCTTCGTCGACTCATCGCTATCGGCTGCATCGACACTACTTATTCTTCTTCGTATTCTTCTGCTTCCTCTTCTACCTGTGCAA
This sequence comes from Anopheles merus, assembly GCF_017562075.2. Classification (NCBI taxonomy): domain Eukaryota; kingdom Metazoa; phylum Arthropoda; class Insecta; order Diptera; family Culicidae; genus Anopheles; species Anopheles merus. The sequence goes on along the minus strand of NC_054084.1, from coordinate 44,976,726 downwards.
GAGCGTGGCACCGCTTTCACCGCGTTCCGCCAGTGCGCCCTTTGGAATTTGTGGAAACTGCTTGAACAGAAAACAAGCAAGCACCCGCAATAACCCAGGGGGGACAAGTTTGGGTGTGCATCAAGAACACTTTTTGTTTGCCGGTGATAGTGTTTTGCCAGTTGCCCGCGCCTACATGTGTGCAGTAAGAGGAAGTGTTCTTGCAACACCTACCTTTCCACTGGTTGGAGCACAAAAGCAAATGTTTTCTAGACAACTGGGCCCCTAGGGGAAGTGGTATGATAAAAAAGCATGTAGCAAAAGTATTAGCTGCTGTTTGCTTCGTTGCCAAGCACGAGGCCACTGAAGGCCAATTTCCAGCCAGTGTCGTTCTGTTGGTTGTGTGAAATCCTGTACACACGAGTGAACTTCAAACAGATTTTTTAGAGCGTTTGTTTGTTTTCAATTGAAACTACTTCCATGCAATCGGGCGAAAACGTACAATTTCATGAAAGAATTGACATTTTAGACTGCTAGCTTCCATTTTGATTGCTATGGTTTATTTGCAGCTATTTATTTATTTATTCGTTTACTTTGTTTACTCATCTTTTTATCAGTTTATTATATATTTGCGGTTGTAGCATCTAGTAAAATAAATTAATTGTTATTGTTTTGCGTTGCTATAAATTATTGTATTTATTTATTTGATGTTCCTGTTTATATTTTCTTTCGTGTTACGTGTATAATCGATTTTGTTCAGTTCATTATTTTTCGATAATTATTATTAATAATGACTTTCCAGTTATTTGTTACAACTTACTGTTAAATTGTTTAGGTAAGTATTTCTTCAATAAAGTAAGATTAAGTCTTTTGAATTTGATAAAATCTGCAAATTGATGTAATAGTTTTGAATCATATTTGAAATTCAAATTTAATGTTTGAACACAAATTTTAAAATATTTGCAAAAAAAAAACCAACAATCAATTCAATCTCTTACAATATCACCCTTGAGAATTTTTTTAGCTACAACTTCCGTCCGTGAATGTTTCGTAAAGGTCGAATCAGAATAACATTGAGATGTCTTGTAATGTAGTGCGTTTTTTTACTCTCAACAAAACTCAACATCGAAACAAAGGAGTGTGCAGCTTACTGCCAACATAAATCCACCTCCGCCTTCAACACGGTGAGGAACACGCTATTCTCTCGACCCGCCGGTCAACATAATCTAATTAGATTGGTTAGTTTAATTTGTACCCTGCTTTAACCTTTCAACAACCAGTTTCAACATGCCGTGTCCAGTTTGAAACATACGCCTAGCAAGCAGAATGAAAAATGCCGTCGGCAAAAAGTCTTTTCCCACAGCTACCTACCTACCTGCTCCATTGTGCCGTGTAATAAACGAGCATTTGGACGCATCTGCACCAGCTTGGGACATGGTTCATCTTTGGGGACACGGTTTGCCCAAAGGGAATACGATGGTGGTAGTGGGCAGTAATTTGCGGCAACGTTCTTACACAGACTTTGCAAACAGCTATGCGGCAAGCTAAATCATTGTTGGAAATTAACAGAGCCTCCAGGACAACAGGGCAGCACCCCTCATTTGCCGGTCTAAAAATCGAGCTAACAGTAACTTTAAAGTCATGTTTAAAGTTAGCCAACTTAGAAATCCACTGGTTAAAGCACAGGATTGGTTGTTTCAGAAGCATTTGAATTTAGAAGCCGAAAAATAAAATGAATCCGAAAACAAAAAGTAACTGTTGTTAAAATATTTTCTTTGCATACATATACCGCTCCCTGTCATACGGGTAGCGTCCACGTTATGGCTCTTTATTACTAACGCGGAAAACTTTCACCGATTGGTGTCGGGTCGCTATGTATCCCTGTCTGTTGTGTTCTTTAAATAGCATCAGATAAAAGCCCCACGATGAAGATAAACAGTCAATCGGAACTCTACGATCGAGACGAGAACAAACCATCGATAGGAAAAGTAAACCACGACGACGCCGCCGAACGTTCGACACAGGCCGGGACGAAGCAAAAGCGGAAACATCGAGCACGAGTTCTGGCTTGGGATTGTGATGGTGTCATGCGGGAGGGTAGGGCTACAGGAAGTCGACGAAACTTCTGCACAATATCCAGTTCCAGTCGATGCTGATGGTCTGGATCGTGGAGCTTTGGAGGTTTGACGCGTATTTCCTTGCCCGCAGTTCCAAGAAAGCAAAAGCAGGAAACGGAACGCATCCGCAAATGATGGCGGCAGTGGCACTCACCGGCATCGCAGTCTCGGTTGCCAACTTCCGAGTGTTCCGGTTTTGGGCTGAAGTATTTTTTGTTCTTTTTTCATGGTAAAATAGGATTTATCAGGGCATGGTAGTTGCTTGATGGTGTGGAAAAAGAGCTCTTGGAAAACTGACATAAAAATCAGCTGTGGCATCTGGAACGTGGAGAAACACGTGCACACCAACGATTTTTATTGAATGAATTTAAGGCAAATGCTAATAATCATAATATCCAATAACAATTGCAGGTAATAGTATTAGTGATAGATCGATGATTCGCAGAAACCACGAACTTTCTTCTTAATGCTAAATATTAAAATGATTATTTATTTATTATTATTCGCTCCTTTCTCACCACCCTACCCCGGAACTGATGTTTATGTCCTTCAACAAAACATAACACATGTGCGCTCTTGCGTTTGATGAAAAATAATCTGCCATACAACACCGTAGTGATGGCGATGCGCAAGAACAACAGCATGCGACAACAAATCCTCCTGTTTCAACGAGCCACGCTCACTTGAATAAGAAGTAGACACATCTAACAACATCAACAACGAGAGGTGCTACAGCAAAAAAAAAGAAGCAACAACGTTTATATCAAAGCGAAATAAATCGCGTCACGGGTTTGAAGCGAACTGTCCAGAACGGGGAATAGAAATTCTAGAGCAAAGGTCCCATCGCTTGGCAGTGTGGTGTATCTTAGCACCAGTCCGGTACAAAATACTTGAACACCTGGAACGCCACCAGCAAGATGTTGAAGGTCTTTGTTCCCCGTAGCTCTTGAAGGGATTCTTCCCCTGTTGCCGCATCCTGGCAGACCTCCGCCAGCTTCCGGTACCATTCTCCAGGCACAGATGATCGCTAAGTAGAGAGAGAGAGAAACCCTTGGCTTGTGCTGAACACCGCCAGCTAGGGTGACACTCGAAAATGGGAAACACAGTACACATCATCTGCGCTGATTCTTACACACTCTCGCGTCGAAGATGTCCTTCGAAGGTATCGGCCTGGGTTGTTGCCAGGGGAGTTTCCACAGGCCGTTCTTTATTTTTCTTTCCATTGCACCCTCTCTCGCTCGTTCGCTTTAAGTTTAATTATATACGCGTTTTAGTGACGGATTTTTTGCGAGCTACGCTGACTAAAAGTCAGGTCGTTATTTTCCCCCAAAAACGAGAACGGACCCCCTGTTCTTCGCTCCTGCTTTAATCCTTATCTGCCTCCACGCAAACCAGCACAGCAAGGGCGGATGAAATTTTCCATCGGACAAGTTTCCTCACCACCACACCACTCTGTACGGTGACTCCGTACGGTTCCGTTCTACTAAAAAATCGATAATCACTAAAATCCCCCCCCCCCCCACTGTGGTCCGTCCCATGTTGGGTACGCTTCAAAATATTTGACATTTTCAATCAGTCCTTCCTTTCCCGTTCCCGTTGCTCGGCACCTATCACTCCCCGTACAGCAGCAGCCTGCAAGCTGGGTGATACATTTGCACACTAAACTCTTCGTTTATTTCTTTATTTTGTTGTGGCTGGGAGTAAAAGTGTCCACCCTTAGTGTTAGAACATACACATACACACACATAAAAACACGCACACAAGTTCAACGAGTCTGTGAGTGAAGTTTAATTTCCATTGCACCATTTTTACGCTACCACCACACTTACCCCACCGGGTCCGGCCTCTGCGCTGTGATTGGAAAACAATCCACGACAGCGATTTGGCTAGCGTCTCGTTTTTGAGGTCCATGAAAACTTTCTACCCATGCTGGAAAATCCGCCCGGTAGTCGAAAATTACATTTCCACTACTGATGATGATGAAACGACATTTTGTTTCAACCTATAACCCCACCTCTGTTTCTGCTCCCTCTCCCCCAATACAGTCCCACCACTAGGTAGTGTGCCGATGCATCACTCGCAAAAGAGGAGTGCTGGAAAACATGTTGCTGTCGGAAAAGTGGACGGCGTGCCGTTTACCTACACTGCTACGATGGGATGAAATCGAATCCTTGTGCTTCCACCAACACCAGTACAGTGGGCCCGCACAAAATGGGGAGACATTTTGGACAAGTCCTCCCTAGGGAAGACTTCTTTGACAGTGTGTGTGTGTGTGCGTCTGTGGACACGACCGTTCGGGCATGTTCGGGCTCATCGAAAAGGACAGAAAGGTTTTCCACGCAGAAGCCAACCTGCTAGCAAAAACCCCGATACACTTTTGTCCTGCTTCTGGGCTATGAGGCAAATGAGGCTGATGCTGTTCTCTCTTTTCGTTCGGTAGGTAGCATCATGTCAATAAGCATAACCAGTGAAGCTCTAGTAGCTGAGGAATTTAGCGATTGCGCAGTTCAGTTGCCATAATTTTACCCTTCGACCTTTTTTCCTTGCTTCGCAGTGGTTTACATGGGGAGGGGGGTTTTGCACGTCGAGCCTGCGGAGGGAGAACTGCGTCGAAAAGTGCGTAATTGGAAGGGATTCGTTCCTTTATTACGTTACCGTTGCTTTGGTTCTACTTTCTGAGTGACGTAATGTCTGCCATTGTCGTTGGGAGGAATTCTCTACCGTGGATTGGTAGTAAACGTCAGCTTCAGGATTAGAGTGCCTTAGTTTTATGCGCGATTGTTTCATTTAAATTTTACTATTCTGTTTATCAATGGTTTACAGTAGTGAGAACTTTAAATTCGTAATCTTTTACTTCAATTTGCCTTTTACCATGCAATGGGCGGGCAATCAATAGCATATTTTGGGATCATCTGCTGTTGAAATTATGTTTTTTGATAAATATATCTTAATTATCATTTCTTGATGCACCGTATGCAATCTGTCTTTCCTTTCTTTCCAAAAACAACAAAATGAGTTTGAATGTTTAATAATTGCACCACATGACCGTTTCAAGTACATACAAAAACAAACACATAAAAACCTGTTACTGTGATGGTGTGCACTCATGTTTCATTGCTCCAATTCAGTTTCAATTCGCTCGTAAAATGTGTTATGCTTTCGTGTGGCAAGGTCACCAGCGTCACCAGACGAGCATTGAACAATGGCAAACCCGGGGTAATCCTACATCGTCGTCTGACGCCGCCTGAAATCGGCACGAACGAACGAGACGCGGGTGACCGAGGTACCGACCAGCCATTAAGCCCTGCATGAAAAGTTGTTTTAAAGTCAAAGCTTTTATTGTCCTGCTAAGTGGCTCGTTGGCAGCAGCAATTCAGTTTAAACACTATTCATTACTGCTGCCCCCTTTCCACATTGCTTGGTGCCGGCGCGTTGGGTGCTGCTGCCCTACTCACTCGACGCTCTCGCTGTTTCGCTTCCTTCTCGGGGATTGTTTTGATCCACACCCTCAAACAAACTCACACATTTACGCATTCGCCCAGACAGTGGGCGCAATGATGCAGAAGCACGTGAATTATCCTAAGTGACGTGAAATGGGAGCACGAAACATGCTGCTCCGCACATTCCAACACAAACACACATAGTGTGTACATCATGAAGAGAAGAGAAGAAAAAAAGCACATTGGGACTCAACAACGAAAATCAAGGAAAGAGTCTCACTCAAACACATGTACACCACCACACCGCCAGTGATGGTGGCTGCATTTGAAAGAGGAAAACAAACCCGTCCACTACGCCGCCCTTGCGCACCCTTCGGTCCTGTCCTTATCACTAGAACCCGCCCCCCTTCACGACTGGGAACAATGCGCACACTAGAGCGGAAAGGGTGCGGGAGAGGACGGTTGGTGCGGTTTATCGACGCTAATTCCATTGTTGCATCATTCCGCTATTGATGCCAAGGACGAGTGCCAGTTTATTGACCCACCAACGCGTCGGATCCTTTCGGTTGCCGTTCCACCACCGGCCACCGTACACGCCGGAGTTCATTGAACGAAAAGGCGGGCAAAATGGTGGGCTATTAGGGTGGGGGGAGCGGGGTGGATCGAAAGGGGTGTAGAGTAAGGGAGGGTGTCTGGGTGCCGACGGAACGGATCGGAACAACAATAATGGCCGCCTGACCGACCGAATGCGGCTGGCTGCTCTGGCTTTCAACTGGACAAAGTGCTCTCTGGCATAAGTGAAAGTTTTCAACTGAAAAGTTGCAAAGCATCACTGGCACCTCCACCACCACTACTACTACTACTGCTGCTGCTGCCACCTTCATCATCTACAGCATGTCCAGGATGAAATCGATGTCGAATGGAATGGGACAGGGAGGTGGAGGAGAGGGGAACACTGGAGAGTGGGATAGGATGAGATGTGAGGTGTAAAGAGTGGTGCTAATGGAAAGCGATAAAAAAGGCTGATAAACGGGCGCACGATTGTTGCAAATTTTCGCAATCGTTTCCTTTTTCATTCGTTTTGCCTCAGTACAATATAATAGCAGGACATGGCCGTGCGCACGTAGCAAGTGCCCTTTTGTTGGGCGATAAACTTTCATGCCAGTAATCGATAAATTTAAATTTTCTTCATATTTTGTACCCGCACATAGCAGGTACACGGTGCTGAATGGTTGGATCAGATTGCGAGCTGGTAGCTTATGCTATGTGCAAGTTTGCACGAGCATATGTTTTCCTATGAAATTTATGCTTTCTGATGAATCCTGCAATTTTCGGGTTGAATTTACTTAACGATAATTTAACATCGGTTTGGTAAGGAGGTTTTCTTTGGTACAAACAATGACAGTATTATTAGTAATGTATGAAAATTTAACCCAATAGCTAGTTTTATTCATTTAACGATAATAAATTAATATTCAACAAACACAATTGCCGGACATTCACAGTCGCTATTTCCTCCAATGCATTGATTTTCAAATAAAATTCTACAAAACTCAGTTGACATATAAAAGTTTACTCGCTTCTACATCAATTTGTTGTCGCTTTTTGATTTTGAACTGCCAAAGAAAAGCTATCACGTGTATACGCCATTAGATCCAGCACGGCATCAAGAAATAAACATTCATCATACAGCTAATCATCGTGAGCATCTGGTTTGTTTCTTGCACCGAAGACAGCACTCTCCCACGTCTGCTGCTAACGTTTGCGTTGGGCGAAAACACGTACCATCCCTCTGCGCATCAAACATCAGCTTGAAGGCTAGCACATCAGTACAATAGCGTTGCACACGCGCGGGAATCATACCCACATACACTCACATCGTAATCGTGCTTCCGTACGCAGCGGGAGTTCTAGGAGTGCTTGCGTCTCGTGATGGCCACTGACAAAACCAAACGCACAGCAGCAAACAGCGGTGGCCCACCGTTGTCTAGCGTGATTAGTTTTCCTGCTTTAACAATGCCGCGGACGCCAGTTGGTGCCGGAATCAGGACTTGTCTTGGGCGAGAACTGCTCCTGATGAAACTTTTGCCCGGCTGGGGCGAAGGGGAAAGGACGGATCAACAAGGGTTAGAAACAAGGGAAGGGCAAACCGAAGGCGACCTAGTTCGAACACCCGCAGTGTTCTTTGGATCAAAAGGATCGCCGATGCTTGGAGAAGGGTTTATCGCCGGCAAGGGATGGCCATCCCTTCTTAAGGTTTTTGGATGCTTGTGTTTTTGTGGGTATGATTTCAGATGGTTAGACGAATCGAGCTTGAGGTGCTGAACAAGATGAATAGCACAGTAGTAGCTGCCATTCATCGCCCTGTCAGGAGCCCTCAGCGCTTACGCACCGTAGGGAAAAAAGAAATTAGATACGTAGCTGTAGGTTTGGTTTAAGATGGAACATCGCATAATTTGACTGTATTTCGCATAGATATTTAGATGGAAACACACTCAACGATAGGTTGGAAGTACGGGAACCTTAAAGTTTCTAGTCCTTTGCGGTTTTAAAGCACTTTCGCGAATATCCTATCATTCTTTGAATGCTTTGTTAGTATTAATATATTGCAAAGCTAGAATTCGGACCTTCGTTGTTTCACCCTTTTCTTGATCGATCAGCATGTGGTGAATGCCACGCGTTGTACGCAACATTCCTAGATTAGGAATGCAAATTATGCTACCGTGCTGTCCGAATTGCTCACACACCTCAAGGATCCCCCCCCCCCCCACGTGTCACAACCTTGCAGCTGGCCAAACCGTACTGCTCCTACCTCGTCGGGATCGGGACTATTGAAGCTGTGGTGCGAGAAGAATGTCAGCCGAATCTGTACGGAACTCATCGGCACCATTAGCATCAGAGCACAAACATTGCATAATTTCATCCAATAAAGGACTTTAATCATGCTGTCACCGGAAATGATGGCCACCCCGCGTAGATCGATGTGCGGTTTCATGCTGCGAAATAGCGTGTGTAGGAATTTGGCATAGGGAGGAATTTGCTCACGCGCGCACACGCTTTGTGTAGTCACTAGCAGTGAAGGCACACAGAAAAAGTTCTGATAATACTTTGCCAATGCTTCGAAGGCCGTGGACAACCCAAAACAGGATATTGGGCATGAGCCTGTCGTGGAATAGCAACGCAATGGAAATATCATAAAAACTTGCTGCATTAAGATTGGTAATGAAAGCCTTGATTTATACTAAATACAAATATTGGGGCTGTTCAAGAAGTCTTTTTTTAAATATAATAGGAATTTTAGTTATGCAGCAGCATAATTTATTGAATTTAGGTAGAGAAAAAAAAACTCTCAAAAATCGAGGTTTCCCTCTGATCCTAAAATAAATTAATGAATATATGAAAATTATTTTAGTTTGCGGATATATTCCGGAGCCGGTTCAGATGCTGGAATCGATTCCGATTCCAGAATCCATTCCGAAGCCGATTGCGGAGTCAATTTCGGAGCCGATTGCGGAGTTGACTCCGAAGCTGATTTCAAATTCAGCTCCGGAATCGATGCCCGGATCGGAATCGGTTACGAAATCAGAATCGACTTGGGAATTTTAATTTACTCCGGTAACGGAATCAGGATTGACTCCAGAAATGGAATTAGATCCGGAACGAGAATCAGTTCTTGAATTGAAATTAAAAATTTCGGTAGCGAATTCAGTCCGGGATTCTCCATGAGAATGGGTCGTTTACAAGTAAATTTTGATTCTTTGCGGATATCAGTACTTAACATCATTGCGCCAAAACGACTGTTCTAATGGAAATGCTGAAACCGACTACGTTTCGCAGCCGATTCTGATTTCGAAGCCAATTCCGATGTCAGAGCCGATTCTGGAACCGATTTTGGAGCCGATTCTGGAATCGATTCCGAAAACTGATTTCGGACCTACCATCCGGAATCGATTCCAGAAATCTTTAGAGCTAGCTGGAATCGATTCCGACGAAATATTCATTTTTCCCATCACTAGTTTGCATTACATAATAAACTTTTTTTTAATAAATGCGGAAGATAATATCAACTTCAAACCATCTTAATTCGAAGTAATTGGCTCATCAATTCAATCATCAATTTTGTAATCATAGTTACAAAAACGACATTTTAAGTATTTAAACATAGATAATAATTTATATGGAAAAAAATTAACAAAAGTTGCTTATTAAAAACATGACTTATTTGTTTTAAGTTCTTTCAAATTTAGTACTCTTACTCATATTTATGTTACGCTCCTAGATAATATTCTGTCATATCTCGTTTTCGACTTATAGAAATTTATATTATTCACATACAACTGTATTTATCTTATATTTTAAATTCAACAAATGCAATTACTTTTTCAAATGGTGTGTGTGTGTGTGTGTGTGTGTGTGTGTGTGTGTGTGTGTGTGTGTGTGTGTGTGTGTGTGTGTGTGTGTGTGTGTGTGTGTGTGTGTGTGTTTTTGTTTGTGTCATTTAAATTGTTACTTGCACAATCGTATCAACATAAACAAAAACACTTCACTGCACGAAACATGCAAAACAACAACTTGTGGTTAACCACGCAAAAAACACACAAATTTGTTCCTCCTCAAACGTTTAGACATTCTTTTTCCTATTACCGTTTACGTCGCGTATCGTATCAAAAATATTCACATGGGGTACAAGACATACCCGCCGAAGTCCTGCATCCTCATCAAATACGCTCGTCCTCGTCGCATACTCAGTAATAGTAACACCACCACCACCACAACCATCTCATGATTATTGCCTCGGAAAAAACAGAGAATCTCTAGTAAAAAATAGGAAAGACAGGGCACAGAACACAAAAAAACTCGTTCATCCACGATCGTTAATCACTTCCGCGCGCCCTCCAACAGACGTTCCGATCCCTTCGAATAGTATTGCGTAGGCCTTTCGATGCGGTCCTTCAGCGGGCACTTGAATATGGCACCCCGCAACCATCATCACTACCACCACCGCCATATCTTAACCACAGACGGCAAGCCCATCCGATTAGAATCCGTTACAATTACCGAACAATATTTCCCTCTTGCGCTGCGTGGAACTTATTACCCAGCACATGAAACCGAACTGCGAAATCAAACTACTGCGAGTGCGACCTGAAATCATCGTACAGCAGGGGATGGAAGGAGTTGACGCAGGTTCAGGGACTCAGGGACGGGTGGCTGGGAAATTGAAGAGTGCACCATGTCGCCGGTTTAGTTACGCGTCCTGTTTTTTTTTTGCTTTTGGTTGGATTGCCAGCAATACTTCATCCACCTAAACTAGCCCTTCGCTCTCGAACTCGCTCACTACCCTACACCCCGGAAGCGCATTCCACACATCCCGATTGGGTCGGCATTGCAACACCAAGTGTCCTTTCGTTCGAAGGGGGAAAACCGATAAAAAATGATTCTCTACCAACCCCTCTCGCACGTACATTACAGGCGTCTCCTAGTCTCGGTTGCGTGTTTTAAGCGTGTTTTCCATCCTACTTTACCATTCGTAATGCCACGTTTGTGCGTATAAGCTTTGCTCTCTGTTATGCCTTGAAGACCGAACACAACGTATACTCGCACAATGACATCGCACAAAAAAACGCATTGAAATTATTCCGTCCATCAAATCTGGGTCGGGGTATTTCGTCATGGTTTGTTGATGGTATCATTGTTACTACTATTATTTTAGCTAAATTTGCGCCAATGAAGCAAATGCAAAGCAATGCAAGTCATGTCACGATAAGTCTCCTGTAGCTGAGCTGTCTAGTTATTTTATAGTTTTAACAGTTATTTAATTTTCCGCATTCATTTAGGGCAAAAACTTGCTTGGAAATAGCATGTTTTGTTTTATTATATTGTAAAAAAATGTTGCCACACTTTATACTTATATTCCTTTTTTACTAATGAATTGTTACTTGCTACTTTAAATTTCCCGAAAAGCCTTTGGTACGATGCTGCGGGCTCTCTGAGGCAGTGACAATCCATATTTTTTCGTTTCATTTCATACTTCTTGCGTGCAAAATCTAATTTAAGGATGGTTGCCCGTTTTAACAGTAAGATGGTGGGACCATACCTTTTTTTCTCTCCAATCGGTATGATCAGACCATCCCGCTTAATTCCTCAGCACCATTCGCAACGGCACCGAGAGATGAGTGGAACGATGATTAAGCATAGAAAATGTTGCAGCTGCCTTGATTGTCACGTGAGCATAATTTTTATGATATCCATCGCTGTTTTTTCCCTCCTTTTTGCTAACCTTCGTAGGTAGGTAGCGCTGGTCTCTATCAACGAATGTCACGGTATGTCGAAGTACGGACAATATACATAATGTGCCGATGTTTGGTGGTTCTTCTATGTTTGGTTTTTATTGATTTTGGTGATTGTTTTTTATTTGTAATTGATTAATGTATGTTGTGCTTTTATTTTTTATTACCTTTCTTGAATAAACTTTTTTCATTGGTCTTTATCTAAACATGTTACGTTACCCTCATGCGGGTAAGAACAAATTCAATTATGGTGAAACATATAGAAATACTATTCAAATGTATGCTTGCAAAAGCAATTAATTGAAATGGGTGGAATATTAAAACATTTCTGCCTGCATCTTTTCTCATTAGCATATTGGACGTAATTTTGTTGTTATCAGTGGCCGATTTATAGTGTCGGGGGCCCTAACCAGTAAGAATTATTGAGGCCCTCTGTACCTGATTACCCATTATCCGTCTTGGAAAATGTAACATTTCAACTTAAATGTTGTTACTGCCTTGAAAAGGGGGGGGGGGGGGGTAGGGGTAGGCGGTGGTGCTCAGGGTTCGACTAACTAAATTTATAAATATATCATTTTATAAATTTTAACGAAATTTTTACTTCTTGCACACAGGAGAGTATCGATACACACCTGAATTTGTCAACTTAGAACAATTTCTTTACACGTCAAAAACTTGTTGAATCACAATCAAATTGATGCATCTATGCTTGCACCTCACCGGCAAATGGTACAAGTTGCAGTGAGAAACTTTGATTAAACCATAGCTGCTGTCATATTTAGATACGAATAGAATGTTCTGAACTTGAAATTTATGAAGGGGAATTATGGAGATAAGTAAATACGGATATCTTAAGAGAATTTTAAACCAATTGGAAGTACATAAATACAGCGGTCATGGAATACTTGTTGTCCTGGTACATTCATTAACCATTTAATGGCCATCTGCAATGAAGACTTTCTTTAAATTTGGAGTTTATGAGAGTCGCTCGAGCAGAGTGTCCATCTGTCCCACTTTTGAGCCAGGATCATAGCTCATGGATCATAGATTGGCATAGAAAATCCGTTGGAAATACATGCAAAACAATTAGGTAAACAAAATATTGCGGGAGAAGAAATTAACGATATTTTTTACGATATATAAATTCCATTTGAAGCATTGTTGCATATATGCATTGTTTTGATCAATTAACAATAAATTAATAAATTAATGCTTTGTTTTGCCTTATTTTACCATACTAATATGTTAATTCATTTACTCGTCAAAAGTACTTCTTACTTACTTCATTACTTGGTTTACTTTACTTCATTTAGCTATTAAGGATTGGTTGAAAATGCCACTTATATCTATCTGTCGGCTGTCGTTAATGTTGGCACGCGACATATTAAGCTTAAATTTGCATAATTAATGTGCCATTGTTACTGAAATGCGCATGATATCGCCATAAAACACGCAACATAAAAAAACACCTGTTCAAGATGTAAAACATGTCCTCTTCTCACCTCGATTCACGCTGTTAAAACAAATTCAGCTTCAGTGGGATCCTTCTCAGGATACAGGTAATGGCAAAAATGTTTTCCCCTGTGTCAAATGTTGTTTTCTACTGTTCTTCTCGGCCTAACCTCTCAACAAGCAGTGAAAAGATGCGTGATGCATAACCCAAACCACAATTGATGCTTAACGGTAGTGCTTCACAGTGAGAAGCACTGCCAAACCCTCCTCACCTGATGAAAGACTTGGAAACGGCAGACTAGTGTAAAAAACATGGGTCTTGCTTCAATCAAAAAAGCAAGCCCCCTGACAAACAATGTGATCCTTGCCAGTGTGCGGAAGAAGTCATTCGGCCCACGACGGTACATACTTTCCCAAATATCATCATTTGCACCGACGATTATCCTTTGGAATCGGGGAGGGTTTTTGCTATCCGGGAAGCCCGTTTGCAGCACCCTATAGCAATGTTTCAGCCCGCAAGAATCACGGATCACTTTCGACCGCTACGTGATTGAGTGCGCGAGTGGTGATTTTCAGAATAACGCAAGAATCAAGGGCGCTCGGACACACACACACACACACACACACACACACACACACACACACACACACACACACACACACACACACACACACACACACACACACACACACACACCAGCCGCAGCAATCACCACCCACATAACATCTCATGCACACAAGCACAGTACAACGGTTGTTGGGCTTATGGAATTGCGGTTTTTTTTGGAACTGGCAGCCTCCTGGTTTAAGCGCTTCTCAACCCCCAAATCCCTCTCGGGTTGATGGTTGTATGTGTGTGTGTCTATATTTTTTGTCTTTACGACCCTGTAGCATCTATTTGCATGGGGATTTTTTTTATACCGACCGGAAATATTTGGTAGGCGGCAGTAGGGTGCATGATGTCTGTCCCTTACGTATTTACACCGGTTGTCAATCGTCGACTGGGAGGACGGTCGATACCTCGACGTAGTACAACGTTCGCACTCCAGAATCGCACCCTCGGCTACTTGTGGTTTTCTGTATTATTTCGGCGTAAAGCACACTCGAACACATACTCGCACTCACCCAGGCAAATGCTGATTTGCGAACGGCAGGGTACATGGTCTGCCACGGGAAGGAAAAATGCAAGTACTGAGATAAAAACAGTGCGTCCCGCGCGCTGAGCGTAAGACGGTCCTTCGCAAGTGTATACCCTGGAGTGATCATCAACGCTCGAGTGGAGATGAAAGTTCGCTCGACTTCGCTCTGTGAAGTTCTTTGCCCCCGGACGGCGAGGAATGGTACGGTCCTTCAGTAGGATTGTGCCGAAAAGAAATTCATCGAGTGCGGCATGAAGCATGAAATGGAGAAAAATAACATACATACGAACAGAGGCACAAGGAAAATGGGACACATTAACAGGCCCATGGTAAAACAAAATCCGTCTACAGAAATGCTATCCTAGTTTATGTGTAACAATCTTTAGTTTCATCAAAAATTAGAACTTCACAAATAACCTAGACATTCACAGTTTTATTGATTTCTTTCGCCGCAATGTTCCCCCATGAGACAAAAATCAAGGACGAGTTACGGTCGCACCCATATCATCCCAGATACCGGTCCAAACTCGTCTGCAAACGAACCCGGATTAGCAGTGCGCTAAGCTGCGATGATTGCGAGAAACAGAAGGATTAGATTTTTATCGCTCCTACGAGGCTTCCGATTCGCATTGGCTTAAGAAAACCTAGAGGGTTGTGTATATTCAGTCTGAGTTTTCTCCCTTTTTTACCCTGAACGGCCTTTTTGGGGCGATGAGTGAGCAGAGTCAAAGTGAAACCGGTTAGTTCGTTTTCCAAATATGCTGCCATCTGGTTTAATACCGTACTGATAGACCTCGATAAAAAAAACAAATATCCACAACTACGGGCAAAGTAGTGACCATTAAAAAAATGACTCGCCAAGGGACACATCATGTGAGTCACTTGAAGTGCTGTGGAGGGTGCTCAACGCAAGCAGGCTCTGGCATTATCGGGATGGATTTTTATCATCAAATAATATCAGGCGGAAGTCAATAGCGCAAGTTGCAGTTTTTCAACGGGCTGGAGATTAGGTATTGCATTCTGTAATGCGTTTCCATCGAAAGGATAGCAAATTGAGTAAATTGCCAGCGAATTAGTGCATAGTTCGTGAGCCAATAGAACTATGCCAACAGTGAATAATCATTAAAATCGATATGATAGCTACGATAAGCTATTAAATTATTGCTAAATTACACGATTTAGGCTGCTGCTTAGTATATGTTTGTGTAATAATAATGATACAAGTTTTATCCAAAAAAGAAACAGCAATAAATATTATATAAAATATAATGGCAAATTGATCAGTTTTTGTATTCTTTATACTTATATTGAGGTATGATTATTCTTGTTCATTCTAATTGAGTTTTTTATCTTTCTCTCAGAAATGTCACAGGATGAGGGAATCTTTGACAAATGTAACTTGTTATGATCCTTACTCAGTCGGATACGCAACCGGCAACACCGCCTTAAAGCCATTATAAGTTCGTTGGAGTCATGATGTCGAGTTCTGAGGAATGGTCTTGAATTCGCGTGTAGTGCTGTTGTTTCCGCCTGCTCTCTGTTAGTAGTCTAGAACACCCTGCATTTGAGTTGACCCTCCTGGTGTAGCGAGTGGATTCAACTTTTACTGCACTACCTTGTACAACACTACGTGCAGATGGACTTTAAAAGGATCGCATCGGTGATTTCTGCATTCATCGCTGTTTTCGAATGTTCTAGTAACGCCTCTCTTCACATCACTGTGAATCACTTTGCACGATTCATGCCACACGCCCTAAGCGAGTGCATGCACGCAGTTAAACATCCCAGTTGAGACTCCTTGGTTGACAGGAATCTGCACAGACTTAACACACCCAACCCTTAACCCCCCTTCTGCACTGCCACGGTCGCATCCATTGGAGCTTAGCCAACAATAAATAGAAATCCTACGATTATCCCAGTTTACGATATTTTTGCCTTATGCGTTGCGACCTCCTTCCTTCCGGATATCACCAACGAGAGGCAGATAGCGGATGCATTAGGAAATATATCGCTGGATGCTATGACTCCCAACTTGACCCAACTTTCGACGGGCTAGGTAACAAAATTCGTGGCACGATATTGTACCGGTATCTCCGATATCTTGGTTTTGCGGAAATTGTGTGAGGCCTACACCCGACTCAAACACGAAGCAGCAAAAATTGAATTGTGAATCACAGCGACGACGAAAAAGTATCTGCTTGGCTGGAGGTTTATACCAACTGGGAAGCAGTGTTTTAGTTGATGATGACAATCTTGAGGTGGTAAAGGAGTTCTGCTATCTTGAGATCCATCTGCTGAGATCCAGAAGACTTCCGCACGAAATGTGAGAAACATCGAATTTGGAGGAGAAGGATGAACCACGAGCTTGCTGAGCTGTACGCCGAACCAAGCATCCTGACGTTGGCGAAGGATGGCAAGATACGATGACATATTATGAGGATGCCAAACTTATGCCCACCACTATGTTTTGGTTGTTCACAACTCGACTATTTATGCTGCACAACTATTCTATAAAAGATGGTAGAGTTAAGATTTGAAAACACCTGTTTTGAACAATGTATCATCAGAATATTAAATCAGAATATTTAAATCAGTCTTATATTTGTTAAACGGTGATATAATGTGAGGTAAGCCATTGTTAAACATTTGATTATTGTTCATTCAAGAATTAAAGTTTCCAGTCTAATATGTAATCGAGGAGTCCCCCCCCCCCTGCGATATATTTCAGAATTTACTTAACATAAAAAACAATCGTACCTTCTCTCTAAAATGTGTTCTAACATGACGTAACATTGGTGATAATTGTTGGATATTTTTATCACGACTCTATTTGGGATTCTCTTTACCTCCCTGGGATGCTGCAAGATTAAAAAAGTACAGCCCCTAACATGAGTCAAGAAAGTGGAGCAAAAGACACTGTAAAAAGAACTGCGCAACAGATAGCTAGCAGATATTATTTACTATATATTTCTCGACGAATTTCAGTTGATAGTGCGCATAATTTTGTAGGAATCATGATAATTTGTCATGTTATTTGAGCAGATTTGGTGACTGTAACGACTGTATTATGAATTGTGCCACATTTTTATTCTGCAATATAATTACGTATTTTTTCTCAATTTCGTACCTTCTGATATGTGAATTATCACATTCTGACTTTTCTGACTTTTTTTTATCTGACTTTTAATTAATATTTTGTGACATTAAGGATGTTATAACACAAAAATATAATGCTTATCATGTGTCTGTATAGAAAAACCAATCAAACCCTCGTTTTTTGTACAACCCTTAACCGTCATAACTTTCCTTACCTGCGTTTGTGCCGGATGGACCAAATTTAATTATAATAATCCTCATATAAGATTATCTGTTAATTGAATTTCCATTTCCTGTGTGCAGTGCCGCATGTAACAACGCCACGACAGAGTTCGGGCGAACAATCGATACAAGGACACTTAGACCAGGAGCGTCTGCGTATCCTTCTCCAGCAAGCGTGTTCAGCATGTAAGAATCCTCACAGCATCCGGTGCAAGCGTGTTCTGCAGGGCGAACCCACATCATCATCATCATCATTAGGATGGCATGGATTCTTCCTATGGTTTCCATGTCTTTCGCCCTGGCCGCGTTACATTCGACGGTCGTCATCGAAGAGCTTCGAGCTGCGTGCAACGTCAATCAAAATGTGTCACAACAGATTTAAAACGATATCGAAAATGCAAAAAGTGCTTCATTTGGTTAAATAAATTAATGTCACGTGGCCGACCGTACGCCACACCGCACACGGCGGTCTTCCTCTCCGCTGGCTTGGCTGGCAGAGCGGCAAATACAGAACACTAGGGTGGACTTTGGGCCTTTAGGGGCTTTTCTCGCTATTGATTGAGTGAACTGACAGCCGCAAAATCGCACTTCTCGTGCTCTGTTCGTGTCCCTTCTGTCACGTCACATCATCACGCCGGGTCACTCGCCCAGCCACAGCCGTGCACACGAACGTGAACTGTAACTAATCCGCCCAAGCACGGTCGACTAGAATTAACTTCGGGCCCCGTGTGTCTTATTAACTACAACGATTATCGATTTCATTACACTAGGTGTAAGAGCAAGCAGAGGGAAGGATTATTTGCTCGGCATCACCTGTGTCTGTGTGTGGGAAGCTGATGTCCTGCTGGGAATGCTTACGCACATTAGCCCAATGAATATCGAGTTACACGTGAAGTAGCCTTGAGGGCAAAAGAAAGAGATGAGTCTAATGCTTGGCAGTTTCCTGCAGATTTTGGTAGAATTTATTTGATGCTTTTCTGTTAAAACATTATTGCTTTAATATGAGAATACAACTGCCACAGTGCAAACTGTCTAGAAAGTGTTTTCATATGCAGGAGAATGTGGTATGAACTAATGTTTGTAAGGCTATTAATTCCCTGCACTAATCGACCGATGTTGGGTTCATTTATCAAAACTGTAAGGTCTTTAATCGAACGTACTTTTCCTTCGTCTTCACACAGCCCCAATATCTTCTATAACACATGTTTTGCTGCATCGCGTGGCTACTTATCATTATCATCTGCCAGATAGCCACTCGCACACACACGCGAACACGCAACGAAGGTCGTTCGTTTGGTGCGGTTCGACATTAAACGTCCGGCAACGTCAATCGCAGTGACGAATCCGGTCTGGGCTGCTCCCGGTGACAGTAGGAAAGCTCCTCCTATAGAACCCTCATCGAACACGATAGTCAGATTGATGTGTGATTCCGGACGAGCGCTGAGTGCGCAAGAAGTGACGAGGCCGGGGGGCGCATGATAATCACCATTAGGAAGCCATCGAACGCCGTTCGAATGCGCGGCTTGGGACGACTTTCCCGAGCTCCGACAAGGAGAGCGGACGCGGAAAACCGGTCACCATCATTCTGGTGCTTCCTCCGACATCCGGTACGGAGCGAGAATCACTCCGATTTCACTCACCACGCCACCTTACCTCCCTAAACCATCGTCATCATCCTAGCGACTCCTGGCTGATAAATGTGCGGATAATGAAATTCAATTTTGCGTCCGCCCGCTTTCTCCCCCTCCCCAGACATGGGTTCCAAGGGTTGTGCCGAAATCAGCATCACCAGGATTCACATCCATCCGTCATCGTCAGTTTTCCCCAGTTTTTGCGTCAGCTTCGAGATATACCCGGCCTCGGGAACGTGTGCCGTCGATGATGAAGTCGATGAAGTCTATCGGAGGCCTTGTTCTACGGACGGTCGTCGCCTAACCATCGGGGCGTTACCGTTGAAGTGCGTCAGGCACGTGACAGGATTGTGGCGAAAATTTTACATCTCTTCCCTTCTCTTACCCGCTCTGCATCCATCCCATCTCCCTGCGCAAGACTCGTCAGTGTGTGTGTGTGTAATACTGATGTTCTTTTCCTTCATAACGCTGGGAGCTACTTTGACGTACGCGCAATCATCAGCGTCATCAGCGCGGATGAGGTGAATGGTGCAGTTGCAACGCATGGTTGCACCCAAGCACACGCACACACACATACAGAGGTGCTAAACGCCCTTGAGGATGCTTACTAGTAGCAGGCTGGCTGGGTTGGCTGACTACGTTGCTTACCGTCTGTTGCCGGTGTTGCCAAGCGACCTGAGCGTATGAAATTATCATCCCCGAACCTTGAGCCCGAATTCTCGAACCGAATCCGATCTCTCCTGGATTCCGTTTCCGTTTCCTGTTGCTCCCAACCCCTCAGTGCAATTGTCTACATTCGCTCGTTAGTGAGCGTAAGTCACTGGAAATACGTCGAATCGAAACGTCATTCAATTGTCGCTCGCATTCATGCCACACTCCTCGTAGCCGAGGGCATTCGAGGTAGCACCGAACGAGAAGCACAGCACGACCAGCTGTTTTGCGCTTATTGTTGGTTTTAGCAAATGAACTGTCGATAAGCGGTTAATGAATGCAATAAATTAATTAGGACCTGGGGCGGTTTCAATATCGTCTATAGATGCATTTGCCTCGCCGCTCTTGTTGTGGAGAAGCGTTTTGAAATTGGATTTTATTAAGCCTATTGAAGCTGGTGGCTTTAACAGAGAGATTGGTGGTTATTAAATTAGCAATATCGCTTGGGCTGTATATTGTGAAACACATTTGTTTTAACTTTAAGAAAATAATAGTTACTTTTGTGCAGGTGCAAGGTCTTAAGGTTATGCTAAGAAGCAATTTCACCCACCGAATTACTAAACGGCGCATTTCATAATGCCACTTGGAAAATATTTCGTTCGAAGCGAAGATCGCATCCTTCACATTACAGCTTGCTTAACGTACACACTTTATAAGTGTACCTTTAGCCGTAATCAGACGAGCACAAGATTCCCGTAGCTCTATCGAATGAAAATGCAAAAAATGGCACAAAAAACACAGACCGCGTCCGTGTCGAATGACCATAGTGCGACTCTTCAAAACTTTAAACTCAATTACATAATGACCAGTGAAGCACGCGCTAGAGGTAGCTAGAGGTCCCCCACACCCTGTGCAAGAATTTCGTTCCAAAAACGGCAGATGGGTGCGGTACGGTGCGCAAACGAACCGAACCACCGAAACACTCAGCATACTCTGGGGAGTTTTTGGAGCCCTTTTCAAATTACCATCCAGCGTGTAATGCAGCTGAATCAAGTGGCGGTGGCGGCTGTCGAGTTGTCGTAGCGTAGAAATGGGAAAACCGTTGCCGGACCAACCACACCAACCAACCTGGCCAGTAAGGATGCTGAGCACTTCCTCCCCTACTGCGGTACAACCGCAAATTTCACCTATCGACGATACAGTTGGAAAGCATACGAACCATTGACACGGTATCCTTACCGGTGGTAAAGGCTAGAAAGCATGATAAATGAGAATATAATTTTTCAACAACCTATTTATACGCTCTAGTCTGTTTTTTGGGGGCGTTCAGATGGAGTGGGATTTTGCTGGTGTTTTTATTTTGCTGTTGTGTTTTGCTGCTTCGCATTCCGGTTTTGTTCATGCAAAATGATGTATGATCTTTACCCGAACGGGAGAGAACTGGAACGACTGGATCTCTGTTAGTCGGTGGAAATGATTACCATTTTGATGGGTTTTTTTCAGTAGATAATGTCCATGGCATGTAATGGCCCGTAGGGTGTCCTCGCAGGTAAACCACTTAGCTCAACGATAATTATTTGGATGGTCTTTTCATTTTCAAGGTTTGGCTTGGCTGGAGATCTTACTTTACAGTAGTAACTTCATTGAAGGTGAGCAGCATTTTTAACAACTTGTTGATAGAAATAGATAGGAAATATTTTGCTATTTTATTTAATCTCGATTAATTTATCTTCTGCTTTTTTATAATATTTGTAATGCTACGAGTCATTGCTAATTGGCCGGAATTTAAAAAGAAACACACACACATACACATATACAAAACATGGCGAAATTAACCCAAAAGAGCGAACATAAAATACTGTGCTCAACAAGACGGCACACAAAAACCACAGAAAGGTTGCATAAAGGGACGTTTGCCGCTAGCCACAGCTTACGCCAGGAAACGAACGAAGCACAAAAACCATGCCAAAATGACATGAAAATCTCGTCAGCCGCGTCTTCTGGTCGTCGATTTTCCGTCATCGTTATTACACTATCGCCCTGTTCCGTCTCATTACACATTTTGCACATCAGGATCGTGCGGATCATGTTTCCAAGGCTGCCCAATCCCCAAAAAGGGACCCAGAGCGTACGGGCGGTGTAGGTAGTAGCAGTAGTCACATTCGTGCAAATCCTTGACGAATGACCGGCATGGTATGACAAACGGTTGTGCCATCATCATTAGATCGCGATGACAAAAACCCGACACCAGTGGTATTGGTATAACATTCTCGTAATACTGCTTTGTATGACTGGTCTTACATACGAATCACGATGGATAGATGCACGCTTTTAACCCAATGAAAGACTGGGCGCATGTTTTAGAAGGAAAATTGTACAAATAATATTACTTCTTTTTGTGATAAAAATAGTATTTATTTACAGTTATTCAGTGCATTTATTATTTGCTAAATGTTTGATAATATGCATGGTATTCTATCCTTACTACTAGGTCTACTATCCCTTATTACAGCATAACATGATGTTTTACATCTCCGATCCCTGATATATTTATTGACATAATAAATACAATTCTTCTTCTTCTATATGGCGTTACGTCCTACGCGGACATGCCGGCCTATATAGGCTTTCGAGACTTAATTCATTACCATATAGCCGGATAGTTAATCCTTGCTAGGGGGGCACGCTCCATTCTAGGCTTGAACCCATGACGAACATGTTATTGCATCGTTCGAGTTGACGATAATTATAATAAAATTATGAATACAATCATCAGTACAATTTAGCGCTGATTCTGATAGATCATGGTGCGTTCCTACGTTACAAGGACTGGCCATCAAATAGAATTATAAATAATGTTTTTATGACCAATTCAATTCAATCGTACAATCTTATCAAAAAATCTTAATAAATCCACGTAAATTAACCTCGAAACGATAACAAACTTCATCGCCAAGCAGTTCACCTATTTTGAATGACCGAATGACTGAATGCTAAGGTAGCAAAGCCGAAATTTATGCCATTCTATAGATAATCTTTCTGAGCATCAATTAAGTTTTTAATTTGGAAGATAAGCATAATTTGTAATAATCTTAGCCAAAATTTAAAAAAAAACGCCTTAAATTGAAACCAAACCATTTGCCAATTACATGCCTGAGCAATTAATGGACTACACAAACTAGTTGACTATATTATATTATCTTTATATTTATAAATTTATTATATTTATTCACTCAATTTATTTATTTATTTATAATTTTTTTATTACTTATATATTTCTGTATTTATCTGTGTATTTATTCATTTATTTATTTATGTATTTATGTGTATTTTTTCATTTATTCCTTTATTTATTGAATTGAAATCTTAATTTCATCTTTTTACATTTTTTACATTTGAATCTAATATTCTGCGTTATCGCTTGTTATGTAATTATTTTATAAAAATACTGCAAAATTCATACTTAAACACGCATTGTTAGTTGAGTGAATTATTAGAATTACTTTTAATGAATTATTAGTAGAACTATTATTAAAAAGTTACTAAAATAAACAAATTTCAAACAATACGTCTGTTGTATTTTACAGTATTTTTACTTGTTTTCTTTTGTCTTCGCGTCTTTATTTACTTTACCCTTTTATTAACATTGTGTAATAAAAACAACACTCCCGATAGGTCAATACTACGGAATTATATCATTATCTGCTTCTGAAATGCATTGAGCCGTTAAGCTATCTTCTTTCAACTTACAACATTCACGGACACATTACCTATAATTTTCTTCCCACGAATGGTCTCCTCATAGGGAAACCTAAAAAAATACACCCAAACACACACTTTGCAGTATTGAGCCGTTTCACATCCTTTAACAAACGCACCTGGGGCAACAATTTGATGCGGTTTATCAGCTCATTAAAATCAATTTGGAGGTGATTTAATTTTTCCGCCATCCTTCGCATTTCACCCTCCCCTACAGCCGTATATGTGACCGAATGGAGAAAAATAACTCTGCCGTTCACGCGTAAATCTAGTGCTAAGACTTCCTCCCCCGTGCCTCGCCCCCGTGTTATGATACCCGTGACGTGACGGTAGTCCCCCTTCCTCTCCACCTGCCTAAGGCTGCTACTGCGAGTAGGCAAATGCGTACGGTGTGTTTTTTGATTGATTAGCCCCTAATACCACGGCTCCGGACAGGGCGCTCCGGTAACGACCGTCATAATTCGCAATAATTTATTCATGCATCCCTGCACACGATAAGCCTCACTTCTCTGGCTCTAGGTCTCTCTCTCTCTCTGTCCTTCGTAGCCTACGCTCCCATCAGCAGCTCTGGAAAAGCCGTCTATAAGCGAAGGGCGCTGTGGCCCGAGCCGTAAAACACATCACCATCGCTAGTAGCGCAGCAAGCGAGCGACAATCTTTATTAGATATTATTACATTATTATGTTGTTCTCGGGCATGTTGCGAGCATATGTTTGCTCGATCGGAGGACGAGGTGTTATGCTTCGACACCGCCAGTGCACAGCACCGGAAAAGCCACCTACGACGGCATCATACCGAGCCGAACATTGATCGAAGGGAGTGCGTGTGTGTGTGTGTCTTCCCTTCCGGTATGCTTGGATTGTTGCTACGTCGATTTTTGGTGGCCCCTTTCCACGCTTCGAGACTCGTGCTCGGGAGATTTTACTGCAGAACAGGATCTTCCCTGCAAAGGGGTTTGGTGGAAATTCAATTTACCATCACCACTGTAACCACTGGCGCCAACACACCCACCCCTGCTTCTGCTCCGATCTGAAACGGTAGGATTTACGGGCACGAGCTTAGCAAATAGGGGGCCTAACCGACGGTGGTTGCCATCGGCCGGAAAAAGAGATTAGGCCCAAGAACATCAGCATAGTACGGTTTAAGCACGGGAACGAACGGTTTGCACGCACGAGCAGCGGATTTTCGGACCGGTGAATCGATGCGCAGCACGCCAGCATAGGCGAAGCATGTATACTAAGAACATCGCCCGAAATACACCCTCTTTCTTTGAAATGCACGAGAAAGCCCAAGAAATGATGTTGGGCCCAGAAGCGTTTCACGCTCCGGAAGCAAGCAAGCTGTGCAAATCAGCCATAATTAGAAGTAAATAACAATCATTAGGAAACAATCAAAACTTCTTCTCACCACCGATGCACCGATTGTGCGAACTAACCGCAGCATACCGAAATTATGGGCAAAGTTTGGCCAACCGTTTCTGCAAACCGGGCCGGAAATAGTTATGGCAAAAGTTATAATTAATTATCACTGCTGCTGCTGTTGGCATTAGCAGGGGCTGATGGAAGCTTTTGCGGGTGGAGGAGTTTTATTGTAGAAAATTTTAGAATATATTGCTACCACGATGGCCACGAAATGATTGGCTAAAGGTGAAATCTACTTTGCTATATTGTTTTGTATGGATGGATGTAAAATAAAGTTTTAACTTTTATGCTATTTTCCGTTTTATTGGAGTATGTAACTAACGGGGTCAAACTACGCCGACCTATACAGACTTTTGAGACTTACAATGAGGTAGCAAGGTTTTGGTCCATAGGAGGCTTGAACCCACGACGGGGATGTTTTAAGTTGATATTAACGATTGTAGCACGGGAGCGTCTCCGATGTTATTAATAACAATTGAAACAAATGAAATCTGAAATCGAAACAAATCAGTTTTAAATAGTTGTTTAAAGTTGCTTCTTTTAACGTATTCGATCAACTCAACCTACGTGTGTAAAGCATAAAGTTTTGTTCGACTACATATATTGCAACTATTCTAATTGATCATACAAAAAAAACGTACAAATCTAGCGCTAAATCTAATGTAAAACAAATACGAATACAAGTATTAAAATAAATTACAATGGACCTCCAAACGCATGCCTTATCCAGGCTTTTCTCTTATAGTTTAAGAGTTTAAAAGGATGTATTTTGTTTTAAGTTCGTAGACTGAAATTTCAGCCTGTCAGCTATTTGCATTGTGTAGTAGTTTTTGAGCAGTTATCTACCCATGTAACATTTGCTCGAATTTTTTTCCCATATCTGCTCGATTAGTACTTGATACGCTTGAAATTGTGAATTTGTGTGTGGTAAACTGTGTTGAAAACTCCAAGATTTGGTGTGTTCGTAAATTAGAAGTTCCTTTATCGATGAACGATGCCGTCGAGCTAATTTTTCATTCATAGCTATGTTTTTCTGATGAAAAACAAAAGATAATTTTGTGTAACGTTATTCTATAAAAAATGGGTATTATTTAAGTATAAAATGGGTACTTGATCAACTATAACGATAGGAAACATCATTTCCGAGCGAATCTGGAAGAAAGTAACGAATAAGCCGAATCACAGTTGATTTTAAAGGACTTTTTCTAAATTCTCTTAAACTGGTGCAGCCTAAGGGAAGTTTAAGGCACCAGTTTCAACGAATTCTGTTTAATCGATACAGAAATCCAGTTTTAGATAAAGTTATCACCCGTCCTGTCAAATAGTGACATTCAAATTTGGTTATAACAAGCATGCTATGATACCACCTGGACTACATACACTTTGATTTTAGATTCCACCACCTGTTTTCTTTAATACTTCTTCTTCTTCGCGGCACAACAACCGCTGCCGGTCAAGGCCTACCGGCTACTACCATAGCAGGATAGTCAGTCCTACATATGGGGGCACAGTCTATTCGGGGCTTGAACCCATGACGAGCATGTTGTTAAGTTGTACGAGTTGACAACTGTACCACCAGACCGACCGATGTCTTTAATACTTTAATAATTGTGATAAATGAAAATACCACCTCGTTTTGCCATGTTTTCGAGTAGGTACTCGAATCTAATTCTAGCTTTGAGGCTAGGCTAAAAAATGCAAGCTAGTGTTGTGTGTTGTTTTGTATGGAGTGTTTACATGATTTCAGCCTCCAACTGTCAAAATCCATATTAAAAAGCTGACTAGAATCGTGAAGGACCCCATTGTTTGCAATTCTTAATTCTCCTATCATCATTTTTTTTAGTAAACAAACTTAATATCTGAGTTCCTTGCCATCGCCTTGTTAAGCCCTTCCTTCTAGTACACATAATACTTGCTGTTTGTTAGGTTAAATTTGTTTGTAAAAATGTATTTCTTAACTCTTAACTTCTTAACTACATTGCATTGTGTGTCTTTCTTAACTACATTGCATTGCGTATTTCTGCAGCCATTTTAGAATGGACTGCTGTATTGCATTGCTATCGTCATGGATCATATCCAAGCCAAATTTATTACTTTTCGAACTACTTATGTGCAAAATAATGGTTTTTAAAAAAATCGAATCGGAAATAGAACTTTAAACTGGTGACACATTCACCGACCTATCGATATTGAATTTTACCCATTCCACTCTTTCCCACCGTATTTATAAAGAAGAAGAAGAATAAATAACCAGTTCGAAATCTGGCAAAACGCCAATGCCTTGTAACACAAGGTTTCGTTGAACCAAACTGGCTGGCTAAATTCGCTGCTCGTGTTTCCGTTTATCTAAATATTTGCCCACTCAATCAAACCAATCTACAGTTCACACGAAACCCTAACCGTAGCTCGTGCCAGCATAGGACTTCCGGAGCCCTCGGTCAAAATTGGACAGTTAAAAATTGGAAAGACGATCGCTCGCAAAACGGTACAACGCTCCGGTGGCCACGGTGGGTTAGCAAATGGATCCGATGTACCGCGCTGTGCAAATGCGAGCCCTCGCTACCACCGGGGGAGTAGGAGCTGCTGTGTCTAAATCTGATTTATATTTACCTCTTTGCTGTTATCTAATACTTTAAAATGTTTCTTCTTCACCGCTTCGCCAGTCGAGCGCGCGCGCGTGTGGCGGCTCTCCGGACGTATGGACGACTGTGATTTTCCTTGAAATGTCGTCCCAAGCCAATTTCCCAAGGGTGCCATAGTTAGGCGGCAGTCGGGAAAACGGAAGGATAAACACACACACAAGCAGCAGCGGCAGCAGCTCCGATGGACCGTACCGCAATGTTGAGAGTGTTGGCTTCCGACGGACGGAGGCGACGGAGTTTAAAATGCGGCGAACTTGGAAATCCATTTTTCACCACCGTCTGTAGTTTACAGTGCGCGGTACTGGCGAAAGGGCTTCACGCCGATGTATGTGTGTCTGTGTATGGCTTTATTTGTTGAACTTATCTTTATTGACAGTCATATTTCGTGGACAGCTTGGCGAAAACGGAAGGAAAGCTGATATCACCGTAAGCGGTACCCAGGGAAAAGAGCCATCATTTCGAGGCTGAGCTGAAGATTGCTTGCCGTGTGCTCGCGTGTGTGTGGTACGCGGTATCGTACGGAACAATGTGAGTTTTTATGTACGCTGGCCAACAATCTGGCGATGGGTTGGGATGCTTACTTTTTCATACTTTATACTAAAAGGGGTAAGTCTTGGAAATTAATTTTTAGGAATATTTTTGTAACATGTTAAACGCCATTATCAAACACATTTGACTTCATAAATCTTAGACAAACAGGTCTTTCTGTCAAAATAATTGCTGTATTGGATTTCATCCTTTTAGCAAATAGATCCATCTTAAGAGTATTTCCAGTTTGTGTAACTTACATTGTTTGATTTTTTGGTTTCGTGTTAGCTCATAAGACAACTCACCTGTGCACAAGGTGCGTTCATTCAATGTAAAATGTAAACTAGTTGCTTCATATATGACAGAAAGTTACACATATTCGTCTGAGGTCTCACAGTTTTTGTCTTTCGTAACACTTAAATTTTAGTTACATTATATTCACCATACTCATCTGGGTTTTGTACGTAAAAACATAGCGATGTTGGTCTATTAAATCTTATCTAGTATAGTTTGGATCATACATTACAAGCGCATTCTATCCTATGGGTAAACCAATACGTCACAAATAAGCAAAACCATTACTGGTTTAGGTAGCTGTAGACCGACTAAGGTTGTTGCTAAGGCTAAGTATTTCAGTAAGTGAGAAATGTAATCGATAAAATATTATCCGTAATTTCAAGCCTGCATGTTTACAGCTGCTCTATGTATTTAATCATTTTCTTATAGATGAACTGGATTTGTTTTTTATTAAAAAAATAAATTATTTGGTAGAAACATTTTTTTTATTTTAGTTCTTATTGAGTGAAATTCAAAAGATTGTTTTCCTCGTAAAGCATTACGATATCTGGCTTTTGAAATGTTATTGGAATACTTTTGTAACCTGATTATTATCTTTACTTGAATGATTTTTTATTATGCTTGATTTATTCTATTTTTCGTTATCTTAACAAACTAGCACTATAGGACTCGTTGGTACGATTAAGACATACTACATTGACTTGTTCAATACTTTGATGTTATTGACAATAATAGTTTATAATAATAATAATTTATTTAATTATTTTCATCACACGCTTTTAACATATGATTGAATATATTTATTAATGAATACTATTGGAAATAATAAAGTGGTCTGATGTTTATTGAATTTAAATATCGACAATGAAAGGTATAACAGCAGCTGAATTTGTAAATATATATTTGACTATAACACAATTATTAATACGAAGGAAAGAACTTCTGATAGTCGATCGATCGATACAAAATCGGTTTCAAACATGAAATCTCTATTTTACTAGTGATGTGTAGTGCACGGAACTATAAATTAACGGAAGCTCTTATATTTAATTGGATGCTTGGAGATTGAAACTTTCATAGCGATGTTTGCCATTTTTTCCGCACGCATAAGAAAGAAGCCCTCAATCGCTTCCGAAAGTATCCCCACGCACATCCACATCCATACTGTACTCTTCATACTGTATCGCTACATCCAAGCGCTTCCCATCCAACACAATAACGATGGCTGGCTTACGCTCCAATCAATAATTCACTTTAGACTGTATACATAAATTAACCATCGCAACAGAGCGCCCGAATAGGCGATGGCAAACGACACAATTTATTGCCTCAATTATGTCCGTGCACACTATGCTTCTGGTCAAATGTTCTTTCGCTGGTCGGACGCCATGCATGAGTGTGTTTGCGCACACTCTCACACTTACAAACGCAATCGTGTTGGTACAGCCTTGGAACGGATACTGCAGACTAAGAACGCAAAACGATCTCCTCCTTGTTTCAGTTTCGGGGAAGAATCCAGTTTACACCAATCGACGGCCATTTGTATGCCGCCGTGGTTCGGTCGCGGGTCGATGTAATAAATTAATACGATCGTCGCTCAATTGCAACTGCACGCGAAAGGTGCACTTGGCCTGTAAGTTGCACGGCGAAAAGCACACTACAAGAGCCAATCCCAGCGCTGCCGGCCGCTGATGCTGTTGTTACCATTATTCCCGCTCTGCAAACGGTGTTCCAACTTTGCCCGCAAGCGTTAGTAATAACACATGAGCAACATTGTTAGAAGGTTCTCGCTGGTTGACTTGTGAGCCAAGCTCCCAGCCTCCGCGACTGCTATCCTGCCCGTGCCCCCAAAAATATCGTTGGTAGGCATCGCACTAATTTATGTACGGCGTTGCTGGCTTTTCCACTGCATCGGCACCGTTCGCCGAATCGCTAAATTGCTTTTATGTTAGTTTTGCACGCGAAAAGTAAACATCCCGCCTGTGAAACCCCGGCAAAATCGGGAACGGCAAAACCATCAAGAGAACCGAATGAACGCGCTGTTCTGTACGGTCCACGCAGCTACGTACGAACCGTAACCGGCATTCGCTAACGTGAGCACCCTTCTTCGGTGTTTGCAAAGCCAACAAAACTTCAAGAATGCTGCTAAACAAATGTCTGTACCAAAACCCTTCCAAACGATTCCAGAACATGAGGCAAGCTAAGTAGGATGTTTAGAATGTGTGTAAAAAATTTTTATTTCAAGACCTATGTTGTATAATTTATAGAAATATATTTGGAAATGCTACTCTATGTTAATTTATTTTTATGGCGTTTAAATTTATGTTAATAGTTTTGTGTACCTTATTTGTAACCCCACTT
The DNA here is from genome assembly GCF_017562075.2 of Anopheles merus. NCBI lineage: Eukaryota > Metazoa > Arthropoda > Insecta > Diptera > Culicidae > Anopheles > Anopheles merus. The sequence continues at coordinate 44,945,701 of NC_054084.1, read as the reverse complement.
CCAGAGGGCCACAAAAGGCCCGTTGAGTTTAAAAAACAAATATCAAATCACTAAATTTTAAATTGACTTTAAACTAATTCATCAGATAGTATTGACATAACAGAACGCTCGTTTGATATTTTTTTATACTACATACACATTCCCAGCTTCACAAAATTAGCGTAAGAATAAAACAACGAAAATAAACCTGCATCTTTTGCGTTACAGTTGTCGCTACATTTTGACTCTGACTCATCTATGTTTGTCTCGAAGGCACCAATCTTTGTCAGCGTGTCATAATTTTTGCCTGGAAGGCATCAATTGTTGACAGTACGCATCAATGTTTGCATCAAAGGCATCAATTTTTGACTGCGAGTCAATCACTTTATTTACAAAATTTAACTTAATTTTTGAAATTGTGTGTTTTGAAATTATTGAAATTATGTTTATTAGTAAAAATTTTAATTGATAGAATTGAAAAAAACAATTGTTATACCAATGTTTAAAGTTTTACTGGAGTGCAAAAAAATCAGGTGTAAACAATGGCTTTAGAATTTTTTAAAATTCATTATTTTTTCTCAATAATCAATCAAATTAGGGTAATTTGCCAATTGTGGCACACCACCCAATAATTGCACACTGCGTATAAATTGTTTTTTATCCAAATATTTACAAAACATTCATTTAGCTAGAAGCTAGCATTTTTCCTTAAATGCATTTTTGGATTTTGCCACATATTCCACTATTTTATTTTTTGAAAAGAGCATTTTTTCGATTTTTTTAACACAGATGAAAATATTTTGATTGATTTCGATACAATCGATGGATTTCTTAGCAAAACCGCAAAGAATTGTGCCTCATTAAATAAGGTTTATTTGGCCCTTTGAACAACTTACACTTTATATTTTGATTGAAATCAAACAAATAAGGTCAAATCTCACGATTCGGTAGCAAATTTTTTACTTATTTTAATCTTTTTTTCAATAATTGCAACAAAGGGAGTGATTCGATCCTTTTTATTGCACAGCCCAAAGCCTCTTTGTTTTGTCGTGTCATTATTTTGACAGTGTTTTGGCTTATGGTTTGAGGTGCAAGTTCGCTACTTATTTTGCGGAATTCCGGCTTGAACCAAGGACAAACCAAGGACAACAACGTATCGTACTGTCCTAACCACTATTCGATAGAAAATTGAAATCCATTTGAAGACTCATTTTTGTCTATTTCAGTGTATTAGAAATATGCAATATCAGAATTTATGTGTGCAATAATTGGATATAAAGTGTGCAATAATAGAATTTGATGTTTTGTAAGTGTGAAACAATTGGATTTTTGAATAGTTTTAAAAATCAGCATTTCTTGCCATTATTCATCATTTTTATCCCTAAAATAAAATTTACACACTATTTTTGAAACAATAAAGATGTATGCTTGACACAAATAACTAGAATGTTGTGATTTTATCCATCTCAAACATACGAAATACATTGGCTGTTCTCTTAAGTGTGTAACAATTGGCAAATTGCCATACATATTTTTTGTATTGTTTATGTAATGTTAATGTTAATTTAATATTGTAAAAAATCTGCTCAAATACCTTGTAAAATTACCATGCCTTCTACAATAATTAAAAAGTGATGACTTACAGCCTATTTATAGGTGCGTTTGAGTCAAAAACAACAATCAAACAAGAATAAAAGATGAAAACAAAACAAACCAAATTTTAAATGATTCTTTTTGTATACAAAACTGATGAAATCGAATATGGCGGAACTTAACTATCAAATGGTCACAACCAAGATAATGAAAATTGTTCTACTGACAGGATGAAATTTTAGCTTTCTGACTTAAATCATAGAATTTAACCCGATTACCCAATTTACAGATGTATCATCGTATACAGCTGGAAATCGTTTTGCTTTAAATTTTTCTGGTTGAAATGTCTTTAACCATTCTCGACAAAGTTGTATTTCTGCAAAATCTTCTTCTTTTGCCACTACAACCGCTGCCGGTCAAGGCCTGCCTGTGCCCACTAGTAAAATGAGCTTGGCTTTCAGTGACTTATTGTTACCATAGCAGGATAGTCAGTCCTACGTATGGGGGCGCGGTCTATTCGGGGCTTGAACCCATGACGGGCATGTTGTTAAGTCGTTCGAGTTGACGACTGTACCACCAGACCGGCGGCCCGTTTCTGCAAAATATAATAGTAATAATAATTATTATAAATCTTTCTACATGATCGAGCATGCCACGGGTCGGCTATTTTTAACATTTTTTTCAGACTTAAGTGTAGGGTGTGCCAGAAATTGTAAGCTCAATTTTGATGTTCTTTTTTTTATCATTTATCATTTATCATTGATGATTAGTGCATGTTTTTTTACTTTTTCTACAATGCCAATCTAAATAGATTTCACGAAGGTGCAAAGCATATTCCTCAAAAACGCAAAAAGATCATACACAAGTGGTACAAAATATTCGAAATTATATTGAGTCACATCGCAAAAATGAAATACTTGCCTATGGTCAATTATGTAATAAAGAAGTATAATGAGAAATTTAGCTTTGAATACAAGAACATATTCGAGCGTTTATCTGGTCTTGTGAACCAACATCAGGGCTATAAGATTCCGAGATCATTAACCAGTGCTTGACATACAAAATGACATACTGCTCTGTAAAAATGGGCGTGTGTGATCGTACCCAAGAAGATGAAGTCAACAAATTATCACCAGGTCAGACTATCATCACCATGTATAAAATCATACTGGCGCAAACGAATCAAGACAGCAGATTCGTATGGCATGTATTGTTTTCAGCAGGGTTAACCGGCTTAACATGTCTGTTGAAGCCTTAGATTTAGCAGCGGCCTATTCATGGAGGCGCCTGGTTATGAAAATAGTGATGTGCATCCCAGACAAGAAATGCATAAATTTCGAGATGGCCAAACGTCGATCACTTATAATTCGTTTCGAATGAGCCGAGTCGAACCATAGAAAAGACATTTTATTGTTGACATAAATTTTCATCTTCTTGTGCTGTATAATACTACACCTTTGCTATCTAACGTATTAGACTTTGGTCATCGAGAGCCTGTAATACGACCCGCGATGGCTTTATAATTATGGCTGTTTTTATCGAAATTCACTTAATTTTTTGTATCGCAGTTCGTATTTTAATATCATATCAAAAAGGTAACGACAAATAAACGTACATCTCCGCTATATCCGAAGCTATGCGGCCGGTCTCGTGATGCAGTCGTAAAACTCGCATGGCCTAATCCAGCGGTCGGCAAAGTCCGGCCCGCGGGCCAAATGCGGCCCGCCACAACATTCAATCCAGCCCGCGAATGGATTTGACTGATTTTGAAAGATGGGAAGAAACGATTCATACACAAATTACTGAAGATCTTTTAGTATACCATATTAAACCATCGTACTTTTTCAACTTTTAATTAAAGTACTATGGAATGACGAACCGTTCAGTATGTTCGACTTTAATTCGACTTATAACTTTAAAGTGCAGTTTGTCGCTTGTGCTTTGTGACTTGTTGGAGCTGGTTTTAATTAAAATCTACAAGTTTCAATCAACCATGGTTTGTGGTTCGATTTGCACCGCCACCGTATACCTGATAACGACTGTGACGAGAATATGCCATTTTCGGCTGGCTGTAGAAAAAAACTACGAAAGACAATTTCTTTACTTTTACCTCTGTTGAAAGGGAATTATTTCAGATTACTTGCACAAATAAGTTAAAGACTTTGCGAATTGCCTTTCGTCAGTCTTTTAGAATCTCAAAAATGAACCTGGGCTTTCTTTCGATGCTTTCATTGTTGTCTTATAGTTCCAAGATGTTGGCGACCAAAATGCAAAAACGGGTATATACGACTTCCAAAAACTTCTGCACGGAGTCCATTTTGGACGCTACGCGGTGCCATTCTTTGATCGCGCACGCTTTTGATTCACTTTTTTGGCCATCATGGTTAGAGTTCGACTGATAGAGGTGTCAAATTTTGTCTGCTAACTAATGGGATACTACTGCTCAAAGTGTAATTAACGTTTTTTTAATGCGGGTTAAGATAAACCCATGAAAAATCGTCAATTGTTGTCCATTTTTTAATGCAACCGTTATGTAATAATAACATTATTTTAACACCACAATAAGACTTTCGAAATGAAGGTCGCATACGAAATTTTATGATTTATATTTTTGTATATTAAAAAAATTGTTTATAAGTAGGTTATATCAATTTTGAACCATGCTTGGATGACACAATTATAAAAAACAGCCATAATACCAATCACTTTCCTTGATATCATCAGCCAATTATTTTGTTTCTGAAATTTTATAACGTAATAATCAAATCACAATAATAGAAAAAACCGCATTCTCCTGGCCCGCGGCTTTAGATCATTTACTAAATTCCCGTTGTAAGGCCCGTTGCCTCAAAAGTTTGCCGACCGCTGGCCTAATCCACTCCGACGTTGATAAACGTCTGTATCATATAATATTATCTTTCAGAAGCTATTAAAATATTAAGCTCTACATTCTCTCTTCTTCTTCTGCTTCTTCTACTTCTTCTTCTTCTTTTTTTATCCATTACCATCACCAGAGAGATTGTGACCATCTCTCATAATCAGAGGCTTACTTACTTACTTACTACTTACTAAACGTATTTTTAGATTCTCTTTGGCTAGTCCAAGGGGTGGATCGTATAAGCTACATTCAAATAGCATGTGGCTTGTTGTATCTACTAGTTCACATTGTCTACAATTTAAATTATTCGCAATGTTCATTGTATACTGCGAGTATTTTTTTAGGTCGTGTCCCGCAAATATTTGATTAATTATTATGATTTCAACTTCCTGAGTTTGAGGCTGAGTTTCAAAAACATAAAATTAAAAATTCATAACTTCAAAACACTACAATAGTTTTGTCTTTCTTTTGACATTTGTCGCTGTGCAACTGTTGCGTATAGTAACAAAACTCTTTCTTTGTGCTAAACTTTCTTTGTATTAAAAAAATCACTGAATCTTCTTGTCGTGATGGCAGAAATAGGACGATTTAAGTCTCCGTCTCCGTTTTAATACCTCGTGCAAACCCGATTGCAATCATTCCACTTAAATTTTGCAGGTTCGTCTGTTGCATGCGAAGATTCTTCGGGATGAATCTTTCCTACTCTTTCGAACTATTTCGCCCGTTTTTACAAAGCATCTGTCAAGTTAGAGCCGCTGTTGATAAACAACAACCACTTTTATGCTCCTTCTATCATTTTGTTTTTCGTTAGTATTAATGCGTCGTCTGTGTGTGTGTGTGTGTGTGTGTGTGTGTGTGTGTGTGTGTGTGTGTGTGTGGTGTGTGTGTGTGTGTGTGTGTGTGTGTGTGTGTGTGTGTGTGTGTGTGTGTGTGTGTGTGTGTGTGTGTGTGTGTGTGTGTGTGTGTGTGTGTGTGTGTCTTTTTGCGCTTTGTTGATGATTTGTTGCCTGACTGCTGTGTGTATGATTTGGGTTTTTAATTTTGTTTGTTTTCGTTATTTCTAGAGCTTTTTCTATTCCAGTTATTTCCATCGATATTATGGGTGTTTTCTAATTGGTATTTGTATACGTATTTCCTGTCTTGAGATGCAACACAAATTCCTATTTTGCCAGCTGCGTCAAGGGGTTTTAACCTATTAAATTTTGGTTCCGTATTAAGTCCATTAGAGTTCTTTTTTATAGTTTCTGATCGAATTTGTTTCGTATTGTTGTTTTGTTGTTAATGTTGCGGAATGTAATATGTATGTGCAATTTTTAGATAATTTCTTTATTTGCTGCGTATAGTTTTTTTATATACTTCATGCATCGTTTTTTCTGGTTCGATTCTTCTGTAATTATTTTCTATGAATGGGTAAATATGCCACAGTTTAAAAAAAGCTCTTTTGCTGCTAGGTTTGTAGCTCTGTAACGAAGAGGTATTTCTGTATTTATAATGTTTAATTGCTTTTTCTTTCCTTTTCCTAGAAGGGATGCACCATACTCGAGTGCGCCTTTCACGATTAAGCTATGCACTGGAATTGGTTTCTTTAAGCTTAAGTTGTTCTTGTAAATATTTGCATACGTATTTCGGGATATTGAGATTGCTTAGCGTTTCATTTGTTTGTGCTTCATTTTGTTTGCGGAATGTTAGTTTGCTGTCTATCAAAATGCCCAAATGTGTAATGTATGTAATGTATGTGTCTACTCTCTCAACGGTTTCTCGATCTCAATATTTATGTCACTTATTTCGAGATCTGTTACCCACACTTACATTGTTTTGTGAGTTTATAGGCCGATTTAGTTTTGTTTGCAATTGCTGTGAAGTATGTCAATGCTTCTTGTAGTTTTTTTCTTAATCTCTAGGTGAGCTACTCGATTGCACTACAGGTGTAATGAGTTCGAAAGACAGTCACAGTTGCTATGTAATGAGTTCGGAAGATTGTTACGGTTGCCATGTAATGCGATGATCGTACAACTGTACTTCGAGTACCGTCGCGGTAGGTCAGTGTTTCGCTGACATGTATCGAGGTGGAATAATACTTTGTTCGAAGCGGACTTTTCAACACTTAATCGTCCAGGCGATCATAGAAACCTTTAGGAGGTTTCCCTTACTGGAAACGTTGGAGTTTAGAGGCCTTACCTTGGGTAGGGGGACATAACTAAACTCTTTAAATGAGAAGTTGATAGATGTTGGATGGGCATAGTCCTATACTGATAGTCTGAACGAATCTGACTTGCCACGGTTGGAATTGGTTTTATTTATACTCAAATGAAGTTAAGGGTTTCGCACATTTGATTCCGGGTTTTATGTTGGGAAGTTATTGTTTTCACTCAGCTAGTAACATTTGTCTTTTGTTGACAAGAACGATGGTTCTTGTCACTAAGTTCCTGTTTTGGGTTTAATGCATATACTGTTCCTGCGTTGGGTTACATACTGTTCCTGCTTATGTTGTGCGTTTCGGTTGTTTTTGATAAGTGTGTCACATCTATTATTTGTTTGAATGGACGGCCTGAACTCTTCCGGGCGTGTTGCTATGGTATGATCTGATTTACTGAATGTGTTATAATGAATGTGTTACAATGGTGTGGTTTGGCTTTCCAAAGTGTGTTACAATGTGTGTTGGCACGATATAGGCCACATGTAATTTGACAGGCGAATTGGGATATTAACAAATATTTACAAACATCAAGCTGTCATGTCCCATGAGCTCGAATAGGTAGAATGAATCGCAGCAGATGGCGCCACAGTACAACAACAGATAAGGATAAAAATGTGAGACAGATATATGACCAAGATTAGGGCCAATTAGGATAAAGTTCGACAGCGGTCACTTAAAGGGTCAACCAAGTTCATTGCCAAACAGCTGATCTGGAACAGGGCGCCATCGCGAAACGCGGTTAGTTGCAAATTAGATCACGGAAAGAAAGCCCCAATTTTTAAACTGCTTAAAATTTGCTTGAAATCTGCGTGAATAAACAACAGTTTGTAAAATTATCTTTACCGTGTTCGACTCACTTAATCGAGTGCTACACACGTAGCAACAATGTGTTTATAGCTGATAGTGTGTATTATTGATTTGGCTTCAGAATCGCTGTTATTTTGATGTGCTTGTAGCATTTTTTACCTTTATAATTTTCTACATGTCATTTATTTCTTTTATGAATTTTTCGGCTACTGCATTGTTCTAACCTTTTCAAATCTCACAAGATGCTTTGTCGTTACCGGGTGCTGTATTATTTTTATTATTCATAATTTTTCATGTCTATCACTTATGTTGATAAGATTGATTTGTCTTGATTGGTTTTTTGTTGTTGCCTTTTTATGTTTTAATAAAATTCGTTTCTAGAAACTTTTTCGCTGCTTATTTATTTTTGTAAATGATGTTTTGTTTGAGTTAATGAGGGGGGAGGGGTCCCGTGATACAGTCGTCAACTCGAACGACTCAATAACATGCCCGTCATGGGTTCAAGCCTAGAATGGTCCCCACGTAGCAAGGATTGACTTTCCGGCTGCGTGGTAATGGATTAAGTCTCGAAAGCCAGTATAGGCCGACATGTCCACGTAGGATGTTACGCCAAATAAAGGAAGAAGATGTTTTGTTTTATAAGTTACTGAAAGCCATCCTCACAAGTGGGTACAGGAAGGCCTTGACCGACAACGGCTGTTAAGCCATAAAGAAGAAGAAGAAGAAATGATGTTTGTACTCGTGGAATTTCTGTCTTTTGAATGTGTTTTTTTATTTTATTTATTTATTTATTTTTTTTTTCTATGAATCGCCGCCCTTACGACATAGTTTAATTCCTCTCTTCTTTCTGGTATGAACTGATTTATGTCGATCATCAGTTGTTTCGCTTTGTTTTGTAATTGAATTGCAGTTACGATAGTGCTATGGTTAATGGTCACCCATGCGATGATCTAATACGTTGCATTTGCTCTTGATACCTTGATTTGTCTTACGATACCATGGTAAGGTCAATTGCTATCAATTGTTGTGAGGTCATTTAATTGCAAGAAATAATGTGTATCTGTGAGAAGAAAAAGAAAACTCCCTTTCGTGGAGCATACACAGTAATCGATGTGCATATGCACTTATGATATTTATGTTTGGACGCCAACATCGCCACTAGACCGCGATTGCCTGCCAGCGTTTAAAGTTTAAAAATTTCTCCTTATGTCTAACCTTTAAAAGTAAATCGAATCACTTATAATGAAATCCACTTATATCATTACATTTGCCGAGACTACCCGGGATAAAGTATTTACAAAGAAATTTACAAGGAAAAATGTTAGATTTTTATATTATAATGAATTTGCCAATTTAAAGAGGCGAATGAGGCCAAGCGGTTCAAAACCTCAATAAAAATAAAGTTAACAAAAAAGCAATTCAATTTCAGCTAGTTGTTGGATTCTTGTTTTCACGTATATCGTTGGTTCTACCTTATATATCTGAAGCATAATCACCTCTGTCACATCCAGCTTTAGGTTGTTTTCCATAAACTTGTGGAACCCCTGGTGTGTCGGCTTTGGCACATCCGACAAATCCTGACCTCAGTTTTTTTCAAATTGCTTCTGTTTTTTCCTCTTTGTGCTTTTAATTTTTTTAATGCCTCTGTGATCTGGAAACAAGTCTATACATAACGGCTACTACACTTGGAATGACTTTCTTTCTTATGCAGTACTCAAACTATCGTTGGGCATATAATTAGGCTACATGTGCCTAATTAGCGACAATGCTATCCTTTTTCTTTTTATCATTATTGACACTGCACAAAACTCCATCAACAAAACAATATCAGCAAAATGCGACATATGGAGATGTTTAAGTGTTTCTTTTCTATACTGTCTCTTTTTTGCAGAGGCACTAAAGCGCAGCAATCTTGTCTCGTAGCAATAAGGCAACGAATCTCTCAAGTGCGTTGTGTGGCAACCCATCGCGCGACCGTAGCAACGTTCTTCACTTGATGACGATCGTCACTGTTATCTGAAATCTTTTATCCCAAAGTAAACCAATTCTGTGCGCACTCAAGTTTTCCCGTTTGATGCTATTCATGTCAATTTTGTAATTATATAAACATGCAGCACCAACTGACCTGGCCATGCTTAATGCCATGCGGTACGAGTAGCACTAGTTAGTCATATTAGCACTAATATGACACGTCCCAGGTGCTCTCGACGGGTCTTGTTTTACTGTTGATGGTCAAAGGCGGTCTCGGAGCGAATGCGGCTTTCCTCAGCGCGCGTTGTTCTACTTGAAGTTTCAAGAGCCCGCGGGCTTAAGGTAGAACTACTAATTGGACCCTTCAACGCCTAAAACACTCCGATTGCAGCTAGGCCACGACGAGTATTGCGTAGCCGGGCTGGGCGATTAATGTGTACCAGAAGCTGGGAGTGGTGGAGTTTCTTTTATTTCGCTTTGTATGTTATACTCTGCCTTTATTATTCGCTCTAGGGAAAGGTGTGTTTGTCGCGTGGCCAGCTGATTCAGACAGGTTCTTTCACTGGAGCTTTTTTTTTTTGCTCGTCTCTTCGTTACTAGAGCATTCGTCGTGTGTTCAGAGCCCGATACCACTAATTTGCGGGAATGTAATAGCATTAATTATGTGCACTTTTCCCCATCCTGGTCTTTTTCTTCATAATTTGTGTTTGCAAATTGGCACGAGCCACTGCAACACGCAAAGCATATGGGTGAGAGCCTTTCAGCGTGCGCTGCGAAACAGAACCAAAACTCCTACTCACCTCCGCACACACTTGACGCACTTGAAGGCGAAGATGAAAGGCATGGTTTCGGAAAGGACTATGTTACACGAAGCATACTCAATGGAGGTCTCCAGATAGACCATGTCACAGCATATGGTGGTAGGTATCAGAGGCACACACCCCCACAGGTGGCGGGCCAATTGCGCGGTCGGCATCGCAAAGATGGCGTAACCAGCATAAACTCAATTAAACCGTTTTCTGTAACGTTCTGGTCTGTCACCTGTCAGGTTTGTTCCAAATGCAAGACACCATATCTCAGTGAGCCATTATCTTTGGTTTTAAGTTAACCTATCCGTGGCCTCCACCGGCTGCTCAATAAAACAAAAAGTATTATATCAAGCATATAACCACAAAGAGGATATTTTTTTCGTTTTCGTGTTTTATCTAGAAATATGGTTGTTGTTTCTAGTCGCATTCAAAGAAGAACGAGTGCACTTGTACCGTGCGTTGTACGATGCCAAGTAAAGAATCCGGGATTTCATCCTGTGTACTGCGCTCTAATGCTTTTGATTACGCTTTTATGTTGTGTGCCTTTTTTAAGATATTCGTTTTTTTTAATACTTATATACAAAAATTGATTATTTTATTATTGTTGTTTTTTGCCTTTGCTCACCAGTTTGTAACGGCGGAGAGTTTTTTGCATTATTATTAATACTTAAATTGTAGAAAATTGAATACATCATTAAATCATCATTTTTTTAACGATTTTTTCACATCAGATTAAGGATTTAATTTGTATCCTCGTATTAAAAACATTATTGTTCATCATTACGCGCTATGGTTATGGCGCTGATCATTGGTAAAATTGTTGACGATGCCATTTCAAAACAAGCGAAGAGAGTAATTTGATTTTCTAGAACAGCGAATTACCACAAGTAACGAATTCCAGCTAAGTTTAAAAATAGTTTAAAATTAAAAAAATACTATACGTCGAAACGATTTGTAAATAAATTTTCAAATGACCGAACGATTTTTGGTCAAATTTCAATTGAAACTGAACATAGCAGTTAAAAAGATCCGAAAAAACTACTGCTTTTGAAAAAAACTACGCTTATAGAAAAAAAAAAGTGTGACTATCAACGATTCGTTGCTCAATGTAACGAGAATGATTTTACAAACTTTACTACCATTCACATATCAGTTTGAATTTTCAAAATGGGGGCTTTTACTACACTAGCCAGCTGTTATATATGGAATTTGAAACTTGAAATTTTAAGGTTAGCTCCTGGAGGATTGATTTTTTTTATGAAGGATAAATATCGTGTCAAGAAAGGATAAAAATGGTTTTAGTTTAGTTTAGTTTATTAATCGATGGACTATGAAGCCCTCTCGAGTCAAAATTTGTTTACAATACACATAAGATAACGAACAGAACATTTATATATTGTTATTGTTGAACGCATTCCAAACACTTAAAAGCGAAGTCAGTTCCGTTATCGTCATTCGAGGCTCGTAAATATCGTCAGCTGAATTTAAAAGACGGCACATACAAAGAAGGGGGTTGCGAGAGCCAAATGTTGTTCGGGTTTCGGCGACTGCCAGCATTGGTCGGCGACGAAGTATTCTGGCAGGAACATAGAGGTGAATCCTTGAAAGTAGCTCGGGACTGTCGATGGTTCCGTTTAAGATTCCCGTGATAAATGCCAGTCTGGTGTGCTCAACACGTTCGGCGAGAGGCGGGATCCCAAGCAGCAAACACCTAGTTCTGTAGTCGAGACGACGCGGCCAATCACGAAGGGCGAAGCGCGTTGCCTTCCGTTGGATGGACTCTAGCCGCGCAAGTGCCCGAGTAGATGCTGGCCACCAAACAATGCTAGCATATTCCAGCAGTGGTCTGATAAGTGCGCAGTACAGTGTCTTGAAACACATAGGATCACGAAGCTCGCGCGTCATGTTTATGACCAAGCCAAGTAGACGATTGCTACTAGCGACTACTTGGTCTATCTGTTCTTCGAAGGAGAGTTTAGCATCTAGGAGGACTCCTAGATCCTTTACACAGTTCACTCTTTCGAGGTTCTGACCATCAAACGTATAATTAAACAGCGCTGGAGCTCTTGAACGGCTGAATGAGATTATGGCGCATTTATCGATACAGACGCTTAGTGCGTTACGTTTGCACCAGGAGACAAATTCGGTCAAAGTGGCTTGAAGTTGAAGATGGTCCTCGGGCTCACGGATTTCACGATAGATTTTAGCATCATCTGCGTAGAGTAGGCAACTATTATCCGGGAGTGCCGTGCACAAGTCGTTTATGTAGAGCAGAAACAACAGAGGCCCCAGGTTGCTGCCCTGGGGTACGCCGGAAGAGGCACCGATAGATCTTGATTGGTGGGAGCCCATTCTAACTGCATATGAACGACCACATAAATACGATTTCATCCACTTTACCAGGGGTGGTGATAATCCAAGTCTATAAAGTTTTGCCAGAAGAATGTTGTGGGACACACTGTCAAAAGCCGCCTTAATATCCGTGTAAATGGCATCAACCTGCATACCATCATCAATGGACTTATAACAGCCGCTAACGAATTGCATCAGATTTGTCGTAGTTGATCTCTTAGGCATGAATCCATGTTGGTTGGTGCTGATGTATTTGCCGGCAGATGCTATTAATGGTTCATAGATGAGGAGCTCGAACACTTTGGCGCAGGCAAAGAGGTAATACCTCGATAGTTCACTGCTTCGTTTTTGCTGCCCTTTTTGTGGATGGGTGTTAGCCATGAGACCTTCCACAGTGATGGAAAGGTTCCTGTGCGCAGAGATTCGTTAAAAATCTTAGTTAAAACAGGAGCTACCGATATGGTCTTGATGGTTTGGTTTGGTATGGTTTTGATCGACTTTTTTAAGGTTAATAAAAGTACTTTAACTCATTTCAAACAAAAATAAAAGGGAAGAAAACGAATTGCATGTTGTGTGTACGTAATTGCTGAACTCCAATATAATGAGCCTTTACTGTCAAATTGTTACCCTGATAATTGCCTTGACGTAGCAATACGACAAAGTCGTCCCCAGTGAATAAAAAATTGCCTTAATGTCTTCGAACCACAACGTATTGGACATCCATTGCAGGGCACATACATCAACTACAGTTCCAAGTGTCAAAATACTCGTAGGACATATTCAAGCCCAACCTTCACATATGATATTCTAGACATTATAAAAGAATGTTTGTAAAGAAAGTTGTAGGATAAAAAATTTACATAATTTGGAAATAATTTGGACTTGTAAAAACAAAACTATGGAAATATGTAAAAACCTGTTTGTCAATTGTAGGTAATTGTTGGTTAGGCAAACATACGATGAATTTTACTAAACAAAAGTGCTAAACTGTTCTCGGACTGTTGTACTGTATGATAGGGCAAAGTTCATGAGCCAGATCTTAATTAACCTCTCCTCCTCCCCAACTCCTTTTCATTTCACGAACTTGAGCCTCCTCCCACTTAATTCAATCAATTCCTTCGTGCACTCTTTTGGGGTGAATACGTTCAAAATGGTTGAAAACCATTGTTTTAGGATGAAAGTTTGGCATTTTATCTTAAACACAAATGTTTTGCCGCGAAAGCAAAAGAGTTACATTCTGTATATGGTCATTTGATACAAAACAATACATTTCTGAATAAAGTTTGCTTGAAACATGATGTAAAGAATCTGGCAAATCATACCAATAAAGCTGAAGCATAGAGCCCAAAGATTGAATCAATATGGATTTAATTATTTTAATCCATACTAAACCAAAATAAAACTACTAAACTACTAAACTAAAAATGTCTACGCTTTTTTATTCATTAACTCCCATTTTTGGATATAATTATTGAAAACTTTCGATAAGTAGCATGTTAAATTAAAAAGGGTATTTTCTGAATATCTTTTGCAGTATTCGTAATTTAATTGCGCAATAGAGATTAAGTTCGAAAAATAATCGGTCTCTGTACTACTAGCTGTTTGTTCACATTTGACCTATCTATCAAATGTCAGGATTTGGTGTCAGGTCCAAATCAGGTCTCACGTTACAATAAAAGAAACTAATTTTCAAACATGAAAACACCCGAAGACTGTTTGTAAGTTCAGTAAATCTTGTCTGCTATCAATTTTCTTTCGAACTATTTGTATCTGGTTCGTGGTTTAACAACAGCTTACTCTTAAAAGTTTTTTGGTTTATGCTTATTCTAAAGATTGTATTGACGTAGGCGGAATAAACTTACAACAAAAACAGCAAAATATTATTTTTTGTTAGATATGAAACAAAATAATGAATTCCAGCTGAAAAAAAATTCCCACATTGTCATCCAAAATTTGATGGAGTTTCTCGAAGCTTTACAATGCTGATGTTATGTCATAGACGGTAAAAAATATCCAGAGTCTGAATCCATATTATACCTTTGATTTTATATAAAACGTTCCCTTCATCCTTTGTTTTCATAGCCAAGGGAAAGTCCGTTAATTAAATTTGAATTGATGGATATGTTAAATCAAACATGATGTGTGACAAGCGATCGAATAATTCGAATATTTTGTAGCAAGAATGTAAGTATCTTATTTTACATCTTCAAGTATACAGGTTTTTTTTCAATTTTGCTGTTCGAAAATGGCACCATGCAATAAACAATTACACGATCACATTCCCACAGATACTTACATTTGATCGTATAATACTTAGAACTCCATGGCTCAATTTGATAAAATTCTAATGGCCGAAAGGCAAACTAACATGAAATCTATATCCACTAGCGAGCCGTGGAATTTATGTACCCCGAGAACCCTCGGATATTGGAAAACAAGCGTGCCCTCCTTCGCCTTTCTTCTTTCACTCCCAAAATGCAGCTTCCGTAGCACAACAAGAGGGTGCAGCTTGCGAGTGGTACGATTAGAACGAAAGCAAACACCACCACTGTGCCTGAAAAACACATATGCTTCAGGCACTTTCATGCAATGTTTTCGATGGGAACAAGGGCCATAGAGAACCGTATGTACATTGGTGTGATTTAGGTTAGAAAGAGAGTAATTGTACCTTTTGAAAAGGGTCATACCGCATTTTTTGCCATTTGTTTACTCATAGATAGACCTGTTTCATCGTACGAAATTGCAGCTGAAAATGCTTAAGGGCCAGTATGTGGCTAAAGCAGCCTCTGCCTAAGCTGTGTCTATTCGAATCGCAACATCGACCGGCTTCTGTTTGGGGGAAATCGGTTTAGTTCTACCTCGATGCATGCACATTGGCAACATTCCATCTTGATCGTTTGCTAGCTGTACGAATTTGTTAATATGATAAACAGGAGAAGAAAAAAAAAACAACGTCCGAAACCGAAGCAATAAAGCCAAACCTTTAGAACGAGGAAATACTGTATACTGTCTAATGGATTCAAGATGCTTTCACAGCAATTGACATAAAAAGAACGCCGGCGTAAATGAACACTCTGAGCGAATGCTTTTAAGCCAGGCATTGATGCTCACTCTCTCTCTACATGCACAGCATGTGCATACGTGCTAAACGGTAATCGTGTTATTATTTTCGAGATTTAACGTTATTAGGGTGAGCTTAAAAGCTGTCTGTCCTTTGACAAGTCGTCGGGTAAAACAAGTAAACAAGTAAAACACGAATTGAATCGTTTTGAACTTCTTTTGCGCAATATGTCTATAGCTTTTAGTCGTAAATACTCTACATAAGACAGCTAAACAACGATCCTTAATGTATGCCAAATATGTGACCGACGTGGCCTTTCAATACAGTAAGCAAAGAACATCGTTTCTTGTCACAACCAGAAAGACAATGATATGATCAGGAAAACGATTGTAAGGAGCTATATCTAAAGCGACCATACTGTATCAGTTATTAATCACGTGGAACTCTTTTTAATGCAAAACAATTAGCCTAGTATATTTTTTACAGTAGAGTACTGACTCCAAACCTTCACCGGTGTTGTAATTTTCTACTGAAACAACTAAACCTTCATAATTCATAATTGCCGATTCCCAACTCAATGCATTGAAGCAAGCTCCCGAATCAATTAAATACTTTATCATTAATTTTTTTGAGCTCTGCGATAAAATATGAACCATTAGTTTACCATCGCTAGTAAATTCTATATCCAATGATTCATATTCATTTCCACAGACATTTGGTACTTCTTCTATGTTATCCATATATTCTTCTTTAGGACTGAGCAAAAATAAATTTTTCTGTTTTTTCGGAACACTATTCAT
Organism: Anopheles merus; assembly: GCF_017562075.2. Lineage (NCBI taxonomy): Eukaryota > Metazoa > Arthropoda > Insecta > Diptera > Culicidae > Anopheles > Anopheles merus. Next base: position 44,929,254 of record NC_054084.1, on the reverse strand, counting down.
TACTGTTTCAGCACATAGTGTTCCTTGATTTAGTTTTTTGTATGTGTGTTGGAATTCAATGGTTGGTGGTAATATTGATTTTGCCCCCGTGAATTATAATTTTCATGTTGATTCTGTGGTGGTGTTTGTTGTGAAAAATGTTGTGTATAATAATTTTGTGGTTGTGTTGAATTGTGTGATGGTGTTAGTTGTGTATAATTATTATGGTAGGAACTACTATGCGGAGCAAAATATCTTCTTGGCCGAGAAAAGTTACTGTTAATGTTACGAGTATTTGTGTTATATGCCGTACTATTGTGTTGTGATTGCCAAAAACTATTTGAATTTGAAGGGTTAGTGAAATTAGTGCTATTGTTGCAGCGTCTAAAACTATTGGCACTACATTCTTCTTGCTGCAGGTTTCTTTCGTCAATCACGCCTTGTGCAGATGAGCCACTACAGTAACTGGTTTGAGGAGTATTATGCGCTTCTGAGCGATTCAACCTTGTTTCGATTTTCCGCATGTGCTCAATTTGAACCACTTCATCTTCCAAATACTCTAAAAGTTCATCGAAATCTAAGTGTTTGTTCATTCTCGCCAGTGTTTGCAGTTCCGAATTTCTCAAACCAGCTAAAAAGTGTATTTTTAGGTTTCGTATGGCGTACGAGTCCTCGGTGTTGTTTTTATCTGCATTAATTATGTTTTCTTTGAGTTTAAGAACCCTTTCTTTGAATGCGGAAAAAGCTTCATTTCCCCCTTGCTGTAGTGTTTCCACTTGTTGGAAAATGGCTTCTAAGCTCATTTTTTCTCCAAACAGCTTAATAAGGTTTGTTTTTACTTTTACCCACGATTCGTCTAATATGCGATTAAAGAAACCAGCTGCACTACCTTTTAATTTAAACATTACGGTTCGAATTAAATCTTCCTCCGATTCACCCGCTGGTATTTGTTTAGCAAAGAATTCAACTTGATAAAGAAATCCATCTAAATCATTTGCATTTCCGTTGTATTCCGGGATACATAACATTGCCCTTTCGAGTGGAAATTCATATGCCATTTTGTGGATTGTAGTGTTTAATGCACGCTCGATTTCAATACTCTGGTTGAAAAAGTCTTCCTTAAGAATTCTGAGGTGTTCCGTATAATTATATTCTTTGTGTAGACACTGATCACTATTTGTAGTTGAATTAAGATTGTGTTGCAGATTTGTTGAATGAATTTTATCCACGTTACCGTTATTGATTTTGACAGTCCTGTTTCTAAGCGCCAACACCTTAGGGTTCATTACTCTCTACGTACGCGGCTAAAATAAAATGACGGATTATGGTTGCAAAAATTTACCAACTAATTTGATTAGCCTACCGATTATGATGACTATGATTGTAATGATAGTAATAAAAATAAACTGTTGTTAACTTAGTTACACGAAAGAAAAATGATTTTTTTAATAATTAGATCATAATTAGCACTTAACACTATGACGCTGCAATTTACCTTCACCACATACTTTATACCTTTACTTTTACACTATCACTTAGAACACCAGCCAGAAATAACGTTACGTGCGCTACAAAGTAGGCGCTTTACCGCTGTCACCAGATGAAACAACTAAAGATTAATATTTTAGAGATTATAACTAACTTTATTTATTAACTTTTATTTCCCGCTACATTAATTTAACCGCCACTCTAAACACACCCGAACTACACGCAAGCCGTCACCGAAGTCCCGCTTCTCTCCGCCATCGCTTCTGTCTCCATTCTCCGATCTCTCTTCGCCGTTCACGATCTCTCTCTCCAATCGATCTGTGCCGATCGCTCTCACTTCATTATCAGCACCCGAGTCGCATTTACACGTTACGCGAATCGTAGCGACCAAGGTCGCTGCACTACCGAGGAATGTTGATATTTGATTTGGAAATGGTGTCCCTCGTCATTTGCTTACACTCAGTCATTTTGAACAGTGTGTAGTAGTGATGGGTCATCGGAATCGCACCCACAGCTCGGAATCACTTCAAACCGTCGGCCCGGAGCCGTCTGGAGCCGTCCGGAGCCGTCGGAGCCGTCCGGAGCTGCCCAGAGCCGGTCGGAGCAGTCGGAACCGTTGAAGCCGTCGGAGTCGTTGTAACAGCCTGAAGTCTGAACGCCTCCTACGGCTCCAACCGGCTCCGTCGGCTACGACGACTAGTAGCTCCGGACGGCTCCAACAGTTCTGACTGCTCCGACGGCTCCAACGGTTCCGACGGCTTCGACCGGCACCGGCTGCCGACTGGTGGCTACGGACGGCTCCGGACGGCTTCGAGATCGGAATTTTGCACCTATCTTCCGGAAACACTTCCGATTTTGGCGGAGTCAATTGGAAGCGATTCCGGATTTTTGTTGAATTTATCCATCACTAGTGTGTAGCTGGTGCAGAGCGTGGCAGTGCGACAATTGTCTCGTTCGAAAACTACGGATTTCTCATTAGAATGCCGAGAAAACACAACAACTTTTTATAAAACATGTATGACTACTAAGCATAACTATCATGTATCTTGAAACGTACATTATATTTTTGTTCTCTCGTTAAATATTCTCCAAATACTAATGTCTCACGGACGCTTAACCTCGACGGTTAAAATCATATTATGAGCATTCATTTTTTATTTATTTAAGAATGAAGATTAGAAATAGTACTGGTGTTTTTTTTAATCAATTCTAACGAGTTTCGTTCATTACACTATGCTTGAAATGTGCGCATTTACCTAGTATCTCTACTCAAAACCTTTCTTTGTAAAACTGTGCAGACATGCGCCAATATCCAAAACACAATTTCCTACTTGTTGTTTGTTGCAAATCAATTTTGCAAATCATTGCTTACGATATACTTACCATTTACTTCTTTCCCGTTTCATTTCCGGACACTATTTCATCCCTAATTACCTTTACATCATTACATATGTCAACTGCATGTCTATTCCTGGTGTCATCACTTTTATCGCATATCATCACTTTGAAGGAATAGAAGAAATGCAAAATAAATCTCATTTAATCCACTGAACGTAAGAGTGCAATAAGGAACCACTGATCGTTGGATGGCAGCAACCACTTCTTAAAGACCGTCTACTAATTCATTTAGTTTTGCAAACAAATGCGAAAAAAACTTAAACGATACATACACAACTGTAACTAAATATTTGAATATTAGCTTGACACGATGTATGGTAAAAAGCCGAACTTTGCTGGTCCTGGGTTTGAGCGGAAAATCGACATTTACGTACTTTCCTTCCCGAGGCAAATATTATCATCACATACTCTTCCACAAGAAATGGACCCGACTTCCACCCCTTCCACCAAAGCACCGGTACCACTACACACACACACACACAACACACGCTCATGCCAACAGCCAGAACAGCAATAAAGTAGTCAGACCTCATCACCTCAACCGGCATCCGTTCCGGAGGCCATCGCAACGAGGCGTTGATAATAATGGTCGCTTTTTGAACTACTTGCGGTTGTGTACGCTTCAAAAGGGCGGGACGGGATTCATGTATAGCTAAAGGGTCCACACGGTATTTCTTGCCTGCAAACCTCAGCTCCTTATTCTCAGCCGTTCCGCACCTTAATCGACCGAAATAAAACGGATACGTTCTTTCGCACCTTCATTGCAGTTGGCGGCTGGGGCGGGTTTGCTTTACCTTTTCCTTCTCAATTCCAGTTGTGGAATGTAAGTACAGGAACAGGAAGCGGTAAATATGAAAATGCTTTCCTTTCGCTACCACAATACGCTACACAAAAGCTCATGTGCGTGAACTTGGGGAACTTTAGCTTTGACTTTTTCATGCCGGATATGGTGAAGGGGGTGAGCGAAAGGTTGAGTTTTGGCGGATGTTTATCGTAATGGTAAGGTATGTGCGGAATCACACCTTGGTAAGGATTTTGGATCCTGGAAATAATCTTGGGTGGGTTAAGAGTTGCGTTTTCTCTATCCCAAATACTTCAAATGAAGTGCGAGTACGGAATGTGCGAGTGTTTATATATAGGAAGTATTTAAGCCACATACACTTCAGAACGCATACTGTTTCTTGACAGTATGATCTCACGTATAAGTCAGTTGAAAAATCGTTTGAACTTGAAACATTTGTAATCCAACATTAAATTGTTCAAAAAAAACTTGAGGTAGGTACAATATGGCACATACTTACAATGTATTTGGATATTTCGACCAAAACAGTGCATAGTTTGTGTTTCATTTTCATTACTATTGCGTTTGTGCTCCGGTACCAGTTTTTTTTTCTAGGCAAAGTAGTCATCAGCGGTCCGTGCATGTTGATCCGTGTTGCTTGCAGTCACGTGCGGAACATCAGCCATGGAGGCCCCAAGCGATAATATTTAGGGGAGCCCTTTGAAATCTTTTGAAGTGCGTTGTTTTACGTAGACTAATTTTTGTTGTTGATGTGGCTTAATCTGAAAGTTGTGTACACTTTTGTTAAATGTCTTGTACTTAAATTTTTATATCAATTAATTTATTAATTTTTGTCTAATTTGAGGGGTAACATAGACTATAGTAGCGCAACTATAAAAACTGCAACTATAAACTAATTTATTATAGAGTTGCAAATAGTAAAAGAGCTTTTTTCTAGAAGTATGTTGCAATGTAAAATGCAAAACAGGTGTTCGCCATTCGTACTGTCCGATCTGTTTAGAAAAGAAAAGACTCCAAGTTCTCTGATTTTTTTTTATGAGGCCTGTGTAAGCCCAGTGTAACTGCATAATTAGCTTATGACTTCCTTCAGGATAACAATGTGTCAATGTTATCGCATGTCTTGGCTTCTCCATGGACAACACTTTTGGATATTTTTTATCGAACAGGATAGGGTTCGAACAAAGACAGAACCATCACCAGATGTTTATTTCATTGTTTGGCTTTTCTATGTAAGGTGAAGCATTCTATTAACAACGTATTCCCCAACAAACTGGGAGTATCTCATTGCGTACATAAAGAAGATGAAGTGGTCTTTCTGATACAAATGGTTATTTTCATATCTAGTTATCATATCTAAAACATGTTCCGACTGAGTACTGAAATTACTGCCAAAACCGCACGCACTTTGTGCATTTTAAGATTGTTTAAAAGTTACGACGAAAAAAGCAATTGAGCGATTGAAAGTACCTAACATTTGAGTGCCAAATCATTATTGTTTTTATTTCAGTACACAGCGGATATTTGCTGGGATGAAACCGGTTTCGATACCTAAGGATCAAACTAAGATAAATTCATGTTTTTGCAATTTTCTAACTAAATACCTTAGAAGTTAAAAATCATCAAAGTCTGACATCATTAAACATATGCATAACTTAATGTCAATTTTGGAAAGTCTGTCATATGCTCTGCCTAACAAAAAAGTCTCAAGAGCTCCCAAGGTTTTATGTTCTACATACTGTAATCTATACCAAAGGTCTCCAAACTACGGCCCGCGGGCCGCATGCGGCCCTCGAGAGCCTATTATGCGGCCCGTGGCAACTTTGTGAAGGTTAAAATAAATAGTTGATTATTGTGACTATTTTTAAAGAAAATGTAATTTCTGCTTTTTAGATACGTAGATCAAGGATGAATAATAGAGTTTTGTATATTATGCTAGTATTTTCTTATAAAGACGAAATTGAAACGTTCGCATTAGATACAGGCAACGGAAAAATGGCCCTCAACACGATTATATGTGAAGCAATGCGGCCCGCTTACTGAAAAGTTTGGGGACCCCTGATCTATACCATTGCCTGCCATTTGACGAAATAATTCGCTGTGACTGAGCTCGCCACAAAAGTTAAGGAATATTGTTTTTTTTTTCTTAGAAATTATTTTTAAAAATCACTGTCGAGTCCAATATTTAATAGCAGTAGCACTATTTTTGCGATATAACAATAATACCTATCAAATATGTCGAATGTTAACATTAACCACTAGTTTACGCGATTTCATATTTCATGCAACAAGTACTCGTGTCTTATAGTTTTATTCCGGCATTTGTTCCAAATTGCCCACTGTGCAGTGGCAGCCTAACACCTTTTGTTAACACTTTTGTTGGCTATTATGTTATTATGTATTACAGAAATGACACCGAGAGAAGTGTAATTGAATGTAACAATTTGAAAAGTATAGGAAATAGTGAATGTTACGAATGAATGTCAGCAAAATAAATATGTTACAACAATTTTATGTGGTTTATAAATTATAGACGTACCATTGTAGAATATGATCCTGTAAAAGTAAAGAATAAATTTAGTGGATATTTTAAGAAATTTTTGCTCCCCGAAAACTCTTTATCAAACGTTGTTATCGATTTTTTAATATTTATAATATCGATTTTATATTTAATAAAAATGCGCTTTTTTGGCATCGACACATGCAAACCCTTTTCGAAGAAATTTTAATGATAGCCAACGACACCCTGAAAATATAACATAGAGTTAGCGTTAGAAGTAATATTGTAATATTTTACTCTAACATTAACTCTAATATTTCATTTAAAAAAAACGGATATTTTAAATTGACTACACTCGAATTATTGCATCCTTTATTAGTGCCATTTGATTTAAATCAAACCCAGACAAACATTTCACGGCTCAAATCGAAAACATCATTAATATTAGAAGTAGCATCTGCTCAGCAGCATAAATCAATTGGTTTTATTACCTCCCACATCGGACCAGCAGAGCGCTCACGTGTTGGGCCGTAGCGTATGCGCACGCTTCGTCGGCCAAACGGTACGGTTCAATCTGGACCTCGCCCCGATCCTTTGGGGTGTTCTTTTGTTGTTAGCTTGTCAGCAGGGTGGCGGCAGCGTAGGCAACCGGTAGCACCTGGCCCATTAATCGTCGACCATCCGTTGTGCAAGTAGCTGATGAACGCCCGGCAGGATTCAAAAAGACCTTAAGAACCCACGCAAAGGACCCGAAGCGGTAAGAAAGAAAAAAAATGAGGCGAACACGTGCTTGTTTAGAAGCTACTCATTTTTTAAATGTTGTAATCATAAGAAAAGAAGATGATCCATGTGTACCGCTTTACGTCTTGTTTGTTAATGTAATGTTACGTAGATGCATTAAACAAAATGTGTTCAAAAATGGCTGAAATTAAATGTTTCTTCGTTTGCGCCTATTTGCTCAAGCTATGATCACAAACTATGATCACAGAATGATGAACAATTGCCCAAAACGCAAGGATAATAGATGTCGCACTTAGTGTGTCGTGTGCGTGCTACAATGGTTGCTGGTTTTTACTTAGCTGAAGATAGAGCAGAAGGAAAAAACGAACGTAACCAAAATCAGATTCAGCTGGAATGCTTAGCTCTCAAACGATCAATTTAGATATGGATCGGAGATGGTTACGGGCGGCTTAGGGTAACCTTCGTTATTCAATTATTGTACGATCTACAACAGCAACAAAAAAACGCGTCTTCTACGAATGAAGACGTGGTAAGATGGTGATAACGATCGCTGAAAACGGTTTATTTGTTGAACGATTTCTACACGGCCAAAGATGAAGAATTTGACCAATGTTGATGGAATGTTCCGATATTTCTTTCACTATGTACACATTCAGAAAAATAAATAGATGTAGAAACCATTCGTCGATCGCTTTAAGGCAGGGGTTGGCAAAGTTCGGCTCGTATATCGAATGCGGATCGCGAGCTTTATCTAACTTTCTCGCAATAACATTGTTTCGGCTATAGTGCTGATAGAAAAAAAAAACCGTAGATGAAGAGACAATTTTTAATAAAAAAATATTTATAGAAGAAACATTTGAACATTGGCATACTTCTAACAACAAAAAGGGGTTAGCAGTTGTGTACATAAAAATGAAAAATGTTTACATGTGTAACATACTTCCCAATCTGTTAGATGTATGCTTAATTTCAATACTGTAACCTAATTATTCGTACTGTTCGGCTATTAAAGAACAATTAGAATCAGAAAAGTTGTTTATATCTTCTCAGCCGATTAGAGTTAGCAGATTCGACTTTTTATGAACAAATTTGCATCTATTTTGGGGGGTTTAATTTGGACTGAATTATTGAAATGGATAAGTGTTGCACATCGATGTTCGCGACGGTTGTTTTAATAGTGAACGACATCATTTACTATATTTTCTGTTGTTAAAATTAGGCTTCAAACGCAGGAAATATGTGATAACAAATTATATCTGTCACATTTCTATCGACATTAAAGATTAAACAAATATTTAGCCTCAGTAGAAGAATTCTCTAGTCGAAGGATTGGGTCTGAATCAAACCCTATTAAAGCGTTGTTACTGATATAGCAAGTAGTTTAGCTTAAAGGTAATGGAAAATTTAATAGGTTGTATTGTTTCTAGGCTGCACAAGCTATCTCCGCAAGATCGGTTACATTAATTTTTATGGGGGAAAAATTTATGTACGAGCAAATGATGGTATCATATATCACTCAATCAAAATGGATTAATATATTATTATATTTTAATATATTTTATTTTATTATATTATTGTAATGTTATAACCTTTTCCATGAACCACAGGATTGATAAAGTATCTCTGCTCTGCCTGTTTTAATTAACATTATTGTTATATTATTAATAAATATTATTGAGTCTTAACTATGTAGTCTTGTTTTTTTGCAGCTTTGCTTTTCAAACGAAGTACCATGCAATATCTGCATAACATACCTTTTCATATGTATTAGATTTTTTCTACTGTATTTTCCGTACAAAGGTGTGCGATCCATCGATTATTCAATTAAAAAATATGCCGGTCAACTGTTAAATTCCAACTTGTGGGTGTGTGCGTATTTTTTTATGACACTTTTTTCTAACTAGCATCCAGAATGGTAAACGTTCACAGAGTCAGGCTCGTTAATGGCAAAGAGATCTTGCCAATCCTCTCACCTCTCTCTTTTAAATACAATTATTGAAAAATTAATGAATGTTTTGCTATCTTCTTTATAAGTGACTATTTGTCTACAACTAAAACATAACGAATAAAAGATACATGTTAGTATGCCCAAACTGTTTCTTTTTTTTGCTAATTACCACAAACATGAGGTGCATTTTTTGTAATCCTCCCGTTTTTTACAGGGTTTTCGAAGTCAGTTTCAAATGTAAACATTTGTCATTCACCACGTGCAAGATTTTAATCTACATCAATCTGATTTTTCATTTCCATCATAATATCATGATTTTCAACACAACTTGAGCTGGATTGAGTTTGACAGTTCTTTGTTATGTGTTGAAAATCATGCTGATGAAAAAAAGATTATGGAAATGAAATATCCGATTGATGTGGATTAACACGCACGTGGTGAATAACAACGTTTACATTCAAAACTGACTTGGAAAACCCTGTATTTTTTATGCACGTGAATTGTAATGTTTTACTTTCAACTAAACCAATTATTCGGTAAATGTATCGATTCTTCGATTTGGCGTAACGTCTTACGCGGACATGCCAGGCGCTGCAGGCTTTCGATACTTAATCAGTACCACACAGCCGGAAAGTCAATCCTTGCTCCTTGCTGGAGGAATAGTCCATTCTAGACATGAATCAAAGACGGGCATATTGTTTAGCCATTCGAGCTTACGACTGTACCACGGGACCGCCCCGTGTGTCCATTGCATTTCTAAAATGTCATGAAATGTGAAAGAAATCGGTAATAATCACAACAAATATTTACAGCTGATCGATCAAATCTGCAATTCATTACACATCATACATTTCTATAGTTGTGTTGTTTGTTTTAGAATAAAAAAATACTTAAAAAAGCAATGGCCGGTATCACATCAGTTCAACGATAAACCCAAACATATATGCATTGTCTTCTTTAACGGCAAAAGGGAAATGGCACTACGAGTTGCTGCACTGGTGCACCTTAAGCAAATATTGAAAGTAACGCGCAGAGCGTGCTACTCGCCATACGCAAATGAGGTTGCATAAATATCATAGGACAATATCGAAATGCACTGAAGGTAAGAGGAAGATAGGGCGAACGAAATTTCTTGGGATTTGTCATTGCATTTCTCTGCACTGCTGCACACGTATGCATCAGAATCTTTAAACTATTTTTTCTCTGTTAGCGTACAACCAGACATTCCGCCAAATGACGTCGCGCCGTGACGCGTGAACCCAAAATTGATGACAAATTGATGAGAAGTTCATACAAAAACAATCAGTTTCACGGCGAATATGTTCATATTGTATGGGCGCGTGAAAATGTTGGCATTTCATCGAATGTCAACGCACCATACAGGATGACAGCTGGGAACATACATTTAGGCGCGAAATATTTCAGCCATGCTTATTTTGGCTACTCTTTTCACGCTTCACGGCGTGAAATTGTCTCGATGTGTCTGGTTGCACGATGACATATTACACATACAACTTTTGCGCCAGAGATGAATCTTATGCTCCATGCTTCCAAACAAGAACAATTTTCTTTCCATCTGAACCACCAGCATAATGTGCTAATTGAAACCACAGGTGCCTGTAAAAACACGACGCAACCCGTACGCATTGCATCCTAATCAACCAACGACGTATGCAACGGTGCAAGCTCTTAGGGTGCGCTTATATGCGCGAACAAATTAGCTTCCCTTTTATTTTCAAAGTGCTAAATGAAAATCACTGAGCTGAAACGACAGGTGGCTCTACTGATGGAATGTTTTGAACAAATGCAACATATGAGAATAGATTTTCCACGTGTATTTGTATATGAAAAAACAACATTCTTTGTAATTGCTAAGTGGATGCATTCGTTTCATGTGATGTCGCTGATTAACGAAATGGTTGAGAAACAGACACAGGTTTAGATGTATTAGAATGCAACAGTGGTTTCGTTTTTATATAACTGGTTAGTTTTCATCATTGGTGTTTTGTTTCTAGTTTTCGTGTTGGTGTAGTTTTACTAATATTTGGTTTTATTTTTTTTAAATTTTCAGTGAATAACGAGTTTCAGGGGGCGGTCCCGTGGTACAGAGGTCAACTCGAACGACTCAATAACATGCCCGTCATGGGTTCAAGCCTAGAATGGACCGTCCCCCCGTAGCAAGGACTGACTATCCGGCTGCGTGGTAATGAATTAAGTCTCGAAAGCCTGTATAGGCCGACATGTCCGCGTAGGACGTTACGCCACATAGAAGAAGATGAAGAACGAGTTTAATCCGTTCCAGTGACTCGCTCGCTATGCGAAATGCTCGTTATGCTTATACTTTTGCTTGTATAATAATTATTTTATGCACATCTAATTCGTATAAGTAAAATAAAAGTAAAGTAGATGTAAAATAATTGATTCCAGAATCAAAAATATGTTGGTAGAAAGTGCATATCGGAAGCTCTCTTCATAATACGTCTTAATCTTCTTCTTTGGCACAACACAACCGTTGTCGGTCAAGGCCTGTCTGTACTACTAGTGAGTTTGGCTTTCAGTGACTTACTGAGTACACATAGCAGAATAGTGTTACGTATGGGGCACGGTCTATTCGCGGCTTGAACCCACGACGGGCATATTGTTAAGTTGTATACGAGTTGACAAATGTACCACCAAACCGGTCCCTTCATAATAGTAGCCATTGGTACGGGAAAGCTCGACAAAATGGGCATGTTAAGTCACAAAACACAAATTATTCTTACATTATTACATGTTTCCACTATTTATCTATGGATTAAAATTGCCACATAGAATGAAAATGACTTAAACGCATGAAAAAAGTTTGAAATAAAAATTGATGGTTTACGAGAAGTTATTTTGACACGAGGGTCAAAATGGGCATAGCCCTGGGGCAAAATGGGCATATGTAAACAATATGTGCAACAACTGCGCTTAGATAATGGTCTATGCTTTTACGCACGTTTCGTGAAATGTATTCGCGCCCTATCTTTTGTTTTGCTGTTCAGGAAAGCCCTTTAAATTGTTCCTAAAATATGTTATCAGAATTAAAAAACAGTTTTTATCCGTTTTAATCTACAAAATCGATTCTTTTGAAGCTGTGCCTGTTAACATTTTTAAGGCGACAAATACAACACCATGGCCTCACCAAGCGCCGTATGTCAAAAGCATCCGCCCATTTTGCCCCACGTGAAGCATATTTGTAATTTTTTATATATTAGCAAAAATACGCATCCAGGAAATAATCGATTAATCGATTCTTAGGACCGAAACATATTTATCTAAGTGATAATCAAAATTAAATAAATGCTCAATGTTCGTAATCGTGATCGTGATGTAGATGTCAGATTACCTCTCAGAAATGTATATAGAAAAAGAATGAGGTATTTTTGTAGTATTTAGATTGGCTCGTTATGAGTTATGAAAGGTTCTACTGTATAGCTATAAAAAGGTTATCTATTAAAACTCCTACAAATGATCGACTTTTCTGAGTGGATAGCTATTGGAAAATATTATGATCCTGGATCTTTGTTACGAAGGTTGTTATGTTTTTTTAAATTGAAGTTAGTTTTTTATATTGCAAATTAAACAAATGCTGGTGTAAAATAGTGAAACACAATATAATTCAAACAAACCATTCAAGAAAAGCGTAATGTATAAGCATATACAAAAGAGCGTCGATTATCCGGGGTGCTTCGGTCCGGAATTCGACAAGCACATTTCCAATTTGCTTCGGAGAGATTTTTTATGTCAAAGTCCATAGAAGTATTTGAATTTATTGTTGGTGTTTGATAATATCTACGTTAATGATAAACAATTATTGATTGCTTGTGATAAAGCTCAGGAAATCAATAAATTGGATGAAAAATGTGAGAACTGACAGAAAAATGCTCATGTCTTGTTACACGCACGGCAAGTTTTTTTTGTGTCAAAGCCTTAATTTGAGAGCAAAATACCAAATGAGGATGATAGTACTTTCCATCGTCTAATAAGCCTATCACTGGTTATATTAACAATTGTCTTGATACCAATCGATAAATTATTGATAGAATAAGTTTGCAATCAATAACTATACGTTTAACAATTATTATCTAATTACCTTAATCAACAAAAATTAAGTTCGGAAGTATCACAATACACTAAATATCTGCACACTGTGTTTTATACCAACCTGACCAACGCTGCTAATGTTTGCTACGATTAAACAGTTGCCAAATTCATGCCGACGTTTAAGCTGTCCGCCGATTCATCCGCCACTGGATAATTGTAGTTCTACTGCCCCTTAAAACCAAAGTGTCATAATAGTTTTTATTTTACAAAAATGAAATTCAACAAACTGAACAAAAATAAATAAAACAACTCTGAGCATATTGCATTCTAAGGGTAACACATCATAATTACAACGTACAGGGGAAAATCACACGCAATAGATACTTTGGCTGATAAACTTGCTATTTTAAACAAATATGTTTTAGATCTTACGATCAAAATAACAACATAGAACTGTTAAAATTAAATTCCATTACAATCCGCATTGTTATCGTCCTTGAGTGCGATGCAGTTTACTACAATCCGTAATTCCTGTTTGCTGGCCTATAGCCGGCAGCAGCACCACAAAACCATCGGCCCTGCCGGACCCGGATTGTGAGTGTGTGTGTATCAATCTTCTTTAATCTCGTCAAACGATCCAATCGGAAAATAATCTGCTTTTGATTTACATCAATCATTACGCACTCACCCATACCCTAACCAATGGAAAATGGTTCTTGCGATGGAAAGGACTCACGACATGGGGCGTGCTGCTGGGTGTGGGGTGTGTTTAGCACCTACACTGCACGCTTTCTCCCACACTGACCGGTATGGAAGGGTAGGCACCCGTTTGCTTCCTTCCCTGTACCGAAACCATCGCTTTAATCACACTGGGGTGAGTCCATTTAACATTAATCGTTAGTGGATAAAATTTATGTGAGAAAAGCGACATATTTTCACCAAGCGTGTTCGGCGGTGCATTTGGTATACCATCATACCCTCGTGATAAACATGGAAAATCGAATTAAATTCATATTAGCACTCGAAACAAAACTTTTGATAGAGTATTGCGGTGGCTTTAAGTGAAGGTCGTACATACTTATGATGTTGAGTCGATAGATTTAAATGATAATCCCAACGCTAATGATACTAGTGTAACAATCGTATGTAGCAAAATCAATATTTTTCGTAATGCTCTTTTAGTGTTATGCAGCTATTTTGGCGCAAATTTTCTTAGAATAAGACTGAAGTTGCGCAATTTTAAGATAATGTTATCTTTGTTCGAGAAAATTAAACAAGTTATATTTCGAACAGGTAAATAATTAAAAATAATTTTAATTTACTGAATAGGTTTATATAGATGAATCTTAATCCAATAAATTCTAATAAAAATATTACAACTAGCATTCGAGATTTTGAACCAATTGAAATTTAACTGTTTCCATTGCCTTCTGAGCGATATTGCATGCGCTTTTAAACAAAATATAAATGACACTGCGTTGCACTTGTAACAATAATTGCAACCATAATCATCATTTATTCCACAAATAAGGCTTTAATTTAAAAACTAATCAAAATGATTCCATATCAGCTTCAATTAAATGTCTTCTTTTTTCAAATATCTTCTTTTCAACAAATTGGTGTAATCTTTTCAGACTTTTATCAATAATCATTTAACCAACCAACCAGATTATAGATTGGTGTCGACTTTGAAATTTAGTCGTAAGAACTAACAACATACCCGTCATAGTTACAAGCCTCGTTGGGAGGGGGGTTACCCTACCAAGTCATAGACAAACAAGTCCATTAGTGGCGCATGGAATGTCTAGAACGACTGCAGTGGCAGCACCGAAAAATAAGGAATGTTAGGATTAAATTAAAGATAATTAATAAATAGACATCAATATAAAATGAATGAAAAAAAAGAATACGTAAGGAAAAGGTTGTCCATTGTGTACCGTTTTTTTAACTGAACAACTATCTAAGTTATACAAATTGCATACAAAACGGCGCTACAGCAATATTAGATTCAAAAACTCACATCAAGATGGCGCTACCGTGGCGTATACAATTGTCTCCTGAAATTATGCAATTTTAGATCAATTGTTCTAAAAAAGTGCATCCCAAAACCCCCGCTAGAAACGTCAAAAACCGTCACAATTAATTGTGACGGTTTTTGACGTTTCGAGCGATGGTTTCTGAGGGTCAGTGTGGCCAAATTATTTTGGCAGATTTCGGTAGGAGCACCAATAAATTGCCTGTTTAGGTAGTCCCCGAGATACGCAGTCCCTCTTATACGCGGATTCTGAGATACGCTCTTTTGGTCCAATTTTAAAATTCATTACAAAAGGTGTTAATTTGTAATCTCCATTCAAAATCATATCGAATAATTAATTTAGTAACTAAAACCACCGATAACATGCCAAATTACATGAAAATTAGCTATCTTTTGGCTGAAAATTTGCGTGATTTGATCTCGGAAATTCGATATTCGATATTTAAAGAAGATGCATCAGATTAAGTTCATAGCTGTCACACGAATGAGGCCTTTCTGAAGTATCGATCTGAAAATTGTACTAGGTATTCTAAGCCAAAGGAGGACTAAGATGCACATTTTCTTCTCAGTGGTGGCGATTCCCTTTTCTCGGGGTTCCACACAGTCGCTTAGGACCAGTCGCAGTGGCAGTGCTACGTTTACATAAAAACATACGTTTCAGTTTATTCCTACACATCGTGTATAATTCCATTGACAGCCCAAGCACCACCGATTAAGCTTAAACGACTGGAAAATCGAACATCCATATTTATTGGTTTGCTCAATAGATGACGTATTACAACTCATCATTGTATTGCTGTTCTTTTCTTGCCATGTGTTTCGAAAAGTTTCATCTAATCTTGACGTACATACTTCTAACTTTCCGAGCAAAAATCTATATGAATGGTCGTGTGGTCAGATACGTGGGTCGACCATTACTCAAATCTCACTTGCTTCAGAGCTGGTGGTTATCTTTGGAGTTTATTATTTAAACAATCGTGTCGCCGTTCTAGTTCTAGTGATGCATAACTCCAATGTGAAACCATGCCCACATAGCCAGGTCGAACTCTATAGCTGATTTGAGGCTGTTTAACGAAAAATCGTTCTGATGTCGCACTTTGTGGCTGGTTAAGAGATAAAAAGTACTTTGCGGAAGTATCGTGCTTGTTAACAAGCACTCGATACTCTTTGCAACCTGGCGGCTGGTTAGCCTGATGTGTATTGTTCATGATGGAACTTGAAGGCTTGTTAAGAAAACGTACCGAACTTGGTTGAACTTAATAGCTTTTTAATGCATAACATTGGTACATGATGGTTCTTGTCAAAGTGTCAAAGACTGACGCCGTCAATCATCTAATTGCTGCTTGTTGGTAGGGCAGTAGTGTAATAAAGTACAAAGAAAACATAACACTGCTGCATAAGTTAGATCAGTTCCGTGAAGAAGAAATTTTGAGTGAAGTGATTGTGATTGTACAGTAAACTGTTATACATTTCATGTAATTTATGAATATTGAAGATTTTAAAATATACACATGAAAACAAACAAAACAAATTCTGTTGTTTATTGCATCCATGACGCTTGCTTGAAAATAAAACAGAAGAAAAATAATCCCCAGCACCTGGCATAAGGAAGCTGCTAAGGCGCTATTTAGTAGGACCACCTGCAACTTTGATGCTATTTATCTGCTGCAAAAGGAGAATTCAAACAGCGATATTTAGTATACCAAAATCGACTGCTTAAGCAAATTTATTCTTTAAGCTAAATATATTGTTTTGACATTTGATTTGTCAAATTGACATAACCGCGTATCTCCAAATCTGCGTAAGTCGAGAACCGCGTAACTCGGGAACAGACTGTACAGATAAATCGGTACAGGCGGTCCCCGAGATACACGGTACCTCCTTTACGCGGATTCGGAGATACGAGGTTTTTTTTTTTAAATTTGACAGTGCAATTTGTCCAAAATTGTACTGATTCGACACATCAATTGTAAAATGCCAAATAAATTCCCTTTTGAGCGAATGTTAACAATCATTTGTAACGATTTAAAACTATTATATTTAGTCAGAATCATAAGAAATAATTAATTCAGTGAATAAAACCACTTCCTACTTGCAAAATTATACGAAAATTAAATCAATTTGGCTGAAAATCACGAGATTCGACTTACGCGAAAATTCGAGATACGTGGTATTTTGCGGCCGTTTTCGGTCCCCATTAACCGTGTATCTCGGGGACCGCCTGTATTTCTGGCCACTCTGGTTGTAAACAATTTGTTGGGGATTTGTTTTGGGGAAAATGTGTCGTAATTTTTAACAATTTTAGTGAAAGTAATGTCCAGCTGGAGGACTGTTGGTAAATAATCCGTGAATAGGACTACGGTTCAAAGGAAGTAAAAGCTAACGTGTTTTTGTCCGTAGGTATCTGCTCGCCAATACTTGCCAGCGGAAAGGTATCGCGATGCGTACCACAACAACAATGGCACTACAATCGCCAACAAAATGTAACCAAATCCCCGTTCTCATGGTGTTGGCAAAGCAAGGGTGGCAACAGCTAATCATAGGGATTTTTCTTACCTTACCTTCGATTGCAGCGTCAAAATCAATCACAAACCCGACATGCTCTGCTGGATTTACGCCGCAAGGCAATACCAGTTGATCGGCAGCGACAGGTACTGTACGAGCTGGTGGAAAAGTTTGAAAAGCTACCGCAAGAGAAAGCGTTCGCGATAGAGGAAGGCGCAATCGAGCTGCTGAAGGAGCTGGAACACTCCACCGATCCTGCCATAAGGCAGCATGCGAAGCTCGGTTTGGCGCTGCTCGGGTACGTCCCACCGTTGTCAAGCGAGGGCATACGCATCCTGAGCATTGACGGGGGAGGCATCCGCGGTATAATCGTGATGGAACTGCTGCGCAAACTGGAACGACTCACGAACCGACGAATATTCGATCTGTTCGATCTAGTATGCGGCGTCTCGACAGGAGCTATATTGGTTTGTGCGTTGGGTAAGTTGGTGTGAGCTTAAGGTTGATTTGCGCCTAACCCCTTTGCCTCGTCTGCTTTTAGCCTCCGAGAAAGGTTTAACCCTTGCCGAAGGCATTCACCTCTACAAAAAGATAGCCTACAAAGTCTTCCATCGCCCGACGACGCTGGATAAACTTTCCGGAGCGTCGCGCCTGTTTTCGTCGCACGCCTACTACGATATCGAGCTGTGGGAATCGCTACTGAAACGTCATGTGGGCCACCGTCGCATAATCGACACGGTGATGCTTCCAAATGTGCCGAAGGTGGGATAAAGACACATGGGTAAAACGAAGCCTCAATTGTTCAAATGGTTCTCGGCTAAGGAAATGCTGTCGCTTCCTTCTATTCCGTAGTTCTGCTGTATATCGACTACCGTTTGCGACGAGTACATCGATGCGCATGTATTCCGCAACTACACATTCCCTCAGAACGTGCAGTCGGTGTACGCCGGGTCACACACCGCACGACTGTGGGAGGTAGTGCGAGCGTCATCGGCCGCTCCGGCGTACTTTGGTGACTTCCCGCTGAACGGCCAGCTGCATCAGGACGGTGGCATACTGTACAACAATCCTACCGCCGTGGCCATCCACGAAGCCAAATGTCTGTGGCCGAACGATCGCATCCAGTGTGTGGTATCGTTCGGTACGGGACGAACGCGTGGCAAATCGAACGATGGCCAAAAAATTATAAGCCGTAAAATACTCGACCAAGCTTCGTTGTCCAGCTCGTGGAAGACAAAGTTCCTGCGTATTCTCGATTCTGCCACCGACACGGAAGCGGCGCACACGGTGCTGAGCGATCTGCTACCGGCTGGTCACTATTTCCGTTTCAATCCGTATCTTACCGAGTTCCTGTCGATGGTTGAGGTGCGGCCGGAAAAGATTGCTCAGCTGGAGAAGGATACGGCAATGTACTATGCGCGCAATGAGGACAAGTTCGAACAGGTTGCTGACCTGCTGCTGCGCAAGCGATCGATCGCACGCAAAGCGTACGATGTGGCGCGCTACGTTTTCTATCGCTAGTGTTTCTTGAAAAGTGTTTTTGCTGCTATTTGCCAAAGAGAGTCTGCTAGTATTGGTAGTATCAGGGCAGAAGGTGAATGTTGTTATAATATGATAACAACAGATTTTCTGTTTTTCGTTTGAATCTTTTAGTTGCTGTACTACAGTCACTACTGACATACCTCTCTGTGAAGGTACACAATTCAGGTTTTATTTCGGTATTACATCTTTTTAGTATTTTAGCATTGCTAAGCTTCTTAGGATCCCCGTATAACGACTGTCCATGGATATATTTTGTTTTGCGATTGTGTGTAAATGTTTGGTTTATGTTTGTAAATTGCAAATAAAGTTCTATGACGTGTAAGAGTGATCTTAGACGTAATTAGAATGATTCACAACATATTGATGCATATTCAAAAAGCTGATGATCGATCCATAGATCACAGCAAATGTCCACACACCAATATCACAGCAATGCGACCCGATAGAATGGCCAAAAATCCAAACAATCCCCAAAGAAACGAACGAAAATGAGCTGGAAAACTTCCCATTTCCAAACTCACTTGCTACGCTTAAGCGATGATACCTGTTCGTTGTTGATGCGAGAGAGAAAATGAGAGAAAAAGGGAGATCTCCTCACGACCGAACGGTTCGGTTGCTGGCTGGCGCCGGTACGAATTTGACCCACGGAAGCAAAAGAGGACAGGTTTTATTTTTAAGCAAACCGACCGACGAACTCATCCCGATCGGTCACGATCTTCCGTAGTCGTGCACTGATCGTGACACACTGCACACCAGCACATTGCCCGACTGAGCAGTTCGTCAAACAAGTTCACCGTTTTCGAGATTTTGTGTAGGGAAATCGAGAAGAAAAAATAAACAGGAACGGTTTGGAAAATAAGTGTCTCTACCGGAAAGGGCATCCATGGCCTCGATACAGTTTTCGACGAAGTTAATTTGTAGTGAATTTATTATCTCGATCCCAACCGAGGGAAGTATATGCATATGTGTGCGACTTTACGGAATGTAGGTGAATGTGAGCCTGGTGCGTGATAAATAAGCGAGAATTTATACGATTTTTGTAAGGACGGTGAGTGAATCGAGAGGAAAAAAGGGCAGGATGAGCAATATGCAACCAGAAGAGTACGAGAATACGGGCTGGCTGTCGTACTTTAGCCGGCACAAGACGACCTACACTGCGTCCGATATTCACAAGATCAGCAACGAGCTGAACAATGTGCGCAAGAACCTGACCGCCACCCAGTACGCGTACGGCGAGCTGAGTAGTGAGCTGAAGGCGCTCAAGAGTCTCCAGGAGCAGCAGCGCTTAGTGGACGAGTACGAGCAACGGGCGGCAGGCAGCAAAAGCTCGAAATCGACCGACAAGCGGCTGAAGGAACAGGCCGATGAAATCAAAAGTCTCAAGAGCGATCTTGCGAGCTGCCGGAATGAGCTGTCCAAGCAGATCGCCGCCCTGAAGGTGTCGGTTGGCGAGCAGAGCAAGAAAAAGGGTGTATTTGGAGGTGGTGGCAAGCTTTCCCACGGCAACCCACCGCCAGCCGGCAGTAACGCCATGACCTTGAGTCTGGAAAGTCGCATCATTGCCGCGGAGGTACAGATCGATCAGCTGACAACCGGGCACACTGACCGGTTAAGTGCTCTGGAGCAGAAAGTAGGTCAGCTAGAGCAGACGGGCGGCAGTTCGTCGGTAGAATATGAGGTACGGCTGAATGCTCTCGAGCGAGATTTTACGCGCAAACTGCAGGATCTGACTGATCTTGTGGTGGAGCTGCAGCGCAAGCTAGCTAAGAGTGAAGCCAAACAGGTGGAAATGATGCAACGGTTGTCGACGGCCCAAACTTCACTTTATGAACAGCTGGAGCAGCGGTACGATGAGCAGTGTGGCAAGCTGCGAGAATTGCAAGTTCGGCTCAGCCATCTTGGCCAGCATGACGACGTCGACTCCACGTTTGTCTGAGGGAACCGGGCAACGAGAGGTAAATAACAGAATACGTTTGGACAGTTGTACAAGCCAACGGGTGGATCTATATATGCGGAATGTTCTAAATATTATTATGAGGCGTTTATTGATGGGAGAGGTATTGGCATAAACAAACCACCAGCAACGTCCCACGACCGTCAAGGCTTGATCAGATTGTCTGGATCGTTTCACAGGAATAGCTAAATTAATTTCAGCGGTTTACCGCCGAAATGGTAAACTGTTTTGACCGGAAGACTAAACAGTACATCAAACAAGGCCAAGCGACACCTACTCGAAGGTACAGTATGTTCTCGTGAAACGCGGATTCTGGGAGGCATAGTAGTTTTTAGAAATAATTAGAATACGAATCTCCCAATTCCTATCCCACTTTGGGTTGCGATAAATGCATGTAAAACTACTCATACAAAAACGGATTTTGCCGTTTTTATTCCTTGTGATCTGCATCGATTGCTTAAACTTTCTCATAAACCCTCATTTTTAAAATTACGAATGTTTTACTCCATCAAAAATGATATCAAAAACGTTTGTATTCATTAGCGACTCTAACGGTTTGCGCGATGCTCAATCATCCTATTGGGAGCCAATTGATATTCTAATTAGATTACAATCGCGATCCCAATCGAATTGCAACCGAATCCCAAAGGAATCGCTATCGAATTTTTCTTCTTCTTCTTCTTTTTGGCTCAACAACCGCTGTCGGTCAAGGCCTGCCTGTACCACAACTTGTGGGCTTGGCTTTCTGTGACTTATTAGCAGGATAGTCAGTCCTACGTATGGCGGCACGGTCCATTTGGGGCTTGAACCCATGACGGGCATGTTATTAAAGTCGTACGAGTTGACGACTACGAGACCGGCAAATCGAATTTTTACCGGATACGAAACGCACAAACGGGAACCGATCAAATCGAATCTTTGTATAGATCGAATTTTCGAATCTTCTGAATCCCGAAATCCAACATAAAAATGAAGCTGTTCGGAGAAGCGAGGTAGAGAAGTTTTCAATTTCAAATTGATGTGTTTATGCGGGGAAATCATATTAAACTTGTAGGAATAGGAATCGGATGTATGAAACTGTCTTCAATAAATCGTTGTAGCGCATGAGCTGACAACTAGATAGATTTTTGTGGAATGTCCTTTGATATTTTTGGTAATCTTTTAAAGAAGGAGACCGGCATACCATCCTATGTGAGCTTCCCCGAGATTTATTAAAAACCACTATCTCGACTTAGTAAGACTTTGATACGAGAAACCCCTTCGTTTGAGAAACTACCGGGAAGCGTCAGAGATATATGAATTAAAACTTGAACACATTGGAGCTATTTGAAGACGAATGAAGTGCAAGAGAATGAAAAAACTGGGTAACAGCCCGAATCGGAATTTAACTGACTTGTTCGGTTTTATATGAGCCGGAGTGTGCTGTCCATGGATTAACAATTACGAATCGAAACTAGAGTCGTTAGCATAGATTTGAGTTCTAGAAAATTGTCCTTTGGATGACACCAAACTAGAACTGGAAATGTTTCGAACAATAAATAAGCAATCAATTCAATTACCAACATTTCAGAATTGAGAATCAACACGAATCATTTAATCGAGTAATGAAACGATTCAGGCTCAGGTGGTTAACAATTTGGGTTTGATTTTTGCTTGAGGAATAGTGCAATCCATCATCAATTGAAGCTAATGTTGTGTAAGCAGCGTTAGAGCCACAAGGAGCCCTCTTCTCTTTACAGCAGGATTCTGACCTTGCTCGATGGTTTCGAATATGGGACTCTTTCTTTAACATAGTGCCATCAAGTATCTTGATAAGATATTTACTAGGCACTTTAGTATTATTCACTTACTTACTTACTCGGCACTACAACCGCTTTGCGGTCTTGGCCTGTCTACTTTGTCATTCTATCTTCTATATAATGTATATACTGTGCATCTACCTATTCCGAAGCGTTTTTGACGGCTCTAAAATAATGTTCATTATGTTTGGAGTCAGTTTTTTCACTCTTCCGTCGAGAATTGATCGAAAAAGCAAGCTTCTTTTTCATTTCTTTTGTGATAGTTTGACATTACAGATTAACAAGCACATATAACATTTGTACATTGTTACAAAGTCTAATTTTGCCTTCACTAAATTTAAGCAATACGGAGCAAAGCCGTCCTTCCCGAATAAAAAAAAAGTTACCATCCGGAAATTGTTAATCGCATTTCTCGCAAGCATACTGTACTGTGTGGGAATGATAATGTAATGGTGAAAGGGTGCCCCACAAATCAATGTAAGGTGTAGCGAAATACAAATCTGGGGACAGAGCTAGTCAAGATTGTGAAACTGGTATTCGCTTCCTTCGACATCCCTTTTACTGCTGTGTATATTGTGTATTCACACAATCGGACATTTATGAGGATAATTACAATGAAGTAATATGTGAATTCTGTGATAGTATTTGAGTCATCAACTCGTATTATGCTCATAATAATTTGATGGCTAGTAGTGTATTACAAAACTTTAATTAAATGTAATGTTTATCTTATATTCTGATAATCACGCCGAATTTCTGGCAACGTTTCTACTCCATTAATTTGCAGACCACCGCTCATTTCCACCGACGGAAAATATTTCCGTCATCACCACCATGGCATCCCCTATCGTTAGCTAATGGTGCAAACACTTTCCGTCCGTTCCATTACACCAAGCGGCTTCGCGCGCAAATGGCGCAAATCGTTGGGCGTTTCGAGGTTTTCGGTTCGGTACGCCGCACGGGCCAAACACAAACAAATCCCCACCAACGATGGAAAAACAACAACCCCAACCTGTCAGCTTCAGTTTTGCTTGCGGATCGTTAGACAAACAAATCATCACTCTTGATCCGCTGCTGTCTCATGCGACGAAGCCAGAGCAAAATGTAGTTTTCCCCTCTCAAAATGAAATGGTGGTGGTAGTGATCGATGGTGATCTACTTGGTAAATATGATCTACTACCGGTTGCTTCGTCGTGAGAATGATCTCACATGTGTGTGTGTTTGTATGTATGTGGTGTTTGTATTTATATACGGTTTAGTGTCCGGTCAAATGACGTTTTTTACATACTACACACCTCAACCGTCAAACCTCTTTTTTCTGCCAATTTTTTTTTCATCTCCCGCCAAAGGCCGTTGTTTTTGTTCTTGAGGATTTAGTTAAAATGTGCCTGTGTTTTGACGGTTGTCTGTCAAAATATAGACAGTTTGAATGAATAGCAATCAACCGTCATTACAAAAAAGGCAGATCTGATGGAGGCGGCTTGTCGTTTGTACAGAACTAAAAGCACACCACAACCATGGCCAGAGAAATTGATGAATCGGAATCAAATGTCTCTCGATTGGTAGTGATTTTGTTCGTGTCGCTCGAGCAACACTGCGCACTGTTTGTTAATGTAAACAATAACACCAAAACATACAGCATCAGAATAAATACCATTCAACCCAAGTACGCAACGCAAACAGCTAACACCACGACCGGCGAGAGGCGTCGTCGTCCTAGCTGTAGCGTGCGTGACAGTTGTCGCTTTTCCGGGGGTGATAAATTGACTAACACGCTGCCGGCGCTGTAGAAAGTGGTTCCTCCTCTTTCCTTCTTCATTACTGCTCTCATGTATTCCCGCTTTTTCGTTCGTTCATGTGTTTTCATCTGCCTACACACGAAACGGTTGATGCCGATTTACGTCGCTTTGTATGTTAATCGCTTACCCGTCCGAAGTAGAAGAGGCTCGCTCATTTTCCGATTCGTTTTTGGTCGTTGTTATTGAATGTTTCTCGTCGGTGTCATTTTTTTGTGTGTGGTTGTTTTAAAATGTTTTGAGCGTGCATTAACTCCCGAGTTCTAATGATCGTTCAGCTCCTGGGTGCGTATTTTTACTAAACGAAAGCGGAAAACTGATGGGGGCGAAAAACTTGAACATAACGTATCGTCCCATGCGTTGATTTTCTTGAGTTTATAAAAAGTAAAACAGAATGCGAGAAAATGAGAGATACAAAATATAGAAGAAAAAAATACAAATCGATATAAAAAATGGTAAAAAACTGAGGGAAAAGGCGTTCGGTCATACTGACAGGTAGATATTTTTACGACACGGGCACTGTTCGTTTGTTCTAATTTATGTTTCTCTCGTGCCGTTAGTTAGGCGTGGTAATGAATGGGACAGCCGTTTCACCTATGCTTTGGTTAACAAATTAGGGTGTGCCGTCCTTTATCTTTTCTCATGTGAACTGTCCGGGACAAAAATGCAAATTGGTTTCATATATTTTAAGCTTTTAACACAAAAAAGAGATTAGAAGGTGATGTGGCCTGCAACAATGTTGTAAACGGTTTTTTTTTCAATTACGTATTACAATTTTTCAGTGCGTAATCCCTAAATCACTAAATAATGATATTGGTGATTTAAAGATTTAGTTGTTTAGCTTCAAGGAAAAAACAATATTTTCATTCAAATTAAACCGTAAATTGTAAATAATGTAATGATAAATTACAAATCATGCACAAGAACAGGAATTAATTCGTCAAATTTCTTTAATTCTATAGACTCTATATTTTATTTAAAGCCGAACAAATGTTTTTAACACTTAACACTCTAATCAAATTAGTCGCCGTAAGTCATTTTCGACTTTTTTGTGAGCGTAATTGAGTAAAATTCAATTCAAATCTAATGATCCCTAGTGTTTCAACGGTTCTTTAGTCTGATAGATAAAACATTGGTCATATGGTCTACTTTTCCGGTTTCGTGGTACAGTCGTCAACTCGTACGACTTAACAACATGCCCGTCACGGGTTCAAGATCCGAATAGCCGGTGCCCCATGCGTAAACCTGACTATCCTGCAATGAGTAACCAATAAGTCATTGAAACCTAAACCCACTAATAGTACAGGCTGTGACCGACAATAGTTGTTAGGCCAAATAAAATAAAAAAACATCTGCTAATATTTCTATCCCGGCAGGTACGCGAGACTATTCTACTCGAGACTTTACTGCATGGTGAATGTTTTTTTTTTGTTTGCATTCAAAATATCATTTTCAAAAATATATTCTAAATAGCATAGAATATCCATTTTTGGTCAATTGTTGGTATCTCCTTCACCAAATAATTAAGGACTTATCACTGGACATATAATCTAATCTACATTGTTTCGTTGCCTTCAACAAATCTATTCAAATTAAATGCTTGACTATAAATTATTAATTATGTAGAAAAAGAGAGTATAAAAATAAAATTATATGAAAGTATAAAATAATATATATAAAATAAATAAAACATAAATATAAGGAAATCAATTCACGATATTGACTCACGGCATTTAAAAATTCTTATGCATTACTCCAGACAGGTGCTGACTTTGAGGCTTGCTGACCAGTTCTTTAAACCTCATATCGATGAAGATTCTCTTCGACTTTGCGAGAGCAAAAAAATTAGATCAGTAACTGAAACTACTCATGGAAAACCAAGCATAACAATTGTTTTAATTTTCGGAACTAGTGTTGTATACATAGGTCATAGGTTATAGGCTCACAAAGTACAAATGCAAAGCCTTTTGATAACATTAATGACTAATAATGATAATGAATAACCTAAACACTACATCGGTCATAATTAGCTAGCTATGTAGTAATTTTCTTGAGGTAAAGAGACTAGCCAACCTAGTATAACACATACAATTATCGCCTTTTTTAAGTGTTGGTTTTCCAAGATTATTAAGATAATGACGTGATTTTTTGTTTTGCAAAAGCTAATGCGAAATAGCTAAATAATACTGTTGTGGACAGACCGCTGCCTCATCCTGAGGGCTCACTGTTGACAGCAGGGCTGTCATCCTGTGACGTCCTCAGTGAGGATCGCGGCGCGAGAAGGACCAGCCGTCTTCTCCCCGCATTGCGTGTTATTGTGTGGTATTATTTATTATTGTAAACGGTTGAACATATACCAAAGATAGTGATAAAATACATATTCTGTTTGTGCCGTACACCACCGTCTTCATGTTTGTTCTGTGCGGACACAACAGTGGCGACGAGGATGGGATCCTCCTCGCGTAGGGGGGGATCCTACAACGAACCGACGCAGCACGAAGGTCACCATCGCACAACCGCCATCGCGCAGGATGGGCTCGCTCGAGCTTGCGCGAAGCCCCAGGATCCTCACTCCGCTGCAGCACTATACCGGACAAAGCGAGGGGACATTCCGCTTTGGACCGTCGTCACACGGCATCACCGCCGCCCGCTGCAGCGTCATCGGACACACTGGTGCAGTATTGTCGTGCGCGGCATCAGGGCCGCCCTTGCTGCACCAGCATCATCGTCGAGCCCGGTGAGCAGGCACAGTGCTGAGGCATATCGGCTGCCCCCTGTCCATCTTCATCGCCGGCGCTCCAGCTGCACAGGTGCATCTCGACGGCGGCACCACTGTCGCCCCTGTGCAGCAACATCGTATGTGTCCCGGGTCACAGTCGTCGTGCGCGGCATCACGGTCGCCCCCTGTGTACCCTCATCATCATCGTCAACGTCATCATCATCCTGCGCGCCCTGCACAGCAGTTCACCGGCAGCGACATCACGGTCGCCCCTGTGCAGCGGTTCCGGCTGAGCGGTCCAAGCGCGCGCGGCACCACGGCCGCCCCCTGCTCAGCCGCACATCGACGCCCCAACGGCAGCAGCATCCGGAGAGCTGCCTCATCAGCATCATCGGCGTCCGGTGCAACGTCCTACGGCAACAGCATCATGCTGCAGTTGCACCAACAACAACAACAACAACACCACCACAGCGGCTGCAACGGAACGAGCGAGCGCAGCTCATCGGCTGCCCCCTGTTGCAGCCCGTAACGCTCATCCCGTTCGAGCGTTAGGCACGGAGGCCGGTCAGCACTCTCCCCCGTTTTACACAGCGCCACTTGAGCCGTACGCTTGCCACGCCGGTTTTAATTACATTAAAACCGCTGCGTTGGCTTAAGCCGTACCGGCTTAATTAAAACGGGGAGATGTTGTGGACAGACCGCTGCCTCATCCTGAGGGCTCACTGTTGACAGCAGGGCTGTCATCCTGTGACGTCCTCAGTGAGGATCGCGGCGCGAGAAGGACCAGCCGTCTTCTCCCCGCATTGCGTGTTATTGTGTGGTATTATTTATTATTGTAAACGGTTGAACATATACCAAAGATAGTGATAAAATACATATTCTGTTTGTGCCGTACACCACCGTCTTCATGTTTGTTCTACTACCCTCATCAAATACCCTCATCAATGAAGAGAAGACAGTGAAGAAGGGGTTTTCCGATGCGTGGTTTCGTAACTATCAAAAACGGCCTCAGAGAGTGCCGGCACTAAACAACTACTAAAACACATGGTACATCCCTCATTTCCGGTTACCTAACCAAAGAAGCCAATATGAGTAATCTACTCCACTCTTTGTTAAATATGGTATGTTGATCAGTCTGCACATGTGGATGTGTACTTAATTCATGTTTGTTAAGTCCATAAATCATAATTTCATAGTAAAATACGAGAGAAAACCAAAACGTGGAAACACGTAAACAAATCACACGATTTATACCTAACAACATCACAGAAGCACTAAAATTAAAATCATTTTTGTCAAAAATGTTAATGGATCGATTCCGACAGTCAACAGTTACACACTGGTAACGGATCATGAAATACAAGCTTACAAAAAAGAACGCTGCAACGAATCAAGACCATTCTGTAACTAAAGTATTTAACATTTGATATTGAGAGTTTAGAATGATATTTAATACAAATTTCCTTCATTTAAAATAATGTACTAATACCTTTACCCAATCGATTACTTTGGCTTCATTACGCTTCAAACTACTTCCTTTGAACAGCTGCACCGAATGAAACAACATTTTTTCGCACCACAGCTTAAAGGTAAACCAAATGCTATGCTCTCCAAAAGTAAAGATAAATAAACTGTGCGAACCAACTGATCGGCTGCGCACTTCATCAGCCCCAAACAGGAGTGTAGAACGAATTCAGATGTTAACGTGCACAGCATAATCGTCCATCATGGCGCAGGTCGAAACATCCTAACCTTGCACCGCGTGTTTCTGTGTTTCTAAGTAAAATAAACACTTTCTTAGAGGATTAAGGCGCGAAGGAAGGAAACAAGTATTCCAGGAAACGTGTCGTTTTCTTTTTTCCACACTGCTCGCCTGGTTGTGGTCTTTTGGACGAAAACCACCATTATTTGTCTTATAAAAAGTACCATTGATCTTGGCCTCCTTTCAGAAATACGCAATTCACAAAAAAAAAAAAAAGATTTTACCAGCAACATCTCGGCACGGGAAATTGTGGCCCATAATGTTATGCCTCTCCGCAATGCACACCAACCAAAGGGTTTGGCTTGTGCCGCAGTTGCCAACAGGGATTTGATGCTACAGTTTAATTTGATTTGTTCGTTTCGTACTTCACCTCTTGCACCAGCCCCCATTGCCCACAGTGGTTAGGACTGACCAAACGCTTTATTTATAGTCCGGAGAGACGCATTTCCAATCGTTTAGCCACATTCGCGTAGCGTGCCATCGAAGACGACGTTAGGAGGTTGTGTTTTGCTTTTTCCCACCCTCTTTCGTCGTCGCATGACAGTACATTGGTCGCGGGTGAAATTCGTCGGGATACGTGTTTGGATCGATGCTTTTAGGTGTAGTTTTTGGCACATCGTTAAACGTGTTTTGCTTTTAGCATGGTTTTTGTTGCTCGTGCTGCTTTTTTTGGAAATGATTGAAACCTATTATCCACGTATTAGGGATAAGGTAAAAAGATTGAATGGATTTTAGTTAATTTTGTGAACGTATATTAGTTTTATTTTATATTTTTATAAGGCTGCAGAGCGTGCACTATTTTCTTTATCAAATACTAAATATTTTACTCACAACTTCACAAAAAACGGGTGTTTTCCAAAGATTCCTCTTAACTAGAGCAAAATTACAATATCGGTCACCTAATTTCAAGCCAGTAGGTCGGCACCACCAGTCCAAAATGGGAGCACTTACTAGGTTATTATTGCACGCGTCGTGGCCATCTTTAGCTTTACGCTACATCACCGCATTACGATCAATGACATAATCTATAGATTTAATACCAGATTTGGTATGCGTCGTCCACCTGCTGGCTGATGGATTTACCGATCGTTATGGTTTGAAAGCGATAGCTTTACCTCATTCAAAATAAAACCATTTGCAATTGGAATAACTGCCCTTGTGCATGTTCCACTTCCTACACGCCGATGTGTGTGTGTAATCGAAGAAGAAACAAAATAACCCTCGATAGTGTAATATACGGGAAAAAGTTCCTCCCCACTATTATAATTTCACTTTCGATTAATCGTCGTGTGAAATACAAATCCCATCCACTATTCCCCACTCAACAATTTGGTGCATTGTGTCACTAAGGGCGATGAAAGGGGGTGAGCGTGTGGGAAAGAGGAAGTTAAAAATTCAGTTTATGTCGTTTTACGCTTTACGCGACTGGTTACGATCGTGCCCGAGCATGACAGTGTGGCCAGAGTGCATGTGTAGCCGAGTTGCATACAAAATAGAACGCGAATTATGTAGCGCGTGGTGGTGGTACTGATCTTCCAGTTGATTTGAGGTGGGTTGAAGTGTGCGAGAGTGTGATTGGAAGACAATTTCGGTAGCTACAGAGTTACACGGCGAGTATTATCACATCAACTATCACATCGTATAAGCTTCGGAAACAGTTGAAGCGGTAGGTTTAAGTATGATTTCATGATGTTGAGAAGTATTTTGGTATTTTAGCGTGTATAACGACCCCCTTTTAGGTCGAAAGAGACCAAAATCTGATGAAGGGGGACGTTATGCATGGGTAATAACTTTTCAATTACCGCTAAAACATTACATTCAATCCCATACAAAGATAATCTGGTGCATGGATATCCACAAAAATAATAGAAAAGGCAAGGAGTATTGCCAAGGAAATACATAGGGAAAAAGAAAACGGTTTGGAAACTGAGGAAACAATTCATCTCACTGGTTCTTTAAATTGGTGATTCACATTCATAAAAAGGATCAACTTAAGCATGAGGTTAAAATCTAAAGCTCAGAAAATACCAAAAGAATACGAAGCTTAACCATTCGCTTGTACTAGGAGCACGAAAAAATCTCATTTGATCTGATCCAAATTGGTAACATGGGCACCAAGTTTTGTTTGAATTTTATAAAATTAAAAATAAAATAACTTTTTTTAATAAAATATTGAATAATTTTTCAGGGGGTTGTTATCCACGTTATTATACGGAAATTATTCGGTTATTTTGTAACCATTTTATGATGTCTTTTAGTAAAATAATTTACTAAGACTTTTCTCAATTTCTCGAGAATAGTTCATAACTCGTTCTATATTTAGCTCGAAGGCTTAGAAAAACATTAACATGCTGAACCATTTATCTTCATGTTGAATGAACTGTTTTTTCAGCACATTATGGTTATATGCACTGTATAATTTAAAATTGATTTTTGTTTTAAATTAGTTTATTTATTTTTAAATATGTTTGAACTATGTAATTATGTTCATTTTAATTATTCTTATTCTTGAAACTATTTTAAAATATAAGTGAACAAATTCACCTAAAACCATGCACTTCACTGTAAGCGTGCTGCCCGATGCACCTCATGTGTTATGTTTACTTCCGCCGCCATCCTTATCATTTGGTGATTTGGAGTGGGAAACGCTTAAATTGCCATTTTGAACAGAAACTGTCTTTTACCAATGACCCTCCCCACCGTGTGCATAACATACAGGTGCATTGAGCATTTCGTAAGGAACGCAAACAGTGGTAAAGTGTCGTATTGTTTAAAACCCGTTCGTTTATGGGTAGAAGTGGTCAGTCGTTTGGTGCCAATACGAGGTACATCATCGAAGTTTGAGTAATCAGTTAGTATAGCTAAAGTGTGAGAAGTGTTAAGGAAAAATGTCGAAGAAAGTGAGTAAAAATCACGAGTCAAGCGAGTGATGGTTTGTTAAACTATTGTTTAAAAGTGTTCAAACAATACTTGTAGCAAATGATTTATACTTACTAACTTATCCGGTGCTGTAACCGCTTTGTGGCCTTGGTATGCTGCAGCAGTGTCCGAAGTCTCTCACGGTCTCGCGTCTTCGTCTGCTAATCTACTAATGTCTGTTAATCCAGCCAGCTCAATCCTTGTTTGTGAAAATGTTGTTCAAAGTTGGATGAAATTTTGTGTTAAAAAAACTTACGTAACATACTGAAAGGATCAACCCAGATGTGTGAGATATAGGTTGATGTACAGTAAATATACCATTATATGGGATATTAATTTAACCAAGATCGCAAGGACTTGTACATTTAAACATTTTTTTACAGAATATATGATTCTTTAAAATGCTGTAATGATGCAGACCAGGCGCCTCCACCATAACGAAATGTTGACTTTACGACCTAGTGTGAGCAAAAAAACTTCACAGTTCTCTAATTGTAGGTCCTTTTTTGTGTTTGTTACAGCCAGTATTACTTGCAGCATCATTGACGCTCATATTATCGATTCTGCCGCACTCCCTGGCTAGTGATTTAGAAAGGTAAGTTGGACCGTACAAAATGATTCTCCTACATATAAGCAATATGAGCAGTAGTAAAAAGCATGTTTATTACACAACTGTAACCTACTGTACGCATAATTTTGGACAGTCATCTGATACTTTCATGTTTTGATTACTACTCGTACGCTCTTGTGGTAACCTCGGTACAACCGATAAATATACCTCAGTGTTCCTGGCTTTTTTTCGCGGCTGTTAAATACATCCACAAACACGCAACATCATGAGCAGCATGATACGTGCTAAAACCCTTAATACGAATACAAGTACCCTCGTTTCGATCAGAAAAAATGCCTTGCATAGTGCTACCACCTTCTTTCTTGTCTTTAAACGAAGTTCGACCTTTAACCCTGCCGCGATGGGAAAACATGCCGGAATGGGAAGGCTGTGCAAAACGTTAACCATCTGCCAAAACAAAGTGGAAAACCGATACGAACTCCAACCCAGGGGGTACGAAGCGGCCGCCGCGTTTTACCCCCTTAGACACCACACAGTGAATTAAGTAAACAGTTGCTGTGGTATGGGGAAATCGATTAGTGTGCAATTAGGTTGTAAATTGGTCTGGCGAAGAAAACCAACCAAACGGGCAAAGAACAAATACGCTACGACGAGCTGTATGAAATCTCCGGTAGGATGAAATGATGAAAGAAAGAATAGTAGAGAGCAAAAATAGAGAGAACGAGAAGGTAAGCAAGATAGGGAGAAAATAAATAGAATATATGTGCCATAATTTACCTCAAGCGCGTACGAAATTTTTAGCCCCGGGCGTTAATGGAAACGTTAGAAGATACCTGTGTGCGAGGGCGGGGAGTGGGATCGAAATTGGCAACGTGCCCATGTTTGCAGTGGCCAGGGTTTCCAATTATTGCGATTTAATCTTACGAGAGCCGACCAGTGAAGATTGATTTTACCCATTTAATTTGCCACAAATGAGACTGAATTATGGGAGCGACCAATGAACGGGGCCGTGGCCGCCGTGGTCTTACAAGTTTCGATCCATTTCCATTTGTTCCATTAATGAAGTGGCAGGCTTGACGTTGCGCATGATTAAATGCGCTTGAAAGATATATTATAGAAGCGAAAAGCGATGCTTTTACCGTGCTGATCACAAAGAAAAATAATTTTGTTCTGTTCTTTTGGATTCATTTTCCTTTTTCTCTCTCACCCGGTTACGCGGGATCTAGCTATGCTGCCAGCGAAGCACTCGCCCACCATCATGCTCATGCTGACCATGAGTTAGTGCACCATCATCCGGAGGCGCTGCTGCACAGCCTGGCGGCGCAAGCTGACCATTCGCTCTTACATCACGACGTGCACCATGATCTGCATCACGACCTTCACCACGATCTGCATCACGATGTGCACCACCACGATGTGCATCATGTGCACCATGATCATGTCGTCGTGACTGCTACGCCGCAACCGACCGGATTCTGGAAGAAGAAGTTCATCTGGAAGCCACGCTGGGTGAAGAGCTGGCAGGAGAAGAAGGTGTACGTCGGTGTCTGGAAGCGCGTCTGGGGACCGGTGCAGGTAACTGAATGGGTGCCAATTCCGAAACCACCGCCGGGCTGGACCAAACATCACTGAAAAGCACTAAGGCGTAAATAGTACTGTTAATGCATACCGTAGTTACATAGACGAACGTTATTCCTAAGTCAATCATTGCCGTATGGTTAGATGTAAAACACCGTTTCACTGTTGTGTAAAGTACAATAATTTGTGAAAAAGCTTGATATTAAAAACAATAAAACCAAATTCTATTCCATCGTGAAACTATTTCCATACCAGCAAATTGAGTCCCTCGGTCCATGGGTGTAATTTATTCCTAAAAAAACATATACTCGGGGCTGCCGGTGCCAGGTACTTGTTTGCTTACATTCCATTCAAGCGCGAAACATTACTTGGCAACCGTGCCAACAAAACCAATCCCGAAACTATTAAGATCCGTGATGAGATAAAATCTACAAGCAGTTTGCGCTAATGCCTCGCCTCGAATGATGAGGTTCTCGATGGAGGGAAAGATTTTTGCTGTGTAAATGGGTACACCAGCAGTAGATTCTATAGGATGATTAATTAACCGGCACTTTGTTTCCTTTGCAAATCCACGGTTGCATCTTGCAAAAATTGCACTACATCTTAGTTCATCACTACTTTTAAAAAGCTATAAGGATGGCTAAAGAAGATTATTAGCATTATTGGGATTGTTTTTACTTTTTTTTTCTTTCGACTTCAATACAAACATGGTATAAATTAATGTTCTTTGTAATATTTGTTTTCTTCTTACTCATGTTTTCCTTTTCTTTACTCGACGCACAGTTTGTCCAACTAAGAAACATCTTACAAATTGCCGATTTTGGTTTAGAGACATCATATGTATCCGTTTGGTAGCAAGTGTTCATGATTTGTATTCTCGACTCCTTCTCGACCCCCCCCCCCCCCCCCAATCGTTTCCTTTGACCATTGAACATGCACGACACTTCTACGAGATTTACATCTACACTCTTTCTAATGGGGTTGAACGACATTATCCTGGCCGACACATATACACACACACACATGCGCCCAAATAGTGAACACAGTGCAGCATCATGCAGCATCAAGTCGCATACTAACAGGAATTAAATAATATAATAGACAAATGGATGGGATTGGTAGAAACAGGTAGATTCCATGCACGGCAAAAGTTTGCGATTATCAAACATCTCCCTCCTTTCCTTCGACATTACTATTTGGATTTAGTGAAATTTGGTAAAATGTGTTTGTATCGTTCGGGCGATCCGGTTCTGCATTCCATTTCTGTATAGTTTGTTTAGTTTATATGTTTGCCAAATGCTATTATAAATTCGTTACCCACTACGTACACCAAAAATTTGTCTTCTTTTCTGTTTCTTAATTGCCTCCGCCCCACTAGTTTACGCCTTGTTGGTCGGCAAACAATCCAAAATGATCCTCCAGTATAGTATTTATCGATTGCTCTGTTTTCGCTGCATTTGCCAACAAATGATATCGTTTGACAGAAGATATCGTTTGTATCTCTTCTCTTTTCGCTATTGCAGATATCGGTCAGCTGGAATTTATTTAGATAAACATAATATAAAAAAAACCCTGTGAAACTTTGCCCTGTATGTGTACGTTACTTATATCTTGTTGACTTTTACATTGTTTTTTTCCTTCTAACAAATAAAAAGAGATCCAACAGCGGCTTGAAAGGTAGAAAATATTACTAGAAGACAAACTTCCATTCAAACGACCGTACCCCCTCCACACGTTTACATATCGCCGCTTTAATACAGCAAGTGTAGGATAATAAAATACTATTCTAACAATTTTAATACCGTTTCTTCTACTATCCTCTTATAACGCTATCAACGCTATTAGCGATCTTTTCACGTTTACAACCTCACCACAGTATAGTGTTTTCCTGATTGAAGACAACCTCTGCTCTCTTCAGTGGTACAAATCATTCAAAACCAATTCGTAGATTATACCCAGAAACCGGCGGCTTAGAGAGTGAAGAGAACAACTTGTCAATCCGTCCTGGCGAGTCTACATTGCTGTGATGAACAACATTCCTATCGTCGTCGACAAGCACGAGCCCAATGGCTGCGGAGGAGTTGAACACGAATAGTTCGCACCCCGGACACCGCGACCGGCTGCAAAGGCAGACAGCAGCGGAGCCAGCGGCTGCGGAACGGTTTGTCCAGGTTGGCTGGCAGCTAGCAGCAACGAGCACGCATTTAGTCGGTCGATATCGAAAGGTCATAAATCAGGAAATCTATGAAGTAAATAAGAAACCTAGCCGTGTTAATTATCGTTATCATGGGTGCCGTTACCAGGTGGACGGTGTGCTCTCGCAGCAAGAAGGCATGAATATAGGCGTGAATCGTTTAGTTCAATGTTGGTGGCGTACGTTTGTTGTGCATTTTGAGAGACACAGGTGTGTGTGACAAATCAAGTGTATCGTGCGTTGATGTAGGTTGGTGCGAAATAAAATCGGGACGCGGACGGAAAACAAAATAGGAACGAAATAGAGCAAATATTCAGCAAGGGACGGAGTGATACAACAGTTTACACAGAAAACCAAACACAGAAAACAAGAAAAAGAGCGAGAAGAAGAACGAGAAAGAGAAAAAACAAACGAGAGCAACGCATTAGATGGAACGCGGGAAAGGATATTGGCGGGTTTACCTCATCGTGTCCTCTTTGTAGTCCTCCGGAATGACGAACAGATCGGGCGAAATGTCGTCCCGGAATTCGAACTTTTGAAATGTGATTTTGGCCGACACCGTCGGTAGGATGGGGATGTCGATCTTCACCGGGAAACCGCTGGGCAGTTTCAGCGTCACAAATTCCCGTAACTTGCTGAAGTGCTTGAACGGTGCTATTACTTCCAGTACGTTTAGCAGCATGTCGACACTCAGCGGGAAGTCTTTGCTCTAGGAAGGGGAGAAACATACGGACGCATAAAATACATGTTCATACTGCATCTAGCTGTGTCCGACGTTGTACTCACCATAGCTACTGTTGCTTTAAAATTTTTACTCGATTCCTTATAAACTAATTCACGACCCAAGTTTGGATACTGTCCTGGCTCAGCCGAAACGTAATCCTGCCAGGTGACTTCACAGTTCGGCGGTGGCTGGAGCGATTCCCTTCGATAGATCTCACCATTCTGATCGATGCCGCCCTGCTGACCCTGGCCGCCCTTCGTCAGTGACTCCATCAGCGCTTTGTTTTTCTGCAGATCGTCTCGAGATAAGTGTTCGCGGCGCTTGCGCTGCTCCAGCGTCAGCCCGTTTATTGTGTAGAGATCACTGTCATACTGTCCGGCCACCGTTTCCCGCCGATCCTCGCGAAAGATCCAGCCGGATTGTGCTTTCGTGAAACTGATACCCTTCGTTGACATCTGCGCTGCAAGGATGTCGCTCGACATCAGGATATCGACCTCATCCTCTATCTCCATCTCGGTCTCTTCGTGTCGCACGTGCTGGTAACAACGACACTCGTTGTCGAGCGCCGTCAACGAGTCCTTTGGAGGGTTATCGCCTTTGAAAATGAACGAAATGTCGCCACGCTCCCAGCGCATGTCGGAAAAGTCAACCAGCGTCGTATCCAGCCGGATCGAACAGCCAGATTTGTGAATTTTGCACACGTCAGAGGGAAGGATACGGGAGATAAGTGGCACCCAGGAATGAAAGTCCCACTTGAGCTCCATGTAGAAGTCACCCATCTGCTTTAGGGCTTTCACCAGGTTTGGGCGACGTTGTTCCATTTGTTCGCGTGCCTGTTGCTTCAATTTGCGCAACAGTGAACTTACTGAAAAGCGGAAAAATTAATAACATCAACTTTGATAAAACCGAGACGAGGGGGGGCTGTTCAAAACACGACGTACTTATTTGACGATCTCCGTATGAGATCGCTTCCGCTAGGGGAGACCATCCTTGAGAATTTTTCACTTTAACCGGTGCGCCATGTGCAAGCAATAAGAAGATACATTCTGAAAGATGTACAACAAAATAAAAACATTAATAATTATAAGCAAACAAAGTAGATACACATACATACACATACACATAGTAGATAGATACAGTAGAATACAAACAAATTCATAAAACAATATTAAAATATCTGAAACTAAGCCGGGCAATGATTTCTCATGCCAATTTTCATTGGTGTTTTGCGTAATCCGAGTACAATGAAATATGATAAGAGGACCCAAAGAAAAAAAATTATATAAGATAAGCGCGATAACAATATATTGTTCTAGGAATAAGTAAAAATGTTTAAACAGAAGGTACAAGACTAAGAAGAAAATAAATAAAAAAATCTCATCTGATTTGATTTTGACACTGTACATCTATTATGAACTTTGCCAGAATCGATTGAAATGGTGTTTTATTAATATTTGCGGCTTAAAAAGCATTTCAATCTAACAGACGGACAAGAGGAATTTCAGTATTATACTTTTCTCGTTATGCTGCTCATCGATATTTTAAAAATACATTTTTTCGCACGAATTTTACTACACGATCGCTGCTACAGTGAAGAAAAAAAAAACACATTAAAAAAGGATTCGCTTGGGTAGCGATATTGGAAAAGTGTGGAAAAAGGTCGCTTCAAAAATGAAAGCTTCTTTCGCAATCCGGACAGGGAATGCTTCCTTTCGAGCCAGGAATGTAGTCAGTTGCGTGACTATAAATAAACAAATGAAAGACAACACAGCGCACAGCGAAGCTTTGGTTCAAAAGAACACAACAACACCAGCCATCGAACCGCCGCTAGCCATGGAGGTCAGCGAGAGCGCAATCAATAAAGATGCTAGAGCGAAGAGGAAAGATTGGGTAAAAAGAAGGTTTGCCGCGAAAAACGGAAATCAAGAATCCTCGGCTGTCTTCCACGTCCATTTATTTCACCCTATCTTTTCCATCGGCCGTAGTGCAGTGTATCGCGACTCAGCAAGAATTCCGGGGGCAAGACGAGGAAGGTAACGGGACTAAATCAAGGTTACTATTAAACGGCGGCATTCGTGTCGTTTCCTTCTAACTAATAATGTTCATTGAGGTCATCCGGTGTACCGGGAATGAGAACGTCTAGGGTAATAGCAAGTGCAGAAATAATAATAGAAATTACTATTACTAATTACTATTATTAAATTAAAATAAACGTTTCAATTGCGAATCTATTTTATCTATATCTATAAAATAAGTCGACAGTCACCGTGAGTAGATTTCAAAGCTATAATAATTAATTCTTTTGCCCAACACGGATTGGCTTTCTATCATTTTGTTGTAATTTCCGGATGAATAATATATAGGTTCATGGAGTTCGTAGGTATTGGCAAGCATATTTTTCTTATCTCAACGTTTGATGCAACTTCTGCTAACCGATGTGCTTCTGCTCTATTACTTTGTCACCATTGTTGATTATCTAACGGCAAAGTGTGACTGGGGGGAAGTCAATTAGAAATCGATTCCAATGAAATTACTCCACTTCTCTAAAAGAGTATAAAGTATAAAGTTTTTCTCTTTCGGTTTCGTCCACCGCCAAAGAGCAGCCACCTGTTCAAGTGGCCACCCAATGCGACACTCGGCTGATAAGCGTCAGACGAGATGAGAGGTGGAGTGTATGGGTACAACTTATGGTTTTATCAGCACCGGCGAGGCTGGGGAACTCGAGGGAATGTATGAGCCATTGTACTAAAGATAAATAACTATCAATGAGGTGTGCTTCCTCGGTAACAGACACAGGCAAAAGCTATGAACCTGCTGCAGGTCAACATGATTCCATCAAGTTTGTTAAGGTTGCTCCCATTCACGGTTTGAACGTGCGGGCAAACACACACACACACACCACACATACACACGACACTGTTATCACTCATCTGCACGCAGAAAATGCACCGAAGCGTGTCACTGTGCAGATCATCTCGTTACACCGCAGTTCGCCGTTATGTAGCTTGCATAATGTCTTTCGGTTAACTCTCCTTTCGAATACACCACACTTTCTAAACAAACGGTGCAAAATTTGGAGGCATCATAAGACACACACACTGTAGTCATTAAACATCGATTTCGTAATATTGAATTAATCAGAAGCTTCGATGCACAAAAATGACCAAATAAGAAGCAATCGAATGAATGTTAGTGACCATTTGAGCTTATTAGCGGGGTGCCTGATTTGTTGACGACATGTTCCTGCTGATATAATTACCTTTCTTTCCCAGCATAACAGCCAAATGGAGCGGAGTGTTTCCTAAAATGAAAAGAAAAGTAAATTGAATGAATCATTCGAGTAAGATAACATAAATTGTTCAAAAGGAGTACCATTGTTTACATGGTAAACTATTTACAAACAAAACTATTTCGAGAGTCGCGATTTCGTTCTCTCTCACTCTTCCACTCTTCCTCTTTTGATGTGAGTGGATTTTCCTTCCGAAATATGTTTTATCTCACTCATGCTACAGCGCAAAGCTACACTAAAGTCTACCGCAAATGTACACTAACGCTATTCGTTCCTATATTGAGGAATTGACGCACAATCTTGAATTCTATTAACTGATTAAGTCAGTCACTTTGGTTTGACTAATGCTCAATCATCCACGAGTGTACAGCCCGAGTGTAGCCTCAAAGGAAAGGAACATGAAAGGAAAATAAAATCCAGGTAACACTGCCTCGCACCATTTCGCGGTTGCGTGGATACCCGCAGCTAGGAAACTTATCGATGCATGAATACGATTATCACGTCCCGTTTGTCGCCTTCCGCTAGCGCAATGGAACAAGCAATTCGCGATTCAAGGCGCTCCGATTCGTTCCGATCCACGTGAAGCAATTGGTACAGTTTTCACTTACCATGTTTGTCCTTTTCGGCTATTTCGTGAGTCCGGAGCAGCAGCGATAGCTTACGGGTATCACCGTTAAAGACGCACTCATGCAGCGGAAACGAGTCCGTCATTATTTCGCCGACTTGTGCTGCAATTGAGAGAAAACATTTTACTGAGCCACACGCACTATTCGCGACGCGCAGCAGTCGATTTTTTCTCGACTCCTTCCGTTGTTGCCCTACCTAGTGCCACCTACCTCCACGAACAGCATTTTTCACCTTTCGGAATTTGTTTTGAACAAATGTCAAACTTCGGGGGGTTTGCCGCGAGCTGTCATTCCGCCGTCGTTCATCAGTCCCGGTGCAAGATCTACACCAATTATAGGGAGTACATAACGGTCAGTTAAGCGGAGTGACCAGAAATACTGATTTATCTGTAATACTACCGATTTTTGATATACAGGCGTCCCCCGAGTTACGACCCCCTCGAGTTGCGACGATTCGCAGATACGACGATTTTGATTTTGACAGTGAAAAGTTGTCATCGAGAAGAAATTGATGTATATTTTTGAATTTCTGAGCTGATAACCGTTACACACACATTTCCAAAGATTCCACAACTACCCGATATTGAATATCTATATGGTGTAAACGACTTTTTGTGTAAAATTAATACATTATCAAACATTGTTTCAAATAAAAACCCGATATGATAGATTTCGACTCTTCAAATTCGGTTATAAACTTTACATTGATAGATATTCGACATACGACTTTTTCGACTTACGCCTTGCGTTGGGACTTTTTTTCGGTCCCAAATACAGTCGTATCTCGGGGGACACCTGTACAGGTGTCTCCCGAGATACGACTGTATTTGGGACCGAAAAAATGTCCCAAAGCAAGGCGTAAGTCGAAAAAGTCGTACAGTGGCCGGCAAAATAAAGTGGCCACTACTTACAATTTTACATTTTTTAATTTTTTTCTGGCAAAAATGAAGTTATTGTACTGCTTTATTTTTTGAAACATTGTTTGTGATATGCTTAAGAATGCGCAGTACCATAGCATAACAAAAATGAGAAGTTTGCTTCAAGAAAAAAATTTTTTTTCAAAATTGATAAAATCATTGTGCCAAAATAAAGTGCCCACTTTATTTATTCTACAGAAAATATGTTTATGAACAAATATCCCAAGCGCCACAGATTAAGCTTAAACGACTGGAAAATTGAATATCCATAGGAAAAAAATGAAAGCTTCACAGCTTCATTGGTTTGATCAATAGATGGCGTATTACAACTCATCATTATATTGCTATCCTTTTCTTGCAATGTGTTTCGACAAGTTTCATCTTATAATGACCTATATAGCCTTCTAACTTTCAGAGCAAAAATCTATATGAATGGTTGTGTGGTCAGATACGTGGGTATCAACACCAACGACCATTACTCAAATCTCACTTGCTTCAGTACTGGTGGTTTCCGTTGGAGTTTAGTATTTAAACAATCGTATCGCCGTTCTAGTTCTAGCGATGCATAACTTCAATGCGAAACCATACAACAGTACAGAGGAAATGAGAAAGCTCTCCTCCAAGCGATGAAGCTCCACAGGTTGGGTATCCCACAAACAGATGGCGCCACCAGCTTTTTTGCTATTTTTAGAATGCATGAGTCGTTTGCCGTCTGCTAAACGAAGTCTTTCTATATTCCGTTTAGGTAGAGAATTTGAGGCGTTTAGAAGCCGTTTAGTGGTCGTTTAGTGGATTTGTGGCACTTGGGATAACACGCAACTTATAATTTATATGCGTTCCTCTCGCATTCTTTACATGTTCGAGAATCTTTGGCGTATTTTTTTTTTTCAATTTCTAAAGGTTTATCTAGTTCTGCATCTAGTTTTTGCATCTGATTCTTCTCAAGCGTTATCAAGAGCATTAAATTTAAATTTATTTGTTTGTTACACCAGTTTTATCCACCTTGGCACCTGTAATCTGCCACAAATTCTCGATGGCATCAAGATTTAGACTTTATGGAGGACATGCAAGGTGTTTTATACGATACTAGTTGAGAAATGTTTTTTGTATTGATTATGTGTGTTGAGATGTTAGCCTGTAGGAACATGTTTTTAGTTTCCAAAACCCATTTTTTCCCAAAGTATTGAAGAAGAATGTTAAAATAGGTATCAGCCATAGTTGTATTTTCGATTCATACCAGTTTTCCCGCTACTCCTAAAGATTAACACTCCCTAGCTATCACATTGCCATTTTCGTAATTGACTGTCCGTTAGATGTGGCGTCCTTCAAGGTCCTTGTCCGATCTACAGCAAGACTAACAAAGCCAATTGGCTTCAATATGATCAAGAACATGCAGATATATCGTTAAATTGTTGAAAAACTGATATTTGGACAGATGAGTCCAAATTAGAACTGATGTTCAAACATATCTAGACGCGATATAACAAACCAATATGTATGAAAAGTGCAATGTGATGACCAGGGAGGGGATTCCTATACGAGAAGTGGGTAGCATGGCTTAAATCGACCGCGTAATGAAAGCTAATACCTATATAAGCATACTATGTGAATTTATCTGTTTTCTGTGAAAAATACGGAGTTAGTAAATAAATTGATGTTACAACAAGAAGACGACTCAAGTTATACACGAAGATTTTTTTTAATCAAATCGAATAAAACTCCTTTAATGGCTCTCACTTAGTCTTACTTTTAATCTTATCGAGATTTAGTGTGCACATTTTAATGCAAATGTGGTAAAAAGACGTGATTAAGAAAAACAAAATATGTTGATGCTCTGAAATACTCTTAGGAAGAACCAACGCCAAATATGTGCAGATAAAAACAAAATAAATTACGTCAAAGATCCTCGAACATGTAAAGAATGCGAGAAAAATGCATATACATTTTAAATTTGGTATTATATTTGTTAAAATAAAAAAAAAAAATATTTTCTGTAGAATGAATAAAGTGGGCACTTTATTTTGGCACAATGATTTTTATCAATTTTGAAAAAAAAAATATTTTTTTGAAGCAAACTTCTCATTTTTGTCATGCTATGGTACTGCGCATTCTTAAGCATATGAAGAACAATGTTTTAAAAAATAAACCAGTACAATAACTTCATTTTTCAAGCAAAAAAAAAATAAAACATGTAAAATTGTATGTAGTGGCCACTTTATTTTGCCGGCCACTGTATGTCGAATATATATGAATACAGCAATTATCCGCAGTACGCGATACTCGATATACGCGAATTCGCAGTACGCGATTGCTCTAAATTTGACAGCTCCATGTGTTTTTGCAAATATTTCAATACTTTGAAAAAGATACCTGTTTTACAACGAAAAACTTTAATGCAAAACTCTGTGGCGATATTTTTCAACCCTCGAACTGGTAGTGTAAACTATTTTTCCATACAAATCCGCTATACGCGAAAACTCGAGATACCCCAAGTGCCACAAATCCACTAAACGACCACTAAACGGCTTCTAAACGACTCAAGTTCTCTACCTAAACGGAATATAGAAAGACTTCGTTTAGCAGACGGCAAACGACTCATTCATTCTAAAAATAGCAAAAAAGCTGGTGGCGCTCTCTGTTGGTGGGATACCCCAACCAGTTGAGCTTCATCGCTTGGAGGAGAGCTTTCTCATTTCCTCTGTACTGTTGTATGGTTT
Source organism: Anopheles merus (assembly GCF_017562075.2). Lineage (NCBI taxonomy): Eukaryota > Metazoa > Arthropoda > Insecta > Diptera > Culicidae > Anopheles > Anopheles merus. The sequence goes on along the minus strand of NC_054084.1, from coordinate 44,884,686 downwards.
CGCATTGAAGTTATGCATCGCTAGAACTAGAACGGCGATACAATTGTTTAATTACTAAACTCCAACGGAAACCACCAGTACTGAAGAAAGTGAGAATTGAGTTATGGTCGTTGGTGTTGATACCCACGTATCTGACCACACGACCATTCACATAGATTTTTGCTCAGAAAGTTATAAGGCTATTGTTGTGTCCGCACAAAACAAACATGAAGACGGTGGTGTACGGCACAAACAGAATATGTATTTTATCACTATCTTTGGTATATGTTCAACCGTTTACAATAATAAATAATACCACACAATAACACGCAATGCGGGGAGAAGACGGCTGGTTCTTCTCGCGCCGCGATCCTCACTGAGGACGTCACAGGATGACAGCCCTGCTGTCAACAGTGAGCCCTCAGGATGAGGCAGCGGTCTGTCCACAACAGCTATATAGGTCATGATAAGATGAAACTTGTCGAAACACATTGCAAGAACAGGATAGCAATATAATGATGAGTTGTAATACGCCATCTATTGATCAAACCAATGAAGCTGTGGAGCTTTCATTTTTTCATATGGATATTCAATTTTCCAGTCGTTTAAGCTTAATCTGTGGCGCTTGGGACGCTATTGCGCTCGGTCCCGTACGATAGCGTATATCGGATAATGACTGTACAAAGTTTATAACCGAAGTTGAAGAGTTGGAATCTTCGATATCGTGTATTTTATTTAAAATAATGTTCGTTAATGTAATAATTATATTCCAAAGGCCGTTCACAATATCGATATTTAAGATCGGGTAGTTTTGGAATCTTTGGAAATGTGTGTATAACGGTTATCAGCCTAGAAATTAAAAAAAAAACATCAATTTCTTGTCAATGACAACTTTTGAGTGTCAAAATAAAAAACGTCGTTTCTGCGAATCGTCTTAACTTGAAAGGGTTTTCGGAAAAATCAAAAGCCACAAGAAATCAACAATAATCTGTAAACCAAAGAAGAGAACACAGAAAAGGAGAATGGACCCTGAATCCCCCTCCTATAAACAGATTTTTATGTTTGCACTTTTACACATTTATTAACCGAATTAAATGATACAAAACACAATACAATGATGTATGGGGCCGCGTGCACAAGCCGCACCGTGAGCCCTACCGGGAGCCCTGCTCGACCGGTAGCCTGTTACACACTCCTGCGTTAGGTGCGCTCTGCACACACTTAGCGCGCATCGCTAAGTGCGGCGTATTAGTGTGCGTGAGCGCAGTGTCGATTCCTGGATGTCGACCAGCAGCAGCGCAACTGCTACGGCGAATCCAGGGCTCGGCACGTCTATCCACAACATCTCCCCCTTTTAATAACCGAAGGGTCGAACCGACGCGGGTGATATTCCACAACGGAATACCAGCGTGGTGACACCCTTCGACCGATGGTACGTAGTGGGGCCCGTGATGCTGCTGCGCTCATGTTCCCGGGCGGCGGCGATGATGCCGCGTTCGCGTTCCTCGGGTTGCGGCTGTTGTTTCTGGAGCGGCGGCGATGAAGCCGCGTTCGCTGTCCTCGGGTCGCGTCTGCGATGATGACCTGTTGTCCCGGGGCGGCGGCGATGATGCCGCGTTCGCTTTCCTCGGGAGCGTCTGCTATGGTGCACCGTTGTCCCGGGCGGCGGCGATGATGCCGCGTTCGCATCCTCGGATTGTAGCGTCGCTGCTACGCCTGCCGGGAGGTGAGGGTGGTGCCGCGATGAAACCTTGCACCGGCAGGGCCATGACCGGCGACAGCAATGGCCGGCCACAGCGATGGCGTCTCTGGCTGGACGTGCTGGGTTTGCTGCAGGTGAGGCGGAATGTGTCGTCGCCTATGATGCGAGGCTGCTGCGTTGCAGCCGAGGCGACTTACGTGTCGCCGTTGGTGATGCGGGGCTCGAGCCGCGGCGGGAATGCGACCTCGCCGATGACGTGCTGCCGTGCTGCAGTCAAGGCAACCTGCGGGTTGCCGATGATGAGGCGGACTCGAGCCTTGGCGGGATTGCGACCTCGCCGATGATGTGCTGAGGTGCGGCAGCCGAAGCAACTTGCGCGTTGCTGTTGGTGATGCGGGGCTCGAGCTGCGGCGGGATTGCTGCTTCACCGATGACGTGCTGCAGGGCTCGAGCCGCGGCGGGAATGCGACCTCGCCGATGACGTGCTGCGGTGCTGCAGCCGAAGCAACTTGCGCGTTGCTGTTGGTGTTGCTGGGCTCGAGCTGCGGCGGGATAGCTGCTTCGCCGATGACGTGCTGCAGGGCTCGAGCCGGGGCGGAATGTGCCGTCGCCCTTGATATGCGGCTGCAGTGGGTGGTGTGTAGCCGGCTGCCCATTGCAGTGGTCGCCAGTGATGGGACAGCAGCCGGGGCCACGGTGTCTGCGGTGGCGGCGGCCCGATGTTCCGCGGTATCCAAAGGCACAGGGAACCGTGCCATCGCGATGGCCGCTGCACTGACGCTGCAGAAAGGCCAGACGAAACGCGATGGCTGCCGCGGGTTCTGTAGGATCCTCCTTGCGCAAGAGGATCCCATCCTCGTCGCCACTTTTATGTTTGCACTTTTACACATTTATTAACCGAATTAAATGATACAAAACACAATACAATGATGTATGGGGCCGCGCGCACAAGCCGCACCGTGAGCCCTACCGGGAGCCCTGCTCGACCGGTAGCCTGTTACACACTCCTGCGTTAGGTGCGCTCTGCACACACTTAGCGCGCATCGCTAAGTGCGGCGTATTAGTGTGCGTGAGCGCAGTGTCGATTCCTGGATGTCGACCAGCAGCAGCGCAACTGCTACGGCGAATCCAGGGCTCGGCACGTCTATCCACAACATCTCCCCCTTTTAATAACCGAAGGGTCGAACCGACGTGGGTGATATTCCACAACGGAATACCAGCGTGGTGACACCCTTCGACCGATGGTACGTAGTGGGGCCCGTGATGCTGCTGCGCTCATGTTCCCGGGCGGCGGCGATGATGCCGCGTTCGCGTTCCTCGGGTTGCGGCTGTTGTTTCTGGAGCGGCGGCGATGAAGCCGCGTTCGCTGTCCTCGGGTCGCGTCTGCGATGATGACCTGTTGTCCCGGGGCGGCGGCGATGATGCCGCGTTCGCTTTCCTCGGGAGCGTCTGCTATGGTGCACCGTTGTCCGGGCGGCGGCGATGATGCCGCGTTCGCGTCCTCGGATTGTAGCGTCGCTGCTACGCCTGCCGGGAGGTGAGGGTGGTGCCGCGATGAAACCTTGCACCGGCAGGGCCATGACCGGCGACAGCAATGGCCGGCCACAGCGATGGCGTCTCTGGCTGGACGTGCTGGGTTTGCTGCAGGTGAGGCGGAATGTGTCGTCGCCTATGATGCGAGGCTGCTGCGTTGCAGCCGAGGCGACTTACGTGTCGCCGTTGGTGATGCGGGGCTCGAGCCGCGGCGGGAATGCGACCTCGCCGATGACGTGCTGCCGTGCTGCAGTCAAGGCAACCTGCGGGTTGCCGATGATGAGGCGGACTCGAGCCTTGGCGGGATTGCGACCTCGCCGATGATGTGCTGAGGTGCGGCAGCCGAAGCAACTTGCGCGTTGCTGTTGGTGATGCGGGGCTCGAGCTGCGGCGGGATTGCTGCTTCACCGATGACGTGCTGCAGGGCTCGAGCCGCGGCGGGAATGCGACCTCGCCGATGACGTGCTGCGGTGCTGCAGCCGAAGCAACTTGCGCGTTGCTGTTGGTGTTGTTGGGCTCGAGCTGCGGCGGGATAGCTGCTTCGCCGATGACGTGCTGCAGGGCTCGAGCCGGGGCGGAATGTGCCGTCGCCCTTGATATGCGGCTGCAGTGGGTGGTGTGTAGCCGGCTGCCCATTGCAGTGGTCGCCAGTGATGGGACAGCAGCCGGGGCCACGGTGTCTGCGGTGGCGGCGGCCCGATGTTCCGCGGTATCCAAAGGCACAGGGAACCGTGCCATCGCGATGGCCGCTGCACTGACGCTGCAGAAAGGCCAGACGAAACGCGATGGCTGCCGCGGGTTCTGTAGGATCCTCCTTGCGCAAGAGGATCCCATCCTCGTCGCCACTTTTATGTTTGCACTTTTACACATTTATTAACCGAATTAAATGATACAAAACACAATACAATGATGTATGGGGCCGCGCGCACAAGCCGCACCGTGAGCCCTACCGGGAGCCCTGCTCGACCGGTAGCCTGTTACACACTCCTGCGTTAGGTGCGCTCTGCACACACTTAGCGCGCATCGCTAAGTGCGGCGTATTAGTGTGCGTGAGCGCAGTGTCGATTCCTGGATGTCGACCAGCAGCAGCGCAACTGCTACGGCGAATCCAGGGCTCGGCACGTCTATCCACAACATCTCCCCCTTTTAATAACCGAAGGGTCGAACCGACGCGGGTGATATTCCACAACGGAATACCAGCGTGGTGACACCCTTCGACCGATGGTACGTAGTGGGGCCCGTGATGCTGCTGCGCTCATGTTCCCGGGCGGCGGCGATGATGCCGCGTTCGCGTTCCTCGGGTTGCGGCTGTTGTTTCTGGAGCGGCGGCGATGAAGCCGCGTTCGCTGTCCTCGGGTCGCGTCTGCGATGATGACCTGTTGTCCCGGGGCGGCGGCGATGATGCCGCGTTCGCTTTCCTCGGGAGCGTCTGCTATGGTGCACCGTTGTCCCGGGCGGCGGCGATGATGCCGCGTTCGCGTCCTCGGATTGTAGCGTCGCTGCTACGCCTGCCGGGAGGTGAGGGTGGTGCCGCGATGAAACCTTGCACCGGCAGGGCCATGACCGGCGACAGCAATGGCCGGCCACAGCGATGGCGTCTCTGGCTGGACGTGCTGGGTTTGCTGCAGGTGAGGCGGAATGTGTCGTCGCCTATGATGCGAGGCTGCTGCGTTGCAGCCGAGGCGACTTACGTGTCGCCGTTGGTGATGCGGGGCTCGAGCCGCGGCGGGAATGCGACCTCGCCGATGACGTGCTGCCGTGCTGCAGTCAAGGCAACCTGCGGGTTGCCGATGATGAGGCGGACTCGAGCCTTGGCGGGATTGCGACCTCGCCGATGATGTGCTGAGGTGCGGCAGCCGAAGCAACTTGCGCGTTGCTGTTGGTGATGCGGGGCTCGAGCTGCGGCGGGATTGCTGCTTCACCGATGACGTGCTGCAGGGCTCGAGCCGCGGCGGGAATGCGACCTCGCCGATGACGTGCTGCGGTGCTGCAGCCGAAGCAACTTGCGCGTTGCTGTTGGTGTTGCTGGGCTCGAGCTGCGGCGGGATAGCTGCTTCGCCGATGACGTGCTGCAGGGCTCGAGCCGGGGCGGAATGTGCCGTCGCCCTTGATATGCGGCTGCAGTGGGTGGTGTGTAGCCGGCTGCCCATTGCAGTGGTCGCCAGTGATGGGACAGCAGCCGGGGCCACGGTGTCTGCGGTGGCGGCGGCCCGATGTTCCGCGGTATCCAAAGGCACAGGGAACCGTGCCATCGCGATGGCCGCTGCACTGACGCTGCAGAAAGGCCAGACGAAACGCGATGGCTGCCGCGGGTTCTGTAGGATCCTCCTTGCGCAAGAGGATCCCATCCTCGTCGCCACTTTTATGTTTGCACTTTTACACATTTATTAACCGAATTAAATGATACAAAACACAATACAATGATGTATGGGGCCGCGCGCACAAGCCGCACCGTGAGCCCTACCGGGAGCCCTGCTCGACCGGTAGCCTGTTACACACTCCTGCGTTAGGTGCGCTCTGCACACACTTAGCGCGCATCGCTAAGTGCGGCGTATTAGTGTGCGTGAGCGCAGTGTCGATTCCTGGATGTCGACCAGCAGCAGCGCAACTGCTACGGCGAATCCAGGGCTCGGCACGTCTATCCACAACACAGATGGTCAAAACTCTGATTATGGCTCTGTATGACGGAAAGCATAGGAGAATATTATCCCATCAAACCTACTAAGAAGAAGAAGAAGAACTCGAGAGGGTCGTAACTCGGGGCACGCCTGTACAGTGGAGCGCCGTTTATCCGGGTGCCTTTTATCCGGCTATCTGTTTATCCGTGCTGTTGAGAAATGACAGTTCAATACAAAGGTGACATTGAGTTCCGAGGAGTATTTCCGCGCCCGCGGAAACGCGTATAACAATCCAATCATAGAAATGAAATGTCATTCGAACGCGCTCCCGCGGAACGCAGAGAAGCTCATGCCGGATATCTCTGCGGAACTGTTATACGCGTTTGAACGCGCCCGCGGAAACGCGCGTCGTGTATTTGGGGCCTAAGATAAATTTCAAACGAACATCAAGATTTTGTACTTAAATATATTCTTTGACTCATTATCCGTGTTATTCGCACTTTCGGGCAAGGTCAAGTCTCGATGAGTCCGGATAAACAGCGCTCCACTGTACCTACCGACTCACAGATGAGCCTCTAAAACTACCGATTTTTCTTTAATCCAACCGAAAACCACAGATTTTCTCATAATACTGACCAAAAAGTCATAAAACCATTTCCCAAATCATTTAAAGAATTAAACTCTTTTATGTTCTTTAACGCATAAATAAATAAATTAGTCCGAACATCAGGATAAAATACTTAAAACATGTTTTGTCCGGGTTGGGGTGATATAGGACGGAGGCCGATTAAAACTCCGGACACAACGTTTAAACTTTACAAACATATATTACAAAACTCCTTAAAGCTAACACGCTAAAAAGAACTGTCCGCGGCACGTCTGTGTTCCCTCGCTGCTGAACCCCGAAGAAGCACGATCGGCTTTCGCGCACGATCGCAGCCTCCCGATCGTTGACACCGAAACGTCTGACAGTTGTCGCACGGTCACGGCAACCCAGAGTACCAATGTCGTGCGGCGCTGCTAGCGCCCGCAACATCTCCCCCTTTAAGATAGTTGATACGAGTCAAACCTTCGCGGAACTCTTCTAGGCCTAGAGGAGCGGCGAGGTGGCGGTATCTGTTCTGCTGTACTCTGCTCTGGAGGGATGAAGTTGTCCTGGTGCTGATGACGAATCTCTACTGTCTGTTCTGGCATCGATGATGATGATGATGATGATGACTGTGCCGACAGCCAAGAAGCAGGCGAGGATGTAGATGACGAAGACGATGACTTAGGTGACGAAGACAATGACTTAGGTGACGAAGATGATGACTTAGGTACAGGCGATGATGTGGATAGACCCCAAGTATCCAACAGGACGTTTAATGGCAGGCGACTCGCCAACGTGCCTACTGCTTGACGAGCTCCAGATATAACCCTTTTACGCATCTGATTTACATGGCTTCTTAATACTCTTTGTTGCGCATTGGTTTTGACTAAATACATAACGTTTCCGCATCGTTTGATAATTACTGCTGGAGTCCAACTCCACGAATTCCGCTTGTACACCTTTACATACACTGGATCGTTAATTGCAAATGCTCTTAGCTCTGTATCGAATGATCTGTACTGGGATTATGTTGGTGGACGCAACAGTTCGAAACTTGTTCTTAATCTCCTTCCAAACATTGCTTCTGCTGGCGTTTTGCATTCTTGCAATTGTGCGTTTGGTGTGGTTCTATAAGCCAATAAGAATATATCAATTGCTTCTTGCAGAGACGTGTCTCCGTTTCTGATTTTCACTAGTGCTCTCTTGAATGTATCGACAAAACGCTCGGCTTGACCGTTCGATTGCGGATGAAAGGGTGCTGTTCTTATATGATGTACTCCGTGCGCTGTGCAAAAATCATTAAATGTTTCGCTTGTAAATTGTGTTCCGTTATCTGTGACTAGTATAGTTGGCATTCCAAACCTAGCGAATAAACCTCTTAGTATAGCTACCGTTGCTGCAGTTGTGATACTATTTGTTTTAACTATCTCAGGCCATTTTGTGTAAGCATCCACAACAATTAGAAAATGATCCCCGTCAATGGTGTTGTGAGCTAACCTGGCCCGGACGCATTCACGGCGGTAACTCACGGATGACAGCAAAGCATCATCCGTCAATGTATGCGTGTGATCGATCCGGGGGTCATCGGTTGCGCGGTCACGGACGTTGACCGCCAAACACCAGCGCGCACTGAAGAACTAGCGGTCAGCAAGGAAGCGTGCTCGAAGCCAACACCAATTGTAACCGAGTGAAGTTGAATACATACGTTAGTAAATTTATTAGTAACGCGTGAGTTTTATTCGACCACCTCTGCGATCGAAAGAACATAAAAGTGGCGACGAGTAAAAAAAAGCGACTTAAAAAAAACGCGATTTTTTTTTCATTGCATTTCGACTGTGAGTGAAGCTTGTGCTGTTCGAAAAATTACGCGCCCGCGAGCAAAACACAGAACGATGAGCACAAGCGAAAACGGTGCATCGGATTTCCCCATGGAAGGAGAGCAGCGAAGATCATCCTTGCTGCGTTCGACTGGTTTTGCTACGGGAAAGCAAATTTTTCCACCCGCGAACGAGAATGTTGTGCCAACGGTGAATCTGCCATCGCAGAATGCAGCGGGGCAGCCATCGCTACAGCATTTTGCTGCGTCATCATCAGTGCCGGCGCAGTCACCCGATTCTGCGATGCTGATGCAGATGATGCAGTTAATGCAACAGCAGATGCAGCAGCAGCAGCAGCAGGTGCAGCAACAGATGCAGCAACAGCAGCAACTAATCACGCAAGTATTGCAGCAGTCACAAGTTACAAACCAGCAAAGCCAGGCCTTCCCGACGCAGGTCATTGCCCCCAGTAATCCGGAGTTGATTATTGATGCGTTGTCGGGTAGCATCACCGAGTTCCGGTACGAGGCGGAATCCGAAATAACTTTCGATACGTGGTTCGCGCGCTACGAGGACCTGTTCGCACAGGATGCCTCCCGCCTCGACGATGCAGCAAAGGTGCGCTTACTGGTGCGCAAGTTAGGCCCTGCGGAGCACGCACGCTACGCTAGTTTCATCCTGCCCAGCGTTCCTCGGGAGATACCGTTCGATGAAACGGTGAAAAAGCTGAAGGCTCTTTTTGGGAGAGCTGAAACGCTTGTGAGTAAGCGCTACAAGTGTTTGCAGCTAACGAAATCCTGTACGGAGGATTTTGTGTCGTTTGTTTGCCGCGTGAACCGCTCCTGCGTCAACTTTCAGCTGTCCGCAATGAGCGAGGAGCAGTTCAAATGCCTGATATTAGTGTGCGGCTTAAAGGATGATGCTGATGCGGACGTGCGCACGAGACTTCTCTCTCGTATCGAGGAGAGAATCGACGTCACGCTAGAGCAGCTCTCCGCTGAGTGTGAGCGAATCTCCAGCTTGAAGGTGGATAGCGCCATGATCGCTACTCAGGCGGAGGAGCAAATCCTAGCACTAAGAGGTAGAAGCAATGCACAACAGCAGGCGAGCAAGTGGAAACAAAGAAAGCAGTACCAGCATACGAGGAACAGTGATAATGTAAACAAACCACCTGGGCCGTGTTGGTTATGTGGAGACGCTCATTGGGCAAGTGAGTGCTCATATGCTCTGCACAAGTGTCGCGATTGTAACGTAACCGGTCACCGAGAAGGTTTTTGCAACCAGCAGAAAAGAGGCAACAAAAAGGGGAAGTACAAGAAAAAAAACGCACGTCGGTGGACATGCGTACGGTGACGGTCAATGTTTGTAATGTCCAGCAAGCTAGAAAATTTGTTAACATTTTCATCAACAGTAACAGGGTCCGCCTGCAGCTTGACACTGGATCGGATATTACAGTAATCGGACGAGAAACGTGGCAGCAGCTGGGTAAGCCAACACTGAAGCCGGTAACAGTCCACGCAAAAACAGCATCTGGGTCCCGCCTTGAATTGGATGGTGAATTCGAGGCACAGATAACGATCGGTGACAGAACGCGGTCTGCTGTTATACGCGTTATGGACTCGGCCTTGCATCTTTTGGGGGCCGATATGATAGCAACGTTCGAGCTCGGTGCCGTCCCCATGGACCAGTTTTGCAACAAGGTGGAAGCAGAGGGAGTGAAATGGGAGAGCCGATTCCCTGCATTGTTTAAAGGCAACGGATTGTGCACCAAGGCGAATGTACAGATTCAGCTCAAGCCAAATCACCGTTCTGTGTTTTGTCCCAAGCGCCCGGTAGCGTACGCGATGCGAGCAACGGTGGACAAGGAGCTCGATCGCTTAGAGGATCTAGGGGTGATTACTCCGGTGGATTATTCGGACTGGGCGGCCCCAATTGTGGTGGTGAGGAAGCAGAACGGCAGCGTGCGGATTTGTGGAGATTATTCAACTGGGTTGAATGCAGCTCTTCAATCGTACGAATATCCACTCCCACTCCCAGAGGATATTTTTGCAAAACTGGCACAATGCAAGTATTTTTCAAAAATCGATCTAACGGATGCATTCTTGCAGGTACAAATTAAAGAGGAATATCGTCCACTCCTGACGATTAACACGCATCGCGGATTGTACCATTACAACCGTCTACCGCCTGGCATTAAAATTGCTCCAGCCGCGTTCCAGCAACTCATCGATGCAATGCTCTCCGGCCTAAAATGTACATCTGGGTACATGGATGATGTAGTTGTTGTTGGCAAAACAGAACGCGAGCACGATGAGAATTTGCTCAACCTTTTCCGGCGCATAAAGGAGTACGGATTTACAATCCGAGCGGAAAAGTGTTCGTTTAAAATGCCAAGGATAGAGTACCTGGGTTTTGTTATCGACAGACAGGGTCTCAGACCAAACCCAGCGAAAATAGATGCGATCCTGAAGATGCCAGCACCGACGAACGTTAGTGAGGTTCGGTCCTTTCTGGGTGCTGTGAATTATTACGGCAAATTTGTACCAAAGATGCGAGAATTGCGATACCCGCTGGATGCATTGCTCAAAAACGACACCAAATTTGTTTGGACACGGGAGTGCGCAAATGCTTTTAACAGGTTCAAAGACCTGTTAGCATCCGACTTGCTGCTGACGCACTACGACCCGAATGCAGAGATAGTGGTCTCTGCCGATGCATCGTCGGTTGGACTAGGCGCGACCATAAGCCACAGGTACGCGGATGGCTCGCTGAAGGTTGTCCAGCACGCATCGAGAGCCCTTACGAAGGCTGAAGCAAATTATAGCCAAATTGACCGCGAAGGTTTGGCGATTATATTTGCTGTGAAAAAGTTTCATAAGATGCTGTTTGGGCGCCATTTCCGACTGCAAACCGATCATCGACCCTTGTTGCGGATTTTCGGGTCACATAAGGGTATACCAGTGTACACGGCAAATAGGTTGCAGCGGTTTGCATTGCAGTTGCTGATGTACGATTTTACCATCGAGTACGTGCAAACCGATAAGTTTGGCAATGCGGGCGTGCTCTCAAGGTTGATACACGAGCACGCAAAACCGGATCCGGAATACGTAATCGCAAGAGCTGAGTTGGAAAATGATGTAAGTTCCATAGCATCATACTGTATTAATATATTTCCACTCAATTTTAGAGACGTTGCGAAGGCCACGGAGTCCGACCCTGTCCTGAAGAAGGTTTACGGATACATCATGGAAGGGTGGCCCCAAAATGTCGCGTATGCTGCAGAGCTGGCTTGCTTTTACCACAGAAGCGAAGCCCTAACCACGGTGCGTGGTTGCATTTTGTTTGGGGAAAGAGTGGTGATCCCTAGCAAGCTGCAGCAGCGTTGCTTGAAGCAACTACATGAAGGGCACCCCGGTATCCAGCGAATGAAGTCGAAGGCCCGGAGTTACGTGTACTGGCCATCCGTTGATAAGGACATAACGGAGCACGTAAAGGGATGCCACGCTTGTGCGATAGCGGCGAAGACTTCACCTCGCGAGAAACCTGTTCCCTGGCCAGCGACACAGAAACCTTGGGAACGTATTCACATCGATTTCGCTGGGCCAATCGATGGTGACTATTTTCTGATCGTGGTAGACGCGTTTACCAAGTGGCCAGAGGTGATACGAACGTGAAGTACCACATCAGCAGCAACGATCGCGATACTGAGGTCAATCTTTGCGAGATTTGGATACCCGGAAACGATGGTGAGCGACAACGGGCCACAATTTGTAAGCGCTGAGTTTTCGGAGTATTGCAGTAGTCGCGGTGTACAACACGTCACAACTGCGCCATTCCATCCGCAATCGAATGGGCAGGCGGAGCGCTTTGTTGACACCTTCAAGCGGTCGATGAGGAAGATCCAGGAAGGGGGAACAACGCAGGACGAAGCGCTTGACGTTTTTCTGGCGAGCTACCGGTCAAACCCCAACGCTATTTTGCCGGACATGCAGTCGCCAGCTGAAGCCATGCTAGGCAGAAAAATGCGAACAGCGTTGGAACTGCTGAAACCTCCACCTGCAGCGCAAGCAGAACCGGCCAACTTGGATAGACGATTTCAGCGCGGTGACCTCGTCTACGCCAAGTTCTATGCGCGGAATTCATGGAAGTGGGTTCCGGCGCAAATCATACGAGAGTTGGGCAGCGTTATGTTCGAGGTGCAGACGAACAATCAACGGGTTCACAGGCGCCATGTGAACCAGCTGCGAAAACGTGATTCGGCCGTGGGGGCTTCCAGCGAGGACGTGGACATAGATCATTTGCCGTTTGATCTGCTGACGGACAGCACGGTAGCGGAATCGAGTTCTGTTCCCTTGACGGACCATCAAACTAGCGCGTCACCCACACAACCATCTCCACGCCCAATCCCGTTCGCTACTACAAGACGCCAGCAGCCGATACGGTCGCCACGCCGGTCTTCTAGGCTTAGAAGACTTCCGCGTAGGCTCGAGGGGTATCGTCCGTAATTAAAAGGGGGGAGATGTTGTGAGCTAACCTGGCCCGGACGCATTCACGGCGGTAACTCACGGATGACAGCAAAGCATCATCCGTCAATGTATGCGTGTGATCGATCCGGGGGTCATCGGTTGCGCGGTCACGGACGTTGACCGCCAAACACCAGCGCCCACTGAAGAACTAGCGGTCAGCAAGGAAGCGTGCTCGAAGCCAACACCAATTGTAACCGAGTGAAGTTGAATACATACGTTAGTAAATTTATTAGTAACGCGTGAGTTTTATTCGACCACCTCTGCGATCGAAAGAACATAAAAAATGGGACCTGCGTAGTCCACATGGACTCTCTGCCATGGTACTATTGTTTTCTCCCAAGGCAATGGGACCTCGTGTGGAGGTGACTTGGCTGCAGCTGCACAAGATGAGCACGTACTCACACATTCAGCAATGTCTCTATCTAAGGTGGGCCAATATACATAACTGCGTGCCAACGCCTTCATTCGGTGCACTCCCGGATGCCCTTGGTGAAACTGCTCTAAACATCTCTTTTGCAGACTCTGTGGAATAACAAGCCTTTCACCAAATAAAATACTTCCATCCACTATGGAGAGTGCATCTTTTCTGCTGTAATATCGAGCAAACTCCAACCCAAAAGTATTATTTTCTGGCCAACCTTGCTGAATATACTGATATACTTTTCGTAATAATTTGTCTGTTTGAGTGGCGTTTGCAACATCTCTGAAGTTTAACGGAAGCGTACATAACGAGCTCACGGCTACTGATCGTATATCTTTTTCCAACTCAATACTTGCTACGATATACTCCTCCTCCGGCTGAGTTCGCTTTTTGATTAATCTTGATAATAAATCAGCATCTCCAAAATGATCAGTGCGAACGTAATCAATATCGAAATCATATAGTTGTAATGTAAGGGCAAATCTTTGTAATCTATTTGCTGTGTACACTGGAATTCCCTTCTTTGAACCAAAAATTTGGAGTAACGGTCTATGATCTGTTTGTAGCTTGAAATGACGCCCATATATCATTTTGTGAAACTTTGTCACTGCAAATACTATCGCTAGTCCTTCGCGATCTATCTGACTGTACTTCTTTTCTGTCTCTGTCAGTGCCCTTGATGCATGCTGAACGACTTTGACGCTGCCGTCTCGAAACTTGTGGCTTAATGTGGCGCCTAGACCAACTGATGACGCGTCGGCTGAGACTATGATGTCTGCCTTAGGATCATAATGCGTGAGTAATAGGTCTGAAGAGAGAGTTTTCTTAAATGCTTGAAAACTTTCCTCGCATTGCTTTGACCATTGAAAATGCTCACCATGCTTGAGTAGACTGTCTAAAGGGTAGCGGAGGTCTCTCATTTTGGGCACAAATTTGCCGTAATAATTAATAGCTCCAATAAACGAACGAAGCCCTGATATATCTGTTGGCGGTGGTAGGTTTAAAATTGCTTCGATCTTTGCCGGGTCTGGACGAATACCTTTTCCATCTATAATGTGACCAAGATATCGGATTTGCTTCATGCCAAATACACATTTATCCGCTCGGATTGTGAATCCGTATTCCTTAATGCGGCTTAAAACTTCTTTCACATTCGTGTCGTGTTCTTCTTGTGTCACACCTCCAACTATCAAATCATCCATGTACCCGCATACCTTTACCATGCCTGCTATCATTGTATCTATAAGCTGTTGGAATATTGCAGGGGCTACTTTTATTCCTGGCGGAAGGCGGTTGTATTGGTATAAGCCACGATGTGTATTTATACTCAGTACTGGCCTATATTGTTCTTCTACTGGGACTTGTGCAAAAGCATCAGAAAGGTCTATGGTTGTAAAAATATTGCATTGTGCCAGTTTGGTAAAAAATTCCTCCGGAATTGGAAGGGGATACTCGTGTGCTTGAAGTGCCTGATTTAAACCTGTCGAGTAATCACCGCATATACGTATCTTTCCGTTAGATTTGCGCACAACCACAACCGGCGCTGCCCAGTCTGAATAGTTAATGGGAGTAATCACACCGTTTTGCTCAAATCTATCTAATTCCTTTTCGACTACTTCTCTCATAGCATAGGCCACTGGCCTTTTGGGTCGAAAAACAGGGGTAACATCATCTCGAAGTTTTAATTGCACCTGAACTTTTTTACATACTCCTGTTCCATTGAAAAATTCTGGAAACTGCCTTTGGAGACTTATTATCGTCATCTTTGCTGAATTATTACTGATATTGTTGCAAAATACATTCATTGGCACGGACCACAACTCGAAAAGTTCGATCACATCTGCACCTAACAGCTTTACGTCTGCTTTTGCCACCCGAATTACTGCAAAACGTTCAACACCATGAATTATGATATTCGCCGAGAACTCTTCGATTAGTTCAAAATTCGTGCCTGCTGCTGTTAGTGCCTTCACTGTTGGCCTATTCAATTGCGGTTCGCCTATCTGTCTCCAGGACTGCTGTCCTATTACCGTTATATCAGAAGCAGTATCCAATTGTAACTGTTGGGACCAAAGATTGGGTCTGTTTTCCTACGTTGTGTTTTTTATTTTAGCGAAATTGCAGTGCAAAAAGAGGACGATACAAAATTCAGACTTCTTATATACCCTTCTCTAGAACCTGTCGTTCCTGACGGACATAATCCTATCCGTTCCCAACTGACAAAAACCCGCACAACGGTAGCTCCTCATTCCGTTAATTCAAATTATGCATGAATCCTAACATGGCGGCCACCAAAATTGAACAATTTTTAATTCTCAAAAAAATCTCCTATCTCTCTCTCAAAAGGTAAAAGGCATACCTTGGACACTGGTCGTTTGTAGATCCCTTTCGCTGTTCTAACTGTAACTACTCGCACCACGCTGGCTGTCTTTCCCTGGATGAGTATCTACTACCCTCGCCATAGACCACTCTCCACTAACCTTATCCTCTTCCTTCAGCATTACCATATGACCTTTGCTCAGCTGGTGCACTGCCCTATTCTTCTGGTAAGAATTATGCAACTCTCCTATATATTCTACCCGCCATCTTCTCCAATGATCTTGAACAATCTGTTGCAACTGATCTTTTAGTTTCAACCTATTCATAGGAACTTCTAACACATTCTGATCGGGTAGGGCTAACAATGACGTTCCTATAAGAAAATGGCCTGGAGTAAGAACATCCAGCTCGCAAGGATCTTCTGATAATGGTGTAAGGGGTCTAGAATTGAGTTGCGCTTCAATTTGGGTCAAAACAGTTACAAACTCTCCAAACGATAGTTGTCGATCGCCCAGCACTTTCCGCATAGTTCTCTTCGCCGCCTTCACCGCTGCCTCCCAAAGTCCGCCGAAATTGGGAGATCTCGGGGGGATGAAGCTCCAAGTTATGCCAAGCTTCACTGCTTCACTCTGAACGATCGCTTTAGCCGACTTGTTTTTCAGCATGCCCAATAGCTCCAACAGTTCCTTCTGCGCGCCTTGAAAGTTCAATCCATTGTCCGAGTACACATGGATCGGTAGCCCGCGCCGAGAAATGAACCGACGAAAGCCGCGATGAAAGCTCCAGTCGAAAGATCTTCCACCAGCTCGATATGGACAGCTTTGGTGCTAAAACAAACAAAAATAGAAATGTAAGCTTTTAAAGCCGCCGCCTTACGGTGCGTTGGCTTTAGAAACACCGGTCCACAGTAGTCCACTCCGACGAAAGAAAACGGCCTGGATGGTGTTGTCCTCTCAGCCGGAAGTTGTCCCAGAGGCTGCACGATAGGCAAAGGGTCCGCCTTGAAGCATGTCATACAGCTGCGACAAACAGCATTCGCAACCGATTTTCCACTCAGGATCCAAAACTCCTGCCGCACCAAAGCCAGAGTTAGACGGGGACCAGCATGCATCGCCAACTGATGATACGCCTTCACCAGGATTCTAGTGAAGTTCGTCTTAGCAGATAGAATCATAGGATGCTTCGCACCATACCCGATGGTAGCATGTTTAAGGCGGCCACCAACACGGAGTACACCTTCAGGATCCAAAAACGGTCGCAAGTACTTCAAGCGCGAATTCAAAGACACTTTGTCACCCTTCCGTAACGCCAGCAGTTCATCACCAAATTCTTGCTGCTGCAGAATTTTCACCAACAGTTTCACCGCATCACGAAATTCCTTATTAGAACACTCTCCTTGATCGTGTTCCTTTCCAAGACGTATTTTCACAAATCGGGAACAGTAGGCAGCAACACGAACTGTTTTCCAGTATGAAGAAAACTTATCCAGCAAAAAATGCGGTTCGAACACCTTTTCCGTCGCACTTAACAACACAATTTTCTTCCGCTCTTGTAACGCTTCTTCAGGATCAGCCAATACTGTTGCACGATTCCACTGCTCTTCACACATAGATAGCCAAGAAGGCCCTTTAAACCAACACGAATGTGCTGCAAACTCTTGAGGTAGTAATCCTCTAGAAACAATGTCAGCAGGATTTTCTGAACCCTTTACATGGAGCCACGGAAAACCCTTACACGTTTCCTGCACTTCAGCCACTCTGTTTGCTACAAAGGTAGCCCAAACATAAGATGGAGATCGGAGCCAACACAATACCACAGTGGAATCCGTCCAGAAAAAACACGGAATTTCCGGTTCCTTGAAGGCCCTGTAAACCGATTTCCACAACTTTGCTGCTAGCAAAGCACCACACAGCTCGAGTTTCGCTAAACTCACACGTTTCAACGGTGCTACTTTGGATTTAGCTGCCACCAAAGACACCTTCACACAACCACTATCATCCACCGATCGAACATAAAGGCACGCACCATAAGCCCTTTCCGACGCATCCGAGAAACAATGCAGTTGGAGTTTGCACTTTCCAGGCAAAAGCACAAATCGCGGAACACGTATACACTGCATACACGACAATTGCTCCACAAAAGATTTCCATTTGATCTCGATCTCTTTGTTAACCGGTTCGTCCCAACTCGTTGTTGAGATCCACAACTGCTGCAACAGAATCTTAGCCCATACTATCACAGGCGCAATGATTCCCAACGGATCAAAGAGACGCGCAATTTGCG
The DNA here is from genome assembly GCF_017562075.2 of Anopheles merus. NCBI lineage: Eukaryota > Metazoa > Arthropoda > Insecta > Diptera > Culicidae > Anopheles > Anopheles merus. The sequence goes on along the minus strand of NC_054084.1, from coordinate 44,866,899 downwards.
AACAAATTGTTCTTCTTGTAAGAAATTCATTTTCTTCCGGTTGCCTGATCTCTACACTTATGTCATCTGAGCACGGTCGCCACAACAAACCCAAGGTTTTCACAAGAACATTTTCACCAAGATCGACGACATCAGGACACGATAGATTTTCTACAGGCACATCGTTTAGCACAGCTGATACATTAGACACCCACTTTCGTAATTGAAAACCTCCTCCACTCAACAATTCACTCAACTCAGCACGAAGGGTTTCTGCTTCCTGAAAGCTATTCGCGCCACTAAGAAGATCGTCCATATAGAAATCTTCCCTGAGGACACGCTGCGCATTAGGATACCTTGCACCATCATCTTCTGCTAGTTGCTGCAAAACCCGCGTTGCAAGAAAAGAAGAGGGAGCCAAGCCGAACGTCACCCTTTGCAGCTCGTATTCTTTAGGCTGCATTTCCACTGACGATCGCCACAAGATTCTTTGCAATGGTGTGTGGTCTGGATGCACTTGCACTTGCAAATACATTTTCTCAATGTCGGCTGATAACGCTATCGCATGCATTCGGAAGCGCAGCATTATCGCAAACAACGATTCCTGTATCACTGGTCCAGTAAGCAACAGATCGTTCAAAGCATATCCACTTGCGGTTTTCGCTGATCCATCGAAAACAGGTCGAATTTTCGTGGAAACACTGCTCTCCTTCACCACTGGCCTATGAGGAAGATAACACGAAACCACTCGCGAATCTACACTTGTTACCTCCTTCAAATAACCATTAGCGCAATATTCACGCAACACTTCACCGTAGCCGGATTTTAATTGAACGTCACAGCTCAATTTTTTTTCCAATTGCTTCAAACGTCGCAAAGCTATTTCTTTAGAATCACCCAGCAACATTTCGTACCCATTTTTCAGTGGAAGTTTAACCACGTAACGACCACTAGAATCTCGCGAAACGCTTTGTACGAAACTGGTTTCACACTCCTTTTCCTCATCGGTAAGCTTCGATGCTTCTTTTACTTCCTCTAGCTGCCAAAACTTCTCCATCGCCACCGTTAGGCTGTTTCCAATCAACACACTATGGACACCTTTTGTTTGCGCACAATAACCCAATTGTCCGAACGGTACCCATCCCAACTGAGTTAATACAAATTGCAAACCATCCACTTCGCAGAACTGTATTGTTTGGTTTGTTTTATGCAGCTCATAAAACACTTCTTGCCCCAATAGAATATCAATTCCACTACACTTGAAGAAACCGGGATCCGCCAATTTCAAATCTCTTGGAATTACCAGCTTTGACAATTGTAAAGTGTTCAAAGGTTGTTCACTGGTAATTTTTGGCACCACAATAAATGAAACGCCTTTCCTGAACTCATTGTATCGCGAAGCAATATCTGTCTCGACCACACACGTCGCTTTTAGCTCCTTACCACCAACCACACTAATACACACATCCGCACATTGTCCCGAAATCGCCAACGAATTGTACAGCTGCTCCGTCATCAAGCAAGATTGCGCACCACCATCCAGAAGCGCACGCGCAATTTTCCATTCTCCCGTTCCCGTTCGCACCCGTACCAATGCAGTAGACAATAGCTGATACGAATTCCGCGAATCTCTCACTTCAGAAGAGGACAAAGTCGTCACATTTACTCCCGAGGTCGAAGGTTCTGCCGATGCCTGCTGATCTACGGTTGTATTTGTGAACAACGATGTTGCTTCACTCGCTTGATGCAGCAAAGAATGGTGTTTTTTGCCACAAATTTCACAATTTCGCTTCGATTTGCAAAACCGACTAAGATGGCCTCCAGCGAGACAGTTCCAACACAACTTTCGAGATTTGACAAAAGCGATCTTTTCTTCACTAGGCATACTCTTAAACCGTTCGCACACATACAACAAATGTGTACCATCGCAGGCTCGACACTTTGGCGTGTCGCTCGCCGCGTTCACTAACACTTTCACAGGTTGCTTTCTAGCCGAACTTTCCTGTACGTTCTTGTTTCCCGACACTGCTTCTAATAAGCGATTTGCATTACGCAAGAATGTAAGCAATTCGTCATAACCAGACTCAGGGTTACCCACTACATGCTTCTCCCATTCTTTCTGCGTATTTTCATCCAACTTGAGCACTATTAACTGTGTGAGCAAAATGCCCCAACCATCAGGCTTTTCATCTAATTGCCCTAGCATTTTCACGTGCGTTTCACAGCAATTAATTAATGCGCGAAGTCCCTCCGAATTGGGAACTTTCATCTTCGGAAACAAGATAAGCTCGTTCACGTGCTTTTTCTTTATGAGATACTTATTTTCGTATCTTTCCACTAATGCCGACCAAGCGACCTCATAACCTTTGTCACTTATCGGGAAAGCTTGCACTATGGTCAACGGTTCACCTTTCAAAAAACTTTTAAGGTAAAACCCCTTTTCCGTGTTTGACAATGCACTGTTTTTGTGAACCACTTCCAAAAACATGTCATGAAACGATGTCCACGTTTCATAAGCTCCGCTAAAAGTGGGAATCGTAAGTTTTGGGAGCTGCACTGGTTTTCTTTCACTACTGTTAACTGGTTCTTGCAGCACACACACATTTGCATAGGCAAGCTTTTCAAGCTTCTCCGCGGCTTCGAAATAGACACACTCCACTTCCTCGTACAATTTACTGTCACATATTTCAAGCTGCAATGCGTTGAAACTCGTCCAAGCTTCCTCCAAAACCTTACTACGCACACTTATTTTCTCCTTTTCAGCGGTCACATGCGATTCAGCAAACGACAGTATGCGTCGCATTGTTCCAACCAAACACTCACACTTCTTCCTATGAAGATCGTTTGTGGTACCTCCTACCTTCTTCGGAGCCTCCACCAGCGTACTGTTTGACTTTCCAACGTAGCCGCGGAATTCTTCATCGCTCGACTCGTTCTCCATTGTTGACTGCTACACTTTTGCACCGACCGGTCAATTTCACGGAATTCAATCCTGGTCGCCACGGCACCAAATGTTGGGACCAAAGATTGGGTCTGTTTTCCTACGTTGTGTTTTTTATTTTAGCGAAATTGCAGTGCAAAAAGAGGACGATACAAAATTCAGACTTCTTATATACCCTTCTCTAGAACCTGTCGTTCCTGACGGACATAATCCTATCCGTTCCCAACTGACAAAAACCCGCACAACGGTAGCTCCTCATTCCGTTAATTCAAATTATGCATGAATCCTAACAGTAACTGTAACGACCTTCCGTTCACGCACACTGTCACGTATTTTCTTCGTTTCGTTATGCAACACGCATTCACACGCACCACCCTTACGTGTGTATTAGAATAAATTGTTTTCTGAGGGCTCTTTCGATTTCTGCAAAATCCTTCCTTGTGACCTACTGTTCCACATTGCTTGCATTTGTGATATTTGAATGTACAATCACGCACCCAGTGCTGCATACCACAATACCAGCATGGGGTTTTTGGTTTGATGCCTGATAGACCTCCTCCATTTTGCAAACGTTGCTGACTACCATTTTGAAAACGTTGCTGACTACCATTTTGGAACCGTTGCTGACTACCATTTTGAAATCGTTGCTGATTGCCATTTGCTTTTGGCAGAAATTTCGAGTTTGCTGACGGCCATTTTCTTATCGCGGCTACCTTTCTATTTTCACTATCTTCAATCATTGCGCTATCTGCGTGCAAATTAATTATGCCTTGACATTCGGTAGATAATTGTTCCAGGGAAATTTCTGCGTGCTTTTCGATCGTATTCAATAACCGCGTTCGGTACTCTAAATCATTTTCGTTCTTGAGACCACACACGAATACTAATGCCTTTAGTTGATTTTCCGTCATAGCTTTCAATTCAAAATCTTCACACGCACGGTTAACCCTACACGCATACGACATAAAGTCTTCCGATTGAGTTTTCACTATTTTCAGACACTTGTAACGCTTGCTTAAAATTGTCTCTTTCGCACTAAATAACGCTTTCAGTTTGGTCACTGTTTCCGCAAACGAAAAATCTCCGGGATGCTTGGGTAGCACAAAGTTCATATAACGCTCGTGTTCACTTGTACTAAGCTTCCTCAGAAGCACCTTAACCTTAGCTGCATCCTCTATGTGTAAAGCATCTTTCTCAAAAAGCTCCTCATAACGTGCGTACCACGCGGTAAACGTTCTGTTTTCTTCGGGTTCATATTTGTACTCACTGATTTGTCGCGCAATGAAATCCAGCGTTGTTTCTACTGGTGATTCACTGCTTAGGCCGGGTGTGGAGCGCTGCATAAGCGTGGTTAGCAGCTCCTGCTGATGAGCCATCTGCTGCTGCATCAGTTGCATCATCTGCATGATGGTTGCATTTGTGTCGCTTGGGCCGGCCGTGGCACTGTTTGGCTGAAAAACAGTTCCAATACTGTGATTAGTTAAATTTTGCCTTGGTTGGGAGAGACGCCTGAGATTCTCTTCCACTTCGAACTCCATTGCGTTCGGTTCCATTTTTGAGATGGATAAACGGCGCTACTGATAGCGGTTTCTGCTGCAAGGCGGTGAGTGTTTTACGCGATGGCGCTTTTCTTCACGATGCTGTGTGAAGCTTCCTTCTGTTGCTGTTGTAATTCACTCGTATATTTGTACTTCTGTATCTTTTCCGTTTGTACGCTTCTCCCCACGCTGCTCCAGTGGCGCCCTTTTTTCCCGTTCCCCCTGTTGACAGCCGCTGTCAGCCAACCGCTACCAGGTTGGTCCATTTGGTGATGTTGACATTTCGATGGTTATGACAGCTCTTCCCTCCGAAATAGTTATTTACAGTAGTAGCCTTTGTGGTGTTTTGATACTCCTTGCTGGTCGCCGCAGTTTTGCTTCCGGTGGTATTTCCGCTGAACATGGAGCCTCTGATGGAAAACTCATTGGTGGAGGGTTGGATGGTTGCGCTTGTACTATTGACCTAGATCCACAATCTGTCATTAGTTCTGGTGTACTGCTATTTTTCGGGATGGTATTAGTTTCTGATTCCAAATTATGCGAAGTAGTCTCTCTGCCTTGCCAAGAAGTGTTCCTATTTATGGGTTTTTGCATACTAATACCCACAGCGCGCATTTGATCAATGTGACGTCTCCAAGTTCGTCCATCATCTAACTCTATTTCATAATGCAGTTTACCTAATCTTGCTGTTACTTTTCCGAATTCCCATTTGTTATTTTTAATGTACTCCCTTGCAGCTACTCTTTGTCCTATTTCAAAATCTTTAGTTTTTATGATTTCTCTATTGTTCGAGTTTGAAGTTGGAATCATTATGTCAATACGGCTGCGTATTTGCCTTCCAAATACTAACAAAGAGGGCGAAAAACCAGTGCTAGGATGAATTATTTTTCTGTAAGACAATAGAATATTGCTCAACACTTCTGGAATTTCTGTACGATTACACTTTACTGCCTTCAGCTTTGATTTTAGTGTTTGAATAAAACGCTCGGCCTGTCCATTTGTCGCTGGATGGTAAGGTGCACTAAATTTATGAATCACCCCGTTTAGCTTTAAAAACCTGGTAAATTCCGTTGACGAAAATTGAGTGCCATTGTCGCTAACCAAAACCATAGGAATTCCGAATGTACTGAATATTTCCCTGCAGGCATTTATTGTGGTTTCGGTAGTCATGTTGTTGACGACACGGACCTCAGGCCATTTAGAGAAAGCATCCACTAAAATAAAAATGTAGCTTCCCATGAAAGGACCAGCATAATCCACATGCACCCTCTGAAAAGGCCCTTCTGCTTTCTCCCAGCAATGTATCGGTACTTTTGGTGGGTTTGCTCTTGTCTCTTGACAGGGTTGGCAGTTATTTACAATATTTTCAATTTCTTTGTCTATGTTGGGCCACCAACAATAACTTCTTGCCAAAGATTTGATTCTAGAGATCCCAAAATGAGAAGAGTGAAGCTCCTGTAATACCTTTTCTCTTAATGAAGGCGGAATGTAAACTCTACTCCCCCGCATAATACAATCACTTTGTAAATCGAATTCATTTTGATCAATACCAAAACAGTGTTTCGGTAAAATTATTTTACCCGTTCTGAGGGCACGCAGTAGTTCTTCAACATTTGGGTCTACAGCTGTGGCTTTTGCCAATTCAGGAACTGTTAAAGGCAATGTTTCGATTACGTTGATCTCAACTAAATCGGAATCCTCTATTCTTCTATCAGAATCCTCTGACGGTAAAGGCAACCTTGACAATGCATCGGCGTTACAGTGGTTTACAGATTTCCGGTGACGAATGTTATAATCAAACCCTTGTAAAAAAGCTGCATAGTGCTGCATTCGCATTGCCGACATCGTTGGTAATCCTTTGGATTCTGAAAATATCTGTGATAAGGGTTTGTTGTCCGTTACCAGAGTAAATTTCCGTCCATATAAATATTGGTGAAATTTATGCACTCCGAAAATGATTGCGTAGGCTTCTTTGTCGATCTGAGAATATCGCTGTTGAGTTTTGTTTAAAGTTTGCGATGCGTATTGTAATGGCCTTTCGGTTCCATCGGCAAATTTATGGCTAAGGACGGCACCTACCCCGTAGGGTGAGGCATCTGTAGCTAATATGAGAGGAAGGTTAGGATCATAGTGTACCAGTACTCTCTCCGTTTGCATTTCCCTTTTTACCTGAGCGAATGCCTTTTGGCAATGCTCGTCCCAAACGTATGGTATTCCATCTTTTAGAAGATTGTTTAAAGGATAGTTTACAGTACTTAAATTTGGGAAGAACCGTCCGTAATAATTTACCAAACCTAGAAAAGATCTTAATTCATCTACGGATTTCGGAGCCGGCATGTCCTGTATGGCCTTAATTTTTGTATGTAGTTTGTGTATGCCATGTTTATCAACTAGGTATCCACAATATTCTATTTGATCTGCGAAAAACTCGCATTTAGCTTTGTTTACTTTTAGATTGTACTTTCGTAATCTTTTTAGTACTTCTTCTAATCTTTTTAAATGGATTTCATCGTTTGGCCCTGTAATTCTAATATCATCAATAAAAGCAGTTACTCCTGGAATGTCCTGTAGAATCTGTTCGATTAACCTCTGAAATATTGCTGGTGCCGATGCCACCCCGTACATTAGTCTGGTAGGGCGGTACAATCCTTTGTGGGTTGCTAAAGTTAAAATATCCCGACAATCGGGGCTTACCTCCAATTGCAGATAGGCTTGGGAAAGGTCTAATTTAGAAAATTTTTCCCCGCCTGCAATATTTGTGAACAATTCCTCAACTGTCGGTAGTGGGTGCTCGTCTACTAATAGGTTTGGATTAACCGTGATTTTATAGTCACCACATAATCTTACATTACCCCCTGATTTTTTACTGGCACAATAGGTGTAGCCCACTCAGAATGATCCACTTTCTCTAGAACGTTTTCCTCAACTAACTTATTGATTTCATTGGTTACAGCATCTCGGACAGCAAATGCGACAGGCCGCGCTTTGATAAAAATAGGTTTTGTTTCTTTGCGAAGAGTTAATGAAGCTTGTAACCCTTCAATTTTGCCTATTCCTGCCTCAAATACTTCCGAATATTTTTTTAGTAGAGCTTCTAGTATTGAGCATGGAGTGAAATTTTCCTTTTCACAATATGAAACTTCTTGACTGGTATGCATAAATTTATTCAAATCTAACTTTATAGTTCTCATCCAGTTACGTCCAAGCAAAGGATTTCTGTCGGATTTTGTGACAAGCAATGGCAAAGGAATTTTTAAATTTTTAATTTTTGCTCTCACTTCGATCTCTCCAAGAACGTTGATAACACCGTTGCAGTAACTTTTCAATTTTACATTGCTTTTCTTCATCAATGTGTTAGGAAAACAATTTAATCTATCCCTGTTACTTATTAGTGATACTGGAGAGCCCGTGTCCACCTCGAAAATAAGTTTTCTATCAGAGATTTCCATTTCCAGCAAAAACTTACCCGCCAGATTTTGCACTGCTCTCAGGTTGAGCACATCCACAACGTCATCGTCACAGGCAGGAAGATCAGGCTCGTACTCCAGTGTGTGTACTCCTGCTCGTTGTAGTTTTGTACGACACACTTTATCCAAGTGTCCCATTTTCTTGCAGTAGTTGCAAATTGCATTCCGGTGTCGACACTTATCCGCAAAATGCTCTTCGTTTCCACACCGATAGCAAGCTGTTTTCCTTTGAACCGTTGTTGGCTTGCTCTTCTTCTTGCTCGTGGTGCTGATGTGCTGAACTGGATACGCTGCACCGGCGCCGTGTATTTCGTCTGCGCCTCGATTTGACATTTCCATACTAAAAGCTATGTCCTTCGCTTTAGCCAATGTTAAGTCGCGCACCTCGAGCAACCGCGATTGGATCGCACGGTTTTGGAGTCCGAATACAAATTGGTTTCTCAAGGCTTTGTCGAGGTAATCCCCAAAATTGCATGTTTGTGCTAGCTTCTCCAATTCCATTAGATACGTAGACAGTGTTTCGTTTTCAGCTTGCTTCCGATTTGCAAACTTGAAATTTTCCAAAATTTCTAAAGGATTTGGGTTGAAATGCTCTTGAAGAATGGAAACAATTTCCTGGAACGTTTTAGTTTGCGGTTCTGCATTCTTTAACTTGTTGCACAACACGTCATAAGTAGCACCACCCATATAATGGAGAAGGTAATCACGTTTGTCTTCTTCGGAAACTCGATGGATTTTGAAGGCAATTTGCAACCTTTCCAACCATCTCTGAAATTTGCAGTTTGTTGGATCAAACGGCTCAAATGAGAACATTGTAGACATATTCGTAACAGCAGTAGTTATCCCCCGGACCGAAACAGACAGAGCGGTACCTTCACCCACACTTGAGCCGGGCACCGATGTGCTGGATGTAGTAGAACTGGATGCCTTTGGTTTTACCGCAGCAGAATGGGCCGTAACAGGGCCTCTAGTAGAAGTGTTCGAAGAAATAGGCTTAGCAGTAGCAGAATTGTCCGTAGCAAGGACGCCAGTAGGAAGGTTTGAAGAAGAATCGGCCGTAGGTGTTCCGGTACTGGCAGATTTAGCAGCAGCCCGTGTGGTGACAGAAGCAGCAGGAATTTCGGTCTTCTTTGACGCCGGATCCATGAAAACAACACAAGCTTAGTTTGCTTAGGTATAATAACGTGATTTTCGTACTTCCTCGTCGCCAATTTGTTGTAATTCACTCGTATATTTGTACTTCTGTATCTTTTCCGTTTGTACGCTTCTCCCCACGCTGCTCCAGTGGCGCCCTTTTTTCCCGTTCCCCCTGTTGACAGCCGCTGTCAGCCAACCGCTACCAGGTTGGTCCATTTGGTGATGTTGACATTTCGATGGTTATGACAGTTGCGATGGCGGTTTCCTTCACGATGCTGTATGGGTCTTCCTTCTGTTGCCTTTTCTCGTCGCCAGTTGTTATGTCCGGGTTAGGGTGATATAGGACGGAGGCCGATTAAAACTCCGGACACATCGTTTAAACTTTAAAAACATATATTACAAAACTCCTTAAAGCTAACACGCTAAAAAGAACTGTCCGCGGCACGTCTGTGTTCCCTCGCTGCTGAACCCCGAAGAAGCACGATCGGCTTTCGCGCACGATCGCAGCCTCCCGATCGTTGACACCGAAACGTCTGACAGTTGTCGCACGGTCACGACAACCCAGAGTACCAATGTCGTGCGGCGCTGCTAGCGCCCGCAACAAAACACTATATTACAATAACGGTTTAACAACGCATTAAAACTTTACCTATAAGCACCGATACGCCCGCTAGTCCCTAACGCTCGCGCTCGTGCCTGTTAACGCTGATGGCCTGCAGTGAAGTGTGTGTGAAGTCGTCGTCCCGACCTCGGTCCTCGGAAGGATTGCGATGACGGCGCCCGTGGATGTACGTGGATGTTGACAGCTCTAGCGTCTGAAAGCCGTCGCACGTAACGAGCGGCCCAGAGCACAATGTTGCGCAACGTTGATTCCGTAAACAACAAACTCCATATGGAAATCACTAGCAACCTGAACTAGAAGTTCAACAGAGACAACTAAGGCCAGTGTCTGTACAGTCATTATCCGATATACGCTATCGTACGGGACCGAGCGCAATAGCGTATCTCGAGTTTTCCCGTATAGCGGATTCCTATGGAAAACTAGTTAACAATACCAGTTCGAGGGTTGAAATATGTAGCCACAGAGTTTTGCATTAAAGTTTTTTGTTATAAAACAGGTATCTTTTGCACAAATGTAATGCAAAATGCATTAAGAATATCAAGGAAATTCAAAAAGAGCATAAAATATTTCAAAGAACAAAAATATTTGCAAAAACACATGGAGCTGTCAAATTTCGCGTACTGCGAATTCGTCCCAGGAATCGCGTACGTAAAAATTCTGCGTAAAAACGTCCCAGGAATCGCGTACTGCGAATTCTCGTATATCGAATATCGCGTACTGCGGATAATTGCTATACTTCAAGATATACGATGAAATAGGACGTGTTGGTAAAATTTTATATGGGATTTGACAGATAATGTAACCCGGCGCTCTAGCAGCAATCGAACACGACATCGAACATGAAAATGTATGGCCCCGAAAAAGGAATCCTCAACGCTCTGAAGCAAATGTGCATCTCAATTATTCGTTGGGTTAGATTCTCAATTTCATTTATTGTACAATTTTCAGATCGACACTTCAGAAAGGCCTCATGTGACCGCTATGCACCAAATCTAAACTATCTCGATTAAATAAATAAAGGATGTATTTTTTCGTGCTCCTGAACCTTCTTTGGGTCGATTAGCCGCGCCCCTATAGAAGTGAATGCCATAGATGCTGGATATCTCTGCGAAACTGTTATATGGTTATACGCGCTTGAATGCGCTCGCGGAAACGCGTATAACTACCCAGCTATAGAAATGAAATGTCGTTCAAACGCGATATCAAGGAAACGCAGAGATGCTCATGCTGGATATCTCTAAGGAACTGTTATACGCGTTTAAACGCGCGTCGTGTATTTGCGGCCTTACAATACTATTTCATTTAAATGGCATCCAAGATGACCAATCCGATTTTGGCTAATATTTGACCTCGTTCCTACACAGTCCTTGGTCCCGTTCTAGACCCAGAGGGAACTGTTTAAGAACCAGTACGGGTACAATGTCAGTTCGAAGCCCGGTATGGGTTCGCGATCGGTTGTAAACTTCCGGTATAAGTTTAATATAAGTTTCAGAACCGGTATGGATGCAATATAAGATTCAGAACCAGTATAGGTTTAATTATATAATATATGATTTTCCAGGAAGTACCGTCTATCTCTTAATCACCCACAAAGTACGACATCGGAACGATTTTTCGTTTAACAACCCCAAATCAGATATTGAGTTCGAGCTGGCTATTTTGGGTTTATCCCCTTCATCTCCTTAAACTGCGCCGCCCTTAACGGGCGACTCGACGCCATCTTACCTCCACAAATCAGGTCTACCACGCCCGCTCTGTCCTTGTGGTCAACATAAAAAGAGTTTACGGGCTGGGTCGTCCGTTTCCATCCGTTTCCATAACATGTTCAGCTCACCAGATGCTGTCGAGATTGATACGCTGGTCGCCTTCAAATAGATCGTCGTTATAACGGCTCCCCCGTCGTCCTTTCACACATACGGGGCCAAGTATTCTTCTGAGCATCTTCCTCTCGAACGCTGCCAGAAGGGTTTCATTTGGACAATGCCCATGTCTCAGAGGCGTATGGGAGTACCGGTACTATATAGCTACTATATAGTCCCAGCTTCGTCCTTGGCGACAGGTTCTTTGGCAGCCAAGCTACAGGTACCGGACAACATCGGACGATACCATAAAACGTAGGACCGCAGACAAGAGGTTAACGTCGGACCGGGATGTGTCGGATCTCAGCGGGTCGATTTTGTATGGGATTTGACAGTTGGCGTTAACGGATTTATGGCATCGTCCGATGTCATCCGGTACGTGTAGCTTGGCCGTGAGGTGAGCTAATTTTTCAGGCTATAGAATGTCCGGTTGGCAGCCAGCATCCTTGCGCGCAACTCTGCTACTATGCCATTGTCGTTGCTGACCTTTGACCCAAGATGGGTGAATTGTGGGACGACTTCAAAAGTGCGTTCATCTATCTGTACGTCAGGCCTTCGTAGATTCTGATAATTTTTTGGTAGGTATGTTGATGTTGCCACCATCAGTTTGGTCTTTGCCTTGTTTATCTGTAATTTGAGGCTCTCTGCCGCCTGATCGATCCCTTGGTAGGCTTCTGCTACATAGGAGAGCCGCAGACCAATGATGTCTATATCATCAGCGTATGCCAGGATCTGGGTTGACTTATAGAAGATGGTTCCCGTAGTCTCGACTCTCGAGTCACGGATGGCCATCTCTAGCGCCAGGTTGAATAGGAGACAGGCAAGCCCATCCCCATGGCGCAGACTCTTGGTGGCAGCAAAAGGTCCTGAGAGTTTTCCATCCACCCTCACCTGGCAAGTGACGTTGGTCATAGTCATTCTAACCAGCCTTATAAGTTTGGCCGGCATTCCAAAAGAGCTCATAGCGTCGTATAGTTTTACCCTGACGACGATGCTATCATATGCTGCTTTGAAGTCAATGAAGAGATGGTATGTTATGTGTCTCTATTTTCTCCAATATGTGCCGCATGGTGAATCTTCCTTCGTTGATAAGGCCGGTATGATTTATCAACAAAACATAGTGCGAGACCATAATTAATGCAGAGGGCTTTCAACCGCAAAGAGATCGTGATGAAAATTTGTTTATGAGCGGAGGGAAGGTCAGTTTGCAGTTGCTGGAAACCTTAAATTTTTATAGATCATAGGTTTGTAGCATGTTAACCAAATGGATATTAATAAAAGATTCTAGTTTTTTTTCTTATATATTTTTTTATTAAAAGCACAAATTCTCACGAGATTAGTAATTAAAAAAAAACTAAATAAAAAAATCGCTAACGATACGGTGTACGACTGTCGCTAGGCTATAAACGATCGTCAATTAAACTACTCGAAAAAATTGTTCATATTTGATATTTCTCTGTCGTCAGTCTTAACAATTGTAGTTAGCTGCATTGTCGTTTATAATTTGACGATCGTATGTTGCTAGGATACCTGTACAAAAATTAACGATAACGATAGTCGTTACGGTTTGCAATTCCACTCATTGTTGGTGATATGATTAAGAATGTGCAGTATCATACCATGACAAAAATGAGAAGATTGCTTCAAGAAAAAATATGATCAAGAACATGCAGATATACAGTTAGATTGTTGAAAAACTGATCTTTGGACAGATGAGTCCAAATTAGAACTTATGTTCAAACATATCTAGACGCGATGCAACAAACGATGATGTATGAAGGGTGCAATGTGAAGACCAGGAAGGGTTTTTCTATACGAGAAGTGGGGAGCATGGTACGAATCGACGACATAATGAGAGTTAATATCTATGTAAGCATCCTGCGTAAATATATCTGTTTTCTGTGAAAAATACGGAGTTAGTAAATACATTAATGATCCAACAGGAAGACAACTCAAGATATACACGAATATTTTTTTCAATTGAAAAGATTAAAACTTCTTGAATGTCCCCACTTAGTCTTAATTTTAATCCTATCGAGATTTCGAGTGCGATTTTTGATTATTGTTCCACGGTGTAATTTCCTAAAGGGAAGTTCTAGACTGTAAGCTGGTGCAACGTAAGCTGTAAGTGCCCGATATTTCATTAATATTTTAGATTCTACATTATTCGAGGTGTTAGAAGTGGCGCTAACAATTTTAATTTAGGAATTATACATATATATATATATATATATATATATATATATATATATATATATAATTTTAATTTAGGAATTACATATATATATTACATATATTACATATATATATATATATATATATATATATATATATATATATATATATATATATATATATATATATATATATCCTAAATTAAAATTGTTAGCGCCACTTCTAAATTCTTCTTCTTCTTAAATTCACTTCTCGAATAATGTAGAATCTAAAATATTAATGAAATATCGGGCACTTACAGCTTACGTTGCACCAGCTTACAGTCTAGAACTTCCCTTTAGGAAATTACACCGTGGAACAATAATCAAAAATCGCACTCGAAATCTCGATAGGATTAAAATTAAGACTAAGTGGGGACATTCAAGAAGTTTTAATCTTTTCAATTGAAAAAAATATTCGTGTATATCTTGAGTTGTCTTCCTGTTGGATCATTAATGTATTTACTAACTCCGTATTTTTCACAGAAAACAGATATATTTACGCAGGATGCTTACATAGATATTAACTCTCATTATGTCGTCGATTCGTACCATGCTCCCCACTTCTCGTATAGAAAACCTCTTCCTGGTCTTCACATTGCACCCTTCATACATCATCGTTTGTTGCATCGCGTCTAGATATGTTTGAACATAAGTTCTAATTTGGACTCATCTGTCCAAAGATCAGTTTTTCAACAATCTAACTGTATATCTGCATGTTCTTGATCATATTTTTTCTTGAAGCAATCTTCTCATTTTTGTCATGGTATGATACTGCACATTCTTAATCATATCACCAACAATGAGTGGAATTGCAAACCGTAACGACTATCGTTATCGTTAATTTTTGTACAGGTATCCTAGCAACATACGATCGTCAAATTATAAACGACAATGCAGCTAACTACAATTGTTAAGACTGACGACAGAGAAATATCAAATATGAACAATTTGTTCGAGTAGTTTAATTGACGATCGTTTATAGCCTAGCGACAGTCGTTCACCGTATCGTCAGCGATTTTTTATTTAGTTTTTTTAATTACTAATCGCGTGAGAATTTGTGCTTTTAATAAAAAAATATATAAGAAAAAAAAACTAGAATCATTTATTAATATCCATTTGGTTAACATGCTACAAACCTATGATCTATAAAAATTTAAGGTTTCCAGCAACTGCAAACTGACCTTCCCTTCGCTCATAAACAAATTTTCATCACGATCTCTTTGCGGTTGAAAGCCCTCTGCATTAATTATGGTCTCGCACTATGTTTTGTTGATAAATCATACCGGCCTTATCAACGAAGGAAGATTCACCATGCGGCACATATTGGAGAAAATAGAGACACATAACATACCATCTCTTCATTGACTTCAAAGCAGCATATGATAGCATCGTCGTCAGGGTAAAACTATACGACGCTATGAGCTCTTTTGGAATGCCGGCCAAACTTATAAGGCTGGTTAGAATGACTATGACCAACGTCACTTGCCAGGTGAGGGTGGATGGAAAACTCTCAGGACCTTTTGCTACCACCAAGAGTCTGCGCCATGGGGATGGGCTTGCCTGTCTCCTATTCAACCTGGCGCTAGAGATGGCCATCCGTGACTCGAGAGTCGAGACTACGGGAACCATCTTCTATAAGTCAACCCAGATCCTGGCATACGCTGATGATATAGACATCATTGGTCTGCGGCTCTCCTATGTAGCAGAAGCCTACCAAGGGATCGATCAGGCGGCAGAGAGCCTCAAATTACAGATAAACAAGGCAAAGACCAAACTGATGGTGGCAACATCAACATACCTACCAAAAAATTATCAGAATCTACGAAGGCCTGACGTACAGATAGATGAACGCACTTTTGAAGTCGTCCCACAATTCACCCATCTTGGGTCAAAGGTCAGCAACGACAATGGCATAGTAGCAGAGTTGCGCGCAAGGATGCTGGCTGCCAACCGGACATTCTATAGCCTGAAAAATCAGCTCACCTCACGGCCAAGCTACACGTACCGGATGACATCGGACGATGCCATAAATCCGTTAACGCCAACTGTCAAATCCCATACAAAATCGACCCGCTGAGATCCGACACATCCCGGTCCGACGTTAACCTCTTGTCTGCGGTCCTACGTTTTATGGTATCGTCCGATGTTGTCCGGTACCTGTAGCTTGGCTGCCAAAGAACCTGTCGCCAAGGACGAAGCTGGGACTATATAGTAGCTATATAGTACCGGTACTCCCATACGCCTCTGAGACATGGGCATTGTCCAAATGAAACCCTTCTGGCAGCGTTCGAGAGGAAGATGCTCAGAAGAATACTTGGCCCCGTATGTGTGAAAGGACGACGGGGGAGCCGTTATAACGACGATCTATTTGAAGGCGACCAGCGTATCAATCTCGACAGCATCTGGTGAGCTGAACATGTTATGGAAACGGATGGAAACGGACGACCCAGCCCGTAAACTCTTTTTATGTTGACCACAAGGACAGAGCGGGCGTGGTAGACCTGATTTGTGGAGGTAAGATGGCGTCGAGTCGCCCGTTAAGGGCGGCGCAGTTTAAGGAGATGAAGGGGATAAACCCAAAATAGCCAGCTCGAACTCAATATCTGATTTGGGGTTGTTAAACGAAAAATCGTTCCGATGTCGTACTTTGTGGGTGATTAAGAGATAGACGGTACTTCCTGGAAAATCATATATTATATAATTAAACCTATACTGGTTCTGAATCTTATATTGCATCCATACCGGTTCTGAAACTTATATTAAACTTATACCGGAAGTTTACAACCGATCGCGAACCCATACCGGGCTTCGAACTGACATTGTACCCGTACTGGTTCTTAAACAGTTCCCTCTGGGTCTAGAACGGGACCAAGGACTGTGTAGGAACGAGGTCAAATATTAGCCAAAATCGGATTGGTCATCTTGGATGCCATTTAAATGAAATAGTATTGTAAGGCCGCAAATACACGACGCGCGTTTAAACGCGTATAACAGTTCCTTAGAGATATCCAGCATGAGCATCTCTGCGTTTCCTTGATATCGCCGACATTTCATTTCTATAGCTGGGTAGTTATAATATATATAGGAATCATATATATATATATATATATATATATATATATATATATATATATATATATATATATATATATATATATATATATATATATATATATTATATAAATATATATATATATATATATATATATATATATATATATATATATATATATATATATATATATATATATATATATATATATATATATATATATATATATCGATTATTAACATTTTGCTGAAGGCGTCCGTCTTTACCTACCTTCCCCTATCCATCAATACATTCGGTCCCCGAGATACACGGGACCAAAAACGGCAAATAAAAAACAGCTTATCTCGAATTTCCGCGTAAATCGAATCTCGTGATTTCCAGAAAAAATATCACTAATATTCGTATAATTTTGCAAGTAGGGGTGGTTTTATATACCTTATTAACTATTTGATATGATACTGACTGATTACATTTTTAACCTTCTGTTTTATAGTTATTTAACCTTTTGTAATGGTATTTCGCATTCGATCTAAAGAGAAATTATTTTGCATGTGACAATTTATGTGTCAAACTAGTAAAATTTGCTGAAACAACTGTCAAATAAAAAACAAAAACCGCGTATCTCCCAATCTTCGTATAAGAGATACCGTATATCTCGGGGACTGCCTGTATTGAAATAATAACTTATAGAACAGAAAGTGAAGCATGTTAAACGCTTCATGCACAAATATAAACAATATTTACTCTGTAGAGCAGGTATGTCAAACTGGCGGCCCACGGGCCGCATGCGGCCCGCGTCGATTCTGAATGCGGCCCGCGAGAGTATTTTGAGAATTGCTAAAAGCACTGCAAACCATAAATCTGTTATTACTATTTGTCAAAGTGTATTAAATTTTCCAGAGAAAAACAATCCTTCTGTTGGTATATTTTTCGAAGCTAACATGAATGTATCCATAGCATCTCATAAACTTATTCTACACAAACGTACATATCAATCGAGACCCTTAAGAATCATTGAATCGAATGCAAGCTCAGTCGTATTATGCTTCGATTAAATTCTGAATATTAGCATAATTTTGTGCACACTCGATTGCACATTCTGTATGGAAAAAAAATTGGCGTCAACTGTCTACAAACGAAAAAGGAATGAAAATAACTTGTTACACACACTAGGAAATTCTTCAACAACTAGTGATTGATTGTCGGAATCGCATCCACGACTCAAAACCATTTCCGATCATAGCTATTCCGACTTCGAATCCGGCCAAATCAAACCTACAGTTCCGTTCGGTGCCGTCCGAAGCCTATCGAGTAAAGGATTCATTCGGCTCCGAATGTTTTCCCACCTTAGAATGTTACATCATTGATATTCGATTGGAGCCTCTTCTGTTTTTTGTCATAATCATGCCACCATAAATGTTAATAAAAATGATTTTAGCCAAGTTGGAATTATTTGTACCCAACATTCAGCAAGACGTATTAATGTAATTTCCAACCTCCCCAAAAATCAAAACCAAAATGATATGATTACGCTCAAGCCTAAAGGATTTAGATTAAGGATAAAAATAATCGAAATGCCTAAGCCTTGCAATACAAAGCTTATTAATAGATTAGCTCACACAGTCCTCAATTCCTCAATTTGCCAATCATCTCCCTTTAAGTGTCAAAAATAGAATTGCCGATCTGTATGGGATCACACACCACGACTCTTCGTGAGATAAAATTATCGTAATTTAAGAAAAAAGTTATTCGTAAAATACGGGTTCTTGTTATAAGAAATGAATATATCACCAGAACACTTGGAACTTGGAAATTAGCGAAAAATAATGTTTCAACACGTGTTATTACAATTTTTCTCTAGATCTGTCAAAAAATTGCAAGAAAATATTTTTGTTATTCATCCAGTGATGGATAGCTCGGATTGTTTGAAAAAGAATCACTGTAAGCTGCTAGACTTCTCCTACTTCAGTGAAAAAGTGTGTTTGACAGATATTTTTTAGCAGAACTGCCGTAAGAGAACGCGAGTAATGAAAAATGTTCTATTTTTATAATAACATTGAAAGTACATTAAAAAAATTTCTTATATAAAAAAGAGCACATATAAAAATAATATCGCCAATTTGTACATAACAAACGATTCCAGATAAGAAGCGAGGAGTACTAAAAGACAATTTGTTTAACAATAAAAATCTAAAAAAGTATATTACATAAACAATGGGGTATATTTTCCATTCTCAACTTTGCGGCCCGCGAAACACTGAAAATTTGTACTAGCGGCCCTCTGATGAGATGAGTTTGACACTGCTGCTGTAGAGCAATGCAGAAAAAAAAAATAAAACGAGAAACTAGGGAACGCTTCCTATTTAAACTAGATCTCATGCTAGGAACAGTACCGCCAAATGAGGTCCATAAAATATGTCCATCTAATCACGATTGTTTTTAACCAGTTATGTTAAATATCCTCGGTTTCTGGTTGCTGCACCCTGTAGAAATAAGGTTGACCGGGCCATGTTGCAACAACGTCGATTCGCAGGCAACAAATAGGAAAATTTCTCCATTGTTCAATACCCAATTTGCTTACCTTGTACATTTACTATCATGCTTTTAAGAAATAACAAAAATGAACTTGTTCTACACAACATTGATCTTGACTACCAAATAAGTTTATTTTTCTTCTTTTACATCTGACAATATATCTTATACAATGTAAGTAGATTTTTTCTGCAATTGTGTGTGTGTATGCTTCATTTCATCCACGTATCTCCCCTCCTTTGTGCTAGATTGTAAGGACCGTTGTCCTGTTACGTTGCGTTTCGTTTGAATTCCTGCAGCTCGCTAGAATAAGTATGCTTGGGTTGAAATGTTTTCCGGCTCGTTATTAGTGTTAGCTGCGGTATAGTTTAGTTGACGTTGACTGATGGTGAAGGATCAGGAGGGCATGTGAAGAAGGTGAAAGCAAATGGCAATATTACAGAGGGTACCTTAAACCATAGTTCTTTCTACCAGCATACATTTGCCGGTAATGTTTACTCCGTAATTCATTTCGTAGATTGTTTTTTTGTCTTCTGTAATTGTTTGATTGAATGCACTTGCTCTTTTAAGTGCCGGTTTGACTGTTGATTTACATGTGTTTTTATGCTGAAGATATGTAAAACTCTTCATACACTTGTCGTTTTGGGGATTGGATTGAAAGTGTTCAACATAAAACCATTATCAAATGCGGTCTGCACGTCGGTAGTGTTACGTAAAACGGTTTAAGAACATACGTTTTTGGTTTAATTTTGGGCAAATTGCGGCTCACTGTACCGATTCGGTTCCTATAGCTAATAGTTACTTTTCACCATATTTTTAATGTTATCTTTACAATTTTTCATACATCAAACTCATCAAGTAATTCTTACATCGTAGATCAGTGTTTCTGCTTTTTGTTGTATATTGATAAAGGGTTACAAAAATGTAAAAGTAACGTTGTAGTATTTCACCGAGTGTATTAAAAGACAACAGGAAAATAAATAGAAAAAAATTGTGTTAAAAACTAATTAAAAAAAGAAACGCAAAACTAGCATGAAAACAAATTAACAAATCAACGAAAAATATAAACATAAACAGTCACTGCGTGTTGCGAGTGAGTATTGTTAGTTAGTAGTACTTAATTTATAGGAACTCTTTTTACCATTTTCGTTAGGTTAGTGTGTTTGTTTCTTATCTTCTTTTTAACATTTGCTTTTGCTGCTCTTTCCTTTGCGTTTCCCAGGGTTACATTTGCTCGTGGTTGGCTACAGAGGGCGGGGTGGATTTAACCGCTGCCATCAACGACATTGTTGAGATCCAGAACTGGATCCAGTTTGATGACCTCACTATCTCACCCTCTGGAAGAAAACTGGAATCAATTCAAATCACTCACCATGGAAGAAACAACACTTTGCTTCTGGTAGCTTCAGTGTCTCCCGAGTGAAAATTTGAATTGTTTCAAATTCAGTTTTCGTTTTCATCATTTGTAGCGTCATAAATGACAATCCTCTACCATCACGCTCACACATCATGTTTATCTAATCATTGTGAAACGCTATAATTTATTCTGCCAATCATTGAAAAAGTGTGTCGGAAGCAATACCGCTTCAATAAGCATCGTTTGTCATGGAGTATTGTAAAGTTTCTTTTTTTTTCTTGTCTGAGGAAAATTTGAACGAACGACTTTAAAATAAGACTAACAAATATGTTGAAATAACAAACTGAACAATTTTTCCCACGAGCACCGATCACACCCCTTGCGATCGCGTGCCAAAATGCAAGGGAACAGGAACTTTGTAGTAGAGGTTGGTTTTCTTTTTTAAGCGCAGTTTAGTCTTGGCCTTCTACAGGATGCGTTTGGTTTTTTGTTGGAGTTTTGGGTTTGAACTTGCTTAAAACAAGGAGTATAGATCACAACAGTTTAGTTGAGGGAAATAAACGGCAACGAAGAAAGTAGCCCTGGTATTTGATCTCTGTTCTGCTGCCTTCTGTAGAGTAGTTGTTAGTAGTAATAGTAGTAAGTAGTAGTATTGGTAGTAACAGTAATATTACTAGTAGTAGCAATAGTGTGTTATGTTGGTTGACATTTGACACATGAAAGAACGTTTTCTTCTTCAGCTTCCCTCATCTAAATGATTCACTTTTTTAATGCGGTTGGGTTTAAAAATTTTCTTAGTTTCACTTGTTTAATGCGAGGGCAAAAGTAATCGTTCATGATATGTCGAGTCTTTCTGTGTTTCTTTTATCTTCCGTTATCTCTTTCTCTGACTCTCTCTGGTTGTAGAAATGTTTGATTATTTGTGGTTGTGTGTGTTTGTGTGTGTTTTTTATCATTATGATTTGATGTTTAATTCGCATGAATTGCTACGGTTTTCTGGTTTTGTATGGTTATTTTTGCATTTTGCGTTTCTTTCTTTGTTAATGTTTGCCATATTCTTTGCTCACACTTGTGTTTTCTCGTTATCTCTCCAATCTCAAATAGGAACAAAATTCGTTTCATTTAAAGTTATGCATGTTTTGCCATTACATGTCTGCACCTTAGCCACCTTTTTGAAACAGTCAAACATACTGCTGTCCTCTCTCTATTCAACCTAATAAACTATTATTGTTGTTTTCGCGAGTATCAATTGTCATGTTTTTGTGTAACATTCAATTTTGGTAGTTTCAGTAAATTATTTTTCACGAAACAATGTCATTCAGTGAGTGTGTTTTTTTTTGTTTTCCATTATGTGCCTACGTGTGTTGGTGATCGCGTGCAGTGGTGTTTCGGTTTATTTTACCAACAAACCTTTTGTGTCCATATTTATACATCGAATAAAATGTCTCTTCGAGTAGTAAAGCGAACATTTTCGTTATAAACGAAACGATTCAATTTGGTGAACAATCCATTATTAAAAATTGTTATCTCAGACAGGCAGGATGCTGTCTTAAAAAAATCCAACGCTCGTTACAGTACTAATAGATGGAGTTCGATCCGGCAAATTAAACTCTCTCGATGCACTGGTGTGAAAGTTCCAATAGTGTTTTATACATTGCACTATGTTTCCTGCCGTTTGGACCGTGTAAAGCAGTTGCTCTAGACAGAACCTATCATCATCATTAGATTCGGTAAGTTCCCTTGCACATGCATCGAATCATTATTGGAAACTGCACAAACTAACTTAAAACATTATCAAACGAAACATTGCCGTTTATACATACGCTTGTTTGTTTAGTAGTATTATATAATAGATTCATATTTACGTTGAAGTGAGTGTGTAATGTAATGTCTGTAATATTAATGACAAATGGTCGCACACCCTCATTCCCGATCGACTCGAAGAATGCGGGTAATGCATTATAGGAACTTTTCATCAGTTAGTGCTACCGCTTAGCCACTGGCCGTATGACTGCCGTCTTCTTTAGCTCTTAGTAAATCTAAAAAAATATCTCACATCAACTGCTGGCTCAATCTAATCATTTTCCCTTTCTGCCGATTCCCTTTATCTCCTAAACAATAGCTGCAAATATTGATGAATTTTAATCCCTACAACGTTCAATCCGTTCTGCTGTCGACTTCAGCAGAACGGTTTGAAAGTTATAGCCTCCCCCGTTCACTCGGTTCACACACCAAAACGAAAGAGACAAAAGGAACAGTGAGCCTCCTCGCATATTCAGCACACCTTTCCTCTGTCTGTTTCATTGCTCAATTTTACCCTATTTCCTAATATCAAACTGTTGTCCGATCAATTATCGCACACAACATTAGCGAACAAATTTTATGTTTCATTGCACATGGATTGTATGTTTGCACATGAGCCGACTGATCGTACGCGCACAGCGAGCAACGATCGAACGCACTCGATCACTGTCACTGTGGGTGACGAATATAGTCGCTAGAGATCAATTGATTTTCTTCGATCGTCAATGAATAATAAATATTCAAAGGGTATGTATGCATATATTTAACTTTCATCTATTTTACGCACTCGATATTTTTTTGTTTTTGTTTTATGATTTTTATGTTTTTTTTTGTTATATTTTCCCACGTTTTAAAAAATATGTCTATGCATTTCGATAAGCTAACTACAATAGTATATAAGATCGCAATGCTTATCTTGTTGACTTAACGAGCCCGCTTGTGTGAAACGGTGGTAAGTTGATGTTGGAATGTTCCACTAGCTGGTCCAAACTGTGTTGTTGATCGCACAGAAACAGTTGGTTGTTGTTTATGCTGCAATGTATCGAAAATCGTCCGCTTCAAAATGTGGAAACGTGCAAAGAGTAGAGTTTAATAGCTCGTGGATCTTTTTGTCAAGTGTTTGGCGCTGGAAACTTTCTGCACCTTAGCCCAGAGAACAGCAAAAAGAAAGGTAACGGCGCAAAGATGTATGATACAAGAATCAAAACCCTATCATCGAGATGGATTATGAGATCGATCTCGATCTTTCTGCTGCCTTTTTGATATCATTATGTTCAATAGTGCTTTTACATTATACTGCTGCTTGATTTCGTTTTAATTACACACACACACACTCACACATCGTATGGCATTGTTCGCCATGATTATTCGTCTTTTGTGCTTTTCTTTTTGCAGCTTCTCCTGTCCATCACTTTATACATTTATTCATCAGTGTTTAATTGTCTCACACTTCGTTTTACGCTTTGTTTGCGTGTATTTGTGTAGCTTATGTTATCGTTTAATCATTCTGAAATGAACTTTCTTTTCACTTCGGCTTCAGTGTAACTTTCTTAATACTACATGTTATAGTTAGTAGAATTCTAGGTCTCATCTCAATTTGTGTTGAGATGAGAACAAGCGAGGTGCAAAAACTGTTCTGTCTGCCATGTGTGTGGCGACGTTTGGCTGTTTGTGTTTTACGTCATATTTGAATCTTCCATACTGCAGAATGACACATCGTTATAGCTTAGATCTTAAACCCTTTTTAAGGATTAATCGCGCACGGTCAAAGTGGTCTTCACGCTGAACAGTCCGGAGACCTGCTAGTAGGTTCCGATGGCGAAAAAACACTCCAACCGCAAGGAATTGATCATTAAAATATAAGGTCTAGGAGTAGGACTATGCATTATGCTGATCATGTAGCATAAGGGTTTTTTTTCTAATATGTTAAAACACAATCATAAACCAAACGCCGCCACCCCAGGGCAAACGTTCAGTCTCTTGTAACTTTACATTTTGTCACGATCACGATTTGCGTTCACATGATTTGTTTGCTGATGTTTTTCTTTTCTCCTTTTCTCTCCTACTCTCATGTGTGTATATGCGTCTCGGGGGGTGTGTATCTTTTCTTTTCATTTTCTATCTCATCTTCTTTTCGTTTTGTTTCACTTCCCAAAAAACATCGAACAATCCGATTTTGGGTTAAATTCATGCGCCTAAATAGTACAATTATTACACTCTCGTTTATAACGTATATTTTTATCTATGTTTCATGTTTCATTTTTCTTTATTTTAGAGTAGGAACTTAATTGTTGCATTTCTTCTGTTTATCTGTGTTTCTTCTTGCTTCTTGCATCTGTATCGTGTCGCACTTGCTCTTGCTTCTTTTGCGCGCATGTTTTACGCCGCAATCGGTTATGTCAAATCGTTTTTTTTTTCGTCAGGTTTGTGCTCCTGGTGAAACTGTTTAGTTTCGACACTCTTGTGCGTTTGCTGCTAGAGCAAATGCTCCCTTTCAGGATAGAACGGAGCGAAGGGTTCGTGTGGCGGGTATCGTTGTGTGCATTTCTCGTGCTTTGTTCAGTGTAAAGCGAGCGGGTTTCGGCAGGAATCTGTTTCCCTTTCCGTGGTTTGGAACGTATATTGTAGTTGTTGAAACATTCGAAATGTGTTGTAGGCTGTAGAACCCAAACCATTTTTAAGTTGATCATTCGTGCACGGGAGCGTGTGTAGTCCACTCGAAGGTTTTTTTAGTACTAAGTGATAGATTTCCAGCTAAGGAAACCTGTCTAGTAGTTTAGTAGCAACGTCAATGGACGAAGGTGTGAAAGCAAGGACAGAACGAGTGAGATTTCTTTTTTGTTGTGCTGTTAAATTGCACTAGAACGAGAAAATAATACAAAAAAACAATTTAAAACAATCTTTTATACACGTTTATCGCAATACACAAAAAACATACCTGTAATAAAACTAAGTAGTGGAGTTGGTTACTGCAAATAAATTAGCTAGAGTTTCCATAGCCGATTCCGTTGAGTGTTCATATCTATAACGAAAGCCAAGAGTACATAGAATGAGTAAACTGTCATTAGTAAATAGGAATTGGTATGACTATAAATAGAAGGACACGTAGCATCAGTAATACATAAATTACAGCAAAACAATACAGAACATAAAACTGAATGGCATAAAAAAGGAAATAAAATGGCGTCCCTCCGTTAGAAACCAATCTGCTGACTATGCGCTAATGCTCGCTTTCCATCTCAGTCAGGCGCATTCGCCTGTGTGTATCATCGTCACTCTTAATTAAAGCAGCAAATTAAACGAAGCACCATCGCTCTCGTTCTCCATGCGCATGATGCTGCGGAAAGGATCAGGGATGGGGGAGAACACGATGGAGAAGCACAAAACGGAAGCGCATTGAGACGAGATACTCATTCGCTTAATGGTAGTAGTGATAGTGGCTGTGAGACGACTAATCGAGACAAAACGATGGATGCAGTATAGTATAGAGATTATTTCCAGCGAGCGAACGATGGGTGCCGATGTACGAAGGGATGAAAGAATAAATGAATCAAAGTTACATTGGGATGATGGCAAGCCGGGTTTGCGTAAGTATGAATGAGAGATAATCAGCGTGAAAGAGCGAGAGAAGGAACATTTCGTACCACCCATTTTCATTTTCCTCGCTTGGTTTAGCGTCCCGTTTAGTGAAATGGTACGAAAGTAAAGAAATGCTTACTGTAGCGGGTGTGTATTGGTGTGAAACAAAAACCCTCGCTACAAAATCGCGACCGGCTTTAGATGAAGTGTGACAAGCGAGAAAGAGAGAGGCAAAGAGAGGCAGAGAGAGAGAGAGAAAGAGAGCGCAGTAGGTGAAGAAGAGAAGTTACCCCGTAAGCAAGAAAGGAACGGAAAACAGCATCTCCCCTACGAAGGATGTGTTGGAGACACCATCCCGAACCCACGAACAACAACAAAAAAGAGCATCTTTGGCAACGCGACGCCAGAAAGTGTTTATCATGCGCCTCGGTGTATGAGTGTGTGAGTAGGTGGAAGAAAGGATAGAGAGCCATTTGCCATTTATTTCCATCGGCCGTCAACCCGTACGTGCGCTAATGTGTGAGGTATATAATGAGATGAATATGGTGAACGAGAGATGCGGGGGATGAGAGGGAGGTTAGAGGTGCCTGAGGGGGTGTTGAAGAGAAGGAAACACGGAAGAGTATAGTGGTGGTGGTAGCAAGGCGGCAAGCAAACAAAGGGAGGAATAGAACGATTATACCAATGTTTTCCACCATGATGTTGCCATGGTTTTGCCAACGTATTAGTGAGCGAACGTTGACGTGGGGAGTCTCCGGAAAGACATTGGGGAAACGACAAACACACCAAGCTACACACCACCACAAAAGGAAGGCAGTAAGGAAGCATTAGCAGAAGGATGAGGGGATGAAACCACGCTCTCACTGTACTAATTAGTACGCCAAGCGGACAGAACGAGTGAGCAGATTCACTCGACACGAGGAAAGGGGATACCCGTTTTTTTCCTACCAAAGGACACATTAATTTATAGGACCGAACCGGAAAAAGGGCGTTCACGATGCTTGAGCTTGGAAAATTAAATGGCGTAGTAGCGTGTGGTAGAGAGGCAAAGTGAAACCCGTCCGGAGTGTAATTGGCTGTCGAGTTAGGTTGGGCTTCCCAGCATCCTATCATCCTAGGGGATGTAACAGAACGTATGTACATAATTTGCAGAGCCCAAGTGGAGCTGAAGACGATGGAAATAAAATGGCGGACGAGCTGATGATGATTTAATGTGCTACTTTGTAGCACGGTCGGAAATAGTTTCCACAGTGTAGAAAAGCGACGAATGAGAGTAAATTAAAGTACATAAGGTTTCTCGTAATACACGATAGAAGTACTGTACATATGCTATCATTACTAAAGCATTGTACTAGCCTTTTTGATACAGTTTTACATATTAGGTAAATAGATGGAAAAATTCGTTATCATTAACTCATAAAATCATTTGGATGTTTATTTGTATGAATGAGAAAATAGTTTAATTTTCTTTCATTTTATAAAAAGTATATATTTGATACATCTTCCTTTTGAATTTTTCTCTAAGAAAAATGTCCACATGATTTCCTACCTCCCGTTTATGGCTGTTAATAAAATCAATCCAAAACATCATGCGTCATGTGCGTCAACACAACGCGACGGCACGGGATGATGCGACAGAGTGATTATACTCATTGCAGACGCATAATAAATGCATCTTGCGTCAGAGCAAAGCATCATTCCACCACATAGGACTCCAACGACCATGATCGTTCAAGGTTTCAAGCATCCGTGCAGCATCCGACAGCTTCCAAACGCGGCACCGTATTTTTCGAACCGTACGGCCCCGTTAAAAAGGTCCAGATCCAGCCGGCCAGTATCCCTCTCCCTCCCCTTCGAAACACTGATTGTCAGATGTGTCGTTGCAGGATTGGCTTCTCCCGTACGGATATGTTCTCCTTCCACCGTTCCGCTATGATAAAGCGCCGTGAGATGAGATTATGGTTCTTTGTCCCACGTGGCTCATGGTTGCTGTTTCCGAAGCGCACCCCCCTCCCTCCCACACTGCCACCATATTAGTCCATTAGTCATTCAAAATTTCATAACCTCATGAATAGCTCATGGAGATGGCTCGAATCCGCTCGCCCCAAAAGCCGAAGCAGCAAGGCATCGGTACCGGCAAACCGGGCCGTGCCGTGATGGTACGAAACGAATGAGTATAATTGAAAATGTTGAAAGTTTTCATATTCATCAATAGATTAAATATGAATGAGTGCGCTGTCCTCCGCCGTGCCCGGTGCCCTCTCTACCCTGAGGGAGGCCCTCGTAGCATCGTAGCAGTGCACCCTAAATTGCGCACCGCGTGGACCATGTTCTAAGACCATTCAAACTAAAGCCCCTCGTTCCGGAGGACCGGAAAGTGATTTGGTTCGGGAGGATATTTGGGAATGGAGACGCCCGTTCCCTAGTTCGCTTGAACGTTGCCATACGTTGCATTCGAACCGGGATCCAAGCACAACCAACCGTATGGGTGCTAATGGGTTTTATTGGGGGTCTTTGCTTTTTACCAGTGGCCGGCCGGTTCTACCGATGGGTAGGAACAATGCACGCTGAACAAATTCCATGCATTCCGCTCAGATCGTATCGTCTAAGCTGCACGTGTTCGTACCGTTTTCGACATTGTGCGACTAGTGCAGCCAAATTGGGAATATATTTACATACAGTCGCACTTTCTGTTACTGTACAAGATTGGGTCCGAAATGCACCAAAGATCGCTCATTTCGAACGAAATGGTAAACGAGTGGGGCTTACTTAATGCAGCGTTTTCCCCACAGATTTCTACTTGCATCAACGGCTTGTGTGCTTGAATTGAGTTCAGCTTATTATTTTGGAAAATGCAAAAACCATCCTATCTAATAAAGGGACAATTTTTGGAAGCAGCAAATTATGGTTCAGTTTTCAACGTTTCACATCATAAAGTGATAATGGTAAATTCAGCATAAATTTCGAATCGAAGCAAAACGACAGCTCTGCAAACGGCTTTTTAGTACGCGTAGTGCTCGTTGTTTAATCAACACGGAACGCGAACAGTTTGAAATAGATGGCAAGCATCGTTCCTATATGGGATGATAACATGAACCCGGGCAAGGGAAAATTATTGTAATTCATAATTTATGATATACCGCTCACAAGCTTCCCTACTCTATTGAACCTTTATGGTATGTGATTTCTGCTCATGCACGACCATTGAATGGAGAGTTTAGTTTACTTCTGAAAATATTGCTTTATGTCCCTATAACATGCCCCCGTCCATTCGTTTCATTTGCGCGAATCGACTGTAACCGCAAAAACCCGCTTTGTGGCAATTTAATTTCAAAACGGACGATTTTGCATAAATTCAATTATCAGCCTCCCAACACCGATATAAACAGCAAAACTAAGCTCGGTCATCATCGGAGCTTTGTGGCTGACCGCGCGAATGAACGTGTGAATGATCGAACGCACGCATTCTGTTGGCGTGGGGAGTAGATACAAAAAAAAAACACACACACACACATAGAGCGATGAAAAGCGATGTACATTCGATCGTTTTTGTGGGTAGTTAGCAAAATTAGGATTCTATGGAATGATGCACCCCCTACATAGGAATAAATTGACCGCTAAACCGATTGGAATGCAATTGTGCAGCGATCCGATGATGGGTTAGGTTAATTTGTTCTGTCGTGTAATGTTTAAATTTAAATCCGGACCGGAAGCTCACAGATGAGATATCCGGTTAGGTTTGCATGATAATTTTTAAGAGTGTGTTAAATAAAAAAAACGCTTGGAATAGATAAACGTTGATTTTATGTTGTATTTGCTATCATCATATTTTACGCAGTTTTTAAGAGCAGTACAGGTTGTTTTGCTGAAATTTAATGTTTGGAAAGATAATACATACACAATTCATTTTTAAAAGTAGTATTAGTAAAAAAGAAACCTTGCATCACGCTATAACTTATTCTCGATGATATACAAACAGCTAAGCAGTGTTTGATTCGTACACATCGCAGACCTGCAAGACCATAACGAGGGCGATTTTGTCAAAAGCTCCCACGCAAAAAAGACTCACAGACACTCACGACAAAGTACCAAGAAATCGATAGCATTAGGAGAGGTCAGTTTAGGAATCGTCCGAAAATTCGACCTAGCCCTAGCGACACTGCGAAAAAGGCTAGGAAAAAAAGAAGAAGGATGCGATAACTTGACCAGAAACGTTGCACACGAAGCAAGCAAAAAAGTTGACGACAATGTGAGAGCCTCGCCCGTACAAATGAACTCATTAAAAGTTTTTGAGTATCACTCACAGCGGGCTACGTGTTTGATGCGATGAGCAAAAGCACTTAAGGAGCGTCCAAAATTAAACTTTTTTTTAATGTTTTGCATGTTTTTGTCGAGCGTAACTGTTTTTCATATGTATTTTGCTTTGGATTTGTAATCATTACTTGTTGGTGACTTGAATCTTTGGATCTCCTAAAAAAATCTTTGGATTCTACTAAAATATGCTATATATATACATATCTGTTAAAAATCCATTACACATTTTTGCTTCATTATTTTCTCCTGTTTTCTTCTTTATTTTTTAGTGCACACTTGAGTCCCTGCAAAAAAGCCATTCCCTACGGACGGTGTCAGACGAAGAAGATCATTAACGAACACGTTTCTAGAGGACTTACGTATGTCTGTTGGTTTTGCTATTTTTGCATTTCCATCTTAGCTTTACTAGATGATGTGGGTAGAAGGAGGTTTTTATCCTTCCCTCCTGATCAAACACTGCCACCTCAGCGCGCCCTTCATCCCCTTGCAGGGTGTTGCATTTTACAAGAAGCCCCATTGAAGTCCAATATTCAAACGGGAATTTGCGTTTGCAGCTTCCCTCTTTTTGCCACCCCACTCCTCCACCCTCACTGACGCTTTTGATTGCCCTTTGACCCATTCGCTCCCCCACTGAGAGCCCTCATTTCCCGATAATCCCTACCTTCGGCATCGTTATCGAAGAAAAACATACATATATGGGATTCTCTCGCTCTTCTTTTTCTCTCTCTCTCTCTCTCTCTCTCTCTCTCTCTCTCGCATCTCATTGTGTTGCTCCTTTTTTTCTCACTTTCTCACTCTCATCTTCTGTCCCAACTCCCAACCGTCCCGGGCACTCTACGTACAAGTGGTAGTCTTTTAGTTAGTGGGAACCGCTTTCGTGGGTCCCGGGGTCGGCAGCGTTCGTTAGCGTTGTAATGAAATTCTGCCATGCGCCGGCATTCCCTGCGCCACAGCCACACCATTCCCTCCAGCAGCCAGTGGCAGCCTTCGTGCATTTCCGGTTCCGCTCGCCTGCCATTTCCATGCTCATCGAGGCTTTGGGTTCCCTTTTTTGTGTGCGCACACGCTAACCACCGCCGCTTGCCATCCTTCCGGTTGACGACGAACCGAGGCAATTCGTTTTGCTTTGGTGAAGTTCAATTTCTTCATTCGATTGACTCGTGCCTTTGCCGGTGCTCGCTTTACATTCAGATTCCTTGCACCTTTCACAAACCCCGCACCCTGTACCGCCCCAGCTTTTGTGGACGATTGAGATTATAGGTGGCGCTCATTCGAAATAAAACTTCGCGGATATAAGGTTCCGATAGGAGTGTGTCTGCTTGTTGAGCCTTGTGCTTAACGCATTCCAGAGGAATTCGGGACCAAGTGTAAGCCTAAAGCGATGTTGTATGTCTTATGTAGATGAGCCCAGTCCCATCGGTCGCATACGTAATCGAATAGATTGCAGGGTGAAGGTAGAGCAAGAAGAGCAAAACCTTGCTTCTCCAACACGTGTGGGGAATTATGTTTGTGACCTTTTTTCAGTTACTTTTTATCATTACAGGGCTAAGTGTATGGGTAAAAAAGGGACATAGAAAAGCAGAGCCAAGAACGAGGATGAACAAAATAACTCTAAACGTTGTTAGTTTTTTAAAAACCATATCAGACTGGGGGATGGATACTTTAATATAAAGCCTTTTAGCTTTGTTTGAAAAAATAAAAAGGCAATTATGTTTTACTTAAATGAAGCAACATCCGAAATGACACTGACAGCATGTTCACGTGACACGTCAGACCAACCAAAGGGTAACTGGCAATCGGGAGCTAAAACATACATTGAAGTACTGCATCCTGCTCGATTTGTATTGGCCGACCGTGCCGACCAGCGCACCTTCCTTCAGACGTCAAACTCATTTTCCCACATCGTGACACCATGGCAGCAAGAGAAAACCATGAAAAAGCACGAGCACATTCACCTTACCGCACATGGCCGTGGATGGGGAGACACGTAAATAAATAAAACTCAAATTGAAGAGAAAGTTGAATAAAAATCAATTTACTTTCCATCTTCTAGCGCGGGCCATCGAAAGAAGACGGCCAACTCCCGGTTTCCGGGCTTCACTTGGGGTGCTGTACGCTGCCTCATACGGCTAATGTAAGACGACCTCACAAGGAACAAGAGCAAACAGCAAACAACTAAAAAAAAACGCATACAGAAGAAGAAAACCTTCGCGTTTACCATTTTCGCCCGTTACTTAGCAAAGGGCAGAAGCTTTGGGAGTTTTTACAGCCTCCTACAACTGCTGTGCGGGAATGTGTTTGTGAGTCCCACTCGTGCCGTGTCAGGGTAGGGCCGAGGTAAGACGGCATGGAAATGAAAATTGGTAGAAGCGAAAAATAAAGTAAAAGCATGCCGCACTCCACAAGCACACACACACACGCGTGCTCGTAGGATTCCACATAGCCCCGGCTCCGTGTGTAGCAACGGCATCGGTACGGGCGGTGATGCGCGTGGTTGGAAAATCGCAAAAAGGGAAGTGGAAAGAAAATTTGCACACGCGAATTCAATTCCACGCCACACGAGAATGGCGGCGGTGGGTATAAAAGGGTGTTCCCACTGTACACTCACCTACACATACACATAG
The DNA here is from genome assembly GCF_017562075.2 of Anopheles merus. Taxonomy (NCBI): domain Eukaryota; kingdom Metazoa; phylum Arthropoda; class Insecta; order Diptera; family Culicidae; genus Anopheles; species Anopheles merus. The sequence continues at coordinate 44,833,879 of NC_054084.1, read as the reverse complement.
ATACACACACGCTCTTGACGTGTTTGCCATGGTAACGCGCGAATGAAAATCTCCTCTAAGCGCTTGCCTCACCGCACCACGCGGTCGGTTCGCTCTGCCGTCGCTTGCGTATCGTAAAGGGATCCCTTCGTTGGTGGAAAGAATTGCGCGTTCCTCGGAGCAATAAAGAGCTTTCTCGTGTCACACACCAACCAGGGTGAAGATGGAAATTGCCGACGGCTTTCCATTATTTTAATGACGTCGTGTCGAGCAAGTTGCCGGTGCGACGGTGTGTGGATGGATGCTAACGAGGCGAGGGGATGCAGATTGACGAATATATAGGGGCGCGTGGATGATGACTGAAGTTGACACCAAAGATGTATGTGACATACTCTCCTTCTCTTTCTATCTCGATTACTCTTTCTCTCTCTCAATCGCTCTTCGTCGCTCTCTATCACACACACACACACACACTCATTCGCACGCGCTGATGGAGGACGTGTGTGTATGGGGGTTCGAAAAGAAAAGCTCCCGATTTGCTTTGGTTTCGTTTCATTTCTGTTTCGGGAGTGTGTTTTTTTTCTTTCTTCTTTTCCTCAGGAAGTGGAGAGGTTTTGATTGCAAATGGCAGTTGGTAAGCACCAGCACGGCTCGGGTACACACTCCCTCACCCTCCCGTGCGTGGAAAGTGTTGGTGCAAAATTTGCAAAATTGAAAAGCGAACCAATAAACGGATTCCGGGCCCGGGTGGGTAGGTAACGAGGCAATATCGAAAACGAGTCTCGATTGAAATACGAGTGATTCGATGCAAAATCTTATTACCGCTTGCTTGTTAGTAGTTTGGTTGGTTGAGATGGATGAGCTTATCCATCGAGGACTGTTTGCGCGAAACAAGAGTGGTTTTCAAATAATGTTGACGTTTTTAAATATTTATAACACTAGGCAATCTTTTATTGTGTATGTACTCATAACCGCCATTAATCATTATCATGGTAGTATAGGATTGCTAATAATATACAAAACAATCATAGAAAAAATCATTTAATGTTGCTAGTATATTCCTATCAAGAAAAGCTTTCCTTCACTGTCGCATGACAATAATGGAATGATTTATTTAACGGTTATATTCACAACAAGTGTCCTTTTCCACCTTAGTGTGATAAAATCATTTTGCCACTTTTGCCATTTATGGACGAGGAAACAACCACGTGCAAGATCTTTTTTTCTTCTTATATTGAATCAATTCAAGCAAAATACCATATAACAGATAGCTTGAAGAGATCGCAGAACTGTAAACGGCCGATTTCAGTGAAACCTTTTATTTTGTGGCCAACCAAACCGCCCTTTAAAAAGAGCGATCGTAAACCGAATAATGCTTGAATCACAGTTTAAAGGACGCCACAGTAGACGAGATTCCCGCCAGTCAGCAAACCCAGACGGTGGAGTATCACCCAAAAGTGACTTTAAACACTTTTCAAGCACTCCTCGTTTGACCTTCCCTGAAATGATGCCCGGCATAAAGTGATGTTTTACGACAGACTGAATCGTTCTCTTCCCTTCATGGCGCTGCCCGCGCGCTCTCCTGCCTGTACAGGAATTTAGTTCACTTTCCCCCCCAGCTCGATGGAAAACTGCTACACCAATATCACTAGGCCACGCTCGCATACACACAGGTGCTGACCTCAATCGAGAGAACTGTCATACGTCCAAGGACGTTCGGCAGGAGCGTACTTCTTCTGCGTCGGTGATCCGGGAGGGGGCTGGACCGTCATCTGCGGTACGATGGATTGTTCAAAGTCATGCTGCGCTTCTGGTGCGGCTGTGTGTGGATTCTAGGAAGGAAGAATCATCAAACGACACCACACCGCCCCTGAACCCGAGCAACGGTGCACGACGCAATCTATCCCAAGCGCTCCAACTCCAACTCCAAAGCGCGCCCAACAAAACCAAAACCGTTGGATGCTACCATTTTCTAAAGCGGTTAACCTTTGAAACCTTTGTGCGTTGTTCGACGATTTTCTGACACTTGTAGAGGCCTCCCCCAAGAGTACATCCAGTTTGCCAGTGCGACCAACCGAAGGGTCACCAACTCTCTCTCTCGAGCGAGCGAAAAAATCGAAGGTGAACAAAAGGGAATGGCTTTAACTCGGCTTTCTGGGGCTGTCGGTGGCTCTAAAAAGCGGATGCAGCGGATACGACGGGGCTACCGGTGGGACGTTCAACAAAGTGAGGGTTATAGCGGCAAAAGCCACCCAGACGACAGCGGCAATGGTCAGTGTCTGACGCTACCGGTCGGTGGGTTATCGAGCGGTACACATGAACACATATGCTTTTGCTTGACCGGTTGTTTTCTTCTTTTTTCGCAAGTTAAAGAGGTTGCGTCCGTTTAAGGATCCGTGGACGAGACTAAACATATTTTGCTGTACCGCTGGGAAGGGAATATAAGGCATTGATGCATCCTCAAAACGGTGCCCTTAAAGTGTGAAGCTGGTTGGGTCATCATCGTTCGGAGATAAAACCATTTGATCGATAGCATGTTAAAGAAGATGCTTTCAACGGCTCTTTCTTCTGGTATGCGCCTTAAAGATACTGAAAGATTGAGTATTTGTTACATTATATTTTGTACAATCAATTCGAATGGCTTTGAAAATCATCGCGTTCCTTAAACAGCATAAATGTGATCGACTTTACTTACTTGCTTACTTACTTACTTACTTATCCGGCGCCACAACCGCTTTGCGGACTTGGCCTACCTCAGGAGGACCTCAATATGGGCCTACCACGCTTCCTCTGTCCTTGTGGAAAATGTTCTCGACATTCTTGCTTATTCATTAGCAATTTCGATTAAAATATCAATATTTTGCTGGTTCAATTCTGTGTAATTCAAAAGATACAAACTGAGAGAAAAAACAGTTGTGTTTAAACATCCGCTCTTCTAATTCTAAGTATTTTAATTTCATTCCTCAAAAGTCATTATTGTGCAAAGATTATGAATACATTAATGACGCTCCTCTATCATCCTCCGACGACTCGAACGGTTATTATTGTTCGCTTAGAATGATTTAATTTTACGGGTACACAAGCGTCGCTTAACTATCGGCCCGGCCAGCTTTTTTCCTAAAGTGCTTCATTAATCCCGAAACATTAAGCTTCTGCTGGATGGCAGTAGCATGACGAGCAGTACAACAAAGTAATAACAAAACCCAAGAAGCAATCAGATGGAAGCCATAATGAAAGTAATTTCCCCGGTCATCAGTCCCCGGGTATTCCGGTTGCCGGTGAGCGGTCGAAGCTCGAATCATTTCCACCCAGCGCCGAATGGTGGCGGAAAATCTCTCTTTTCTCCTTTTCCTTCCTCTCGCCAAACTGCCCATCCAAACCCCCATCATCCTGAAGCCGAGGGCCTCAACTCAATGATGATGGCAATGGAATTTAATTGTGTCGCCATCGAGGGACTCTTCGGTTTTAAAAACAAAATGCCGCCGCACCGTGATTTTATGCTGTCTGTGGTGTCCGCTGCTGTCCCCACCAACCCGGAGGGACTATTTTTTATGCCCTCCGGTCGATAGTCACCCCGTCTCCCTTCGTTCGGCTTATGCCGACATGCAATATTAATTTCCGCCACTTTTCCGCAGCGATGGTAGATCCTTCGACTCGGAGTCCGTAGCGGTCTCGTTCCTGTGTCATTTCCTTTTTGGACGTTTTTGTTTCTTGCTCCCTTTTTTTCCTCGATTGAAATCGTAGCATCCCTTTGGTGTGAGTTTTCGTTCGGTTGCCAGCAGATAGCTTGAACTGTATGTGTGTGAGTGTGTGTTTTTTTGTTTTTCTTACTCTTATCTCTCGAGTTTTTTATGCTTTTAATATCACTTTATAACGCTCACTCGATGACAGGACGACAAATGGTTCAAGTGACTGAAACGGCTAGACTGAGCGCGTGATAGTGCTGCGCGAATTGGGGAAAAGGATGCAATGCGTTCGCATTTTCACGCCAAACAATCTACCCAACCGAGGCAATCCCATGAAACTGTCTACTTCCCGTCGCAGTCCCTACTCGCACTCGCTGTCTGTACTTTTCTCATCCATCGTATAATTAAATTGAATTGGGTGTTCTTGATTATGGAGTGAATCGTTCGTTCGTTCGTTCGTTCGTTCGTTCGTTCGTTCGTGCGTTCGTTGATGCTTTCCATTCCACCCCGAGCCTTGGTTGGTCGGTTTTGCATTTTTGCACAATTTCTTTGCACTTTGTTTTGCCTCACAGCTCCAACTTTTTCATGCGAAACAAGTAAAACATTAGTGTACGAGAGACTGGGTTTTTTTCTTTCTCCGGAAAAATTGAAAATGAATAAGGGTACACACACACACACACACACACACACACACACACACACACACACACACACACACACACACACACACACACACACACACACACCACACACACACACACACACACACACACACACACCACACACACCACACACACACACACACACACACACACACACACACACAAGTGAACAGGGAAAGTTGTGAAATTTTTAGCGAACGCAACTGGGATGGGCTACGACAACGAGGAAGTTTTTCCCTTTTTTCGTATATTCCTCTTTTCGTGCCATTCGCATTCTGCTAATGGAAGGATGTAATTTGAATTTTAGATGTACACAGACACACACATACTTTTTCTGTCGTCTATTTTATTTTTTTGTGTCGTTCAACTTCCTGCGCCTTTCCAGTTCCTAGCATGAACGGGCGCATTCTAGCGTCCTTTCGCATCGCGGGATACTTTTTTTTCATCATCATCATCAACATCGTACACTTCTGTACCCTCCCTGCATTTTCTTAATTGGATTTTTAATGAGATCGTCCCGAGTTTGTTGCCATTACCACCTCCGGGCGTGTTCGTGTGCGGAAGGTAGTGTTTTTTTTATTCGAAAAAGAAAATAAAAACAAGAACATCGAAAAGAAAGCATGCTATACGATCCTTACCCACCTCTGAAACTGCAGCGCCAGGACACGGGCGGGAAGGAAAGAGCTATTTCTTATTATTTTATTCATCTCGCCGCACTCGGAAGTGATAGAAAAATGTCGATACTTAACGCTCGGAACGCACGTGGACGGGGGCGGAGGGTAAGGTTAATGGTTTTTTTCTTTTCTTTTTTTGAACTCTCTTCCACTCCTCCCCCCTCCCTCCTTCACATGAAAGTGTTTCCATCGAACGGAAAGTTCATTATCTTTCTCCATTCGGTGGACAGTGCTTTGCCGATGGAGAAATTTAACTTTCTCGCAAGTGGTTTAATCTTTCCCCGGAATCGCTTAAGCCATTCGGCGGAAGGAATGGTGTCTCTAACGAGACGCTAGCGCTCTATTCCGAGTGTATTTTTATGTGCTACTTAAAAAGTTTGCCGGCCTCCAGCGTTGTAGTGCTCATTTATGCATCTTTTGTTGCTATCACAATACGAAACGTCGAAGCAGTGAAGACTCACGGTACTGCTTATGTTCTGTGTTTTCTTAAGAAATAATTTTAATAAGCGAATATTGTCACAAAAATGTACTTATAGTATTGAAAAGTATCCTAAGTAAAACCAAACTCTCACACTAACTTGCGTTCAAAGCACAGTTTACATACATCAAAGCACGCCCCATTGGCTCTTAGCGATGGCCACTCGGTTGCAAATGCGTACGGAATGATATTGAAACAACCTTTTCAATCGTATGCAAAAGCATGTCGGGCATGCTCTTTGATCCTGTTGCATATCCCACAACCGATGGTGGTTTCGGACTACTGCCGAAGCAACAGTGAAACCCATCGTATCAGATTGGTTACTTGCCGTCGTCTGGCTGGCTTGGAAGTCAGAATAAAATAACAATCATATCAACGGTACAACAATGTGAAATAATGTCGAATATATTTTCCACCATTTTTGCCCTCTTTCTCTGGCCCACCAAAGAGTGCTTGTGTGTGTATGTGTTATCTCTCGTGATGCTTGGCATTTTTTGTACACGTTTTCGAGTGCGTGCTAGGAAAAATGGACACCCGCTAGGATGGATCGGTTACCACGTCAACCGGATGGACCAGCACTGTGCGGTGTACGCAGAGTGTATCATGTCTGTGTCCACACTGTACGTACACCAAGATATTGTACCATTTACAACAACAACAAAACCCAACACATTACATAGGTACATCAGTACCAGCTGGCAGAAGCGTGTGAAATAAGACCGAACCATTGGCCATTATCATCGCACGAGCGGAAAGGAAAGCGACTCAACCCCAGAGCTCGAACACAGCGCAACGGAAAAGTGATTGAAAGGAGTAAACTAAAGCACGAATATCAGTTGTGCGAATGTAAAGCATAAAAGAGTAAAATCGACAGCGAATCAAAATAACGAGATTGTCTTTGGTGTCGCTACTGCCTTGTGTGCACTCACCTCGTCCCTTCGTCCCTCTACTAAAGGGCTAAGTCATGTTCCTTTCACTCGGTGCCGAACACGCTCGGTTTGCCAATGTAATCTGCATATCCAAACATGGTCACATGATTCGCATGAGCTGTTTTCGTGCGAACACATACACACAGACAGTACGTCACGCTGCCACCAAGCTGCAGGACTTTGAAATGCTGCCGGCATGTAGGGAGTGCTTAGATGCTTTCTTGTCCCTTTTTATACGCTAATCTCGTGTGTGTTTGGGTCCTAGTATGCACGTTTCCTACGATAAACGTTCTTGTACGGCGCACAAAGACTAGCTAGTCTCCAGATGAGAAGTGTGTAATGTGAGGTGAAATTAATTGAATTTGATCGAAATCACGAAATTCATTCCCAGTCCAGACGGTTGACCAAATTCAAGAAATTCCTGCTATCGAACCCTTAGTTCTAGCGAAGGAAATAAATTCTCATTTCAACAATTCACCCCCCCTCCCCTTAAAGGGCACGAATTTTGGACGCGTAACAGTGGTGGAAATTAAATTCCACGAAATCGAATGCGGTTACGCCACGAGACCCGGCGATTGTTTGAGAAGGACCCTCCAAACCATCATTCAAAAGCTGGTGACTATCGTTCCCATAGTTTTACAGTTTACAAAACACCGTGAACCCGCTTGGGTGGGGTTTCTATAAATCTTCCCAGCAAAGCACTACGCAGCGCGATTGAAATCAAACTGGAGTTTATCCTTTTTTGGCTGGATTTTTTTTTTCGAATGGCAAGGACTGTAGATGTGCCCCTGATAAAAAAACACGATTAATCACCTAGGAACGGAAGGAATGAAGAGTTCGAATAGGCAGCCCTCGCAAAGCGGAACCGGAAGTGACAAACGATGGTTAGGGCTGCCCAGGACCACCGATTGGTTCGGTTTCAGCATTTTACAAAGCTCGTGTTGAGTCTGTTACCTTATCTTGATATCGATTTCGATTTCATTGCTACTAATCGGTCGGGCTGAAAGCACTTAAGGAAGCAGCTGGGATCCGGTTGAAATTGGCTAGCCTTTTCATTTTCGATATACGTTTTTAAAGAATGCCTTATTTTCAATAGCAAGAATGAAGTACAGCGTACATGATGTCAGATAATAGAAACAGAAAATCAAGTGTAAGTTATTGATAAAAATCTATTTTTCATTACTTAATTACTTACCAAATGTTACACTCACTTTCATTTGTTAAATTAAACTACTTATTTACTATTATTCCAATGAATCTTCTCCTATTATAAAATATTGCCCGACAATATCGCTATTGAATTTAAATTCCAAAAACATAAATGTATACTTTCTCTGTTGTCAGTACCATTTCCCCAGTTAGAGTTTTGTCGGACAGTTCATTGCTTTTCTACCCTTTAGTATAGTGAGAACCGCCCATGCGAGGACGGTACAAAATCAATTCAATAAATATAATTAGTTTTCCATTCAATCGTGCATCGTGAAGGTAAGGCAGGAAGTAGAGCCTTCCGGAAACACTGGTCGTTCTGTTCTGTGCTGTTGCCGTTTGGCCCAGGAACACCAGCCCATCAGAGCCAATGCTATGAGGGTCGAGCACCACGGGGAATGGGTGCAACGCAAAGGGGCGAAAAATTACATTAATTGACTTTCAGACCCGTCATTAAAATTAAATACCAGCTTTACGTGCGGACTTTTACAATGAGTGCTAGCGACTCTTTCCTCGATTTACCGTGTGTTTTTCTTGCCTTTTTCCGACTTACAACGTGGCACGGTTGCGGGATTGTCAGGAGCCATCTGATGGGACAGCGTAGCATTCACTGAAGCCATACATTTCGCCTGCGAAAGGTGGCCGGGTGTTGCAACCTACAGCGGGAAATGGATTCAAAAAATCGATTTTTTCTGGCGTGATGTGAAACGATTTTCTCCTGTTTGTTCCAGTAATTACAAAAATAGACAAACGGCGATTTTATCAAATTAGTTATTTTTTAATATACATAAGTTTGATGTTGTATATTGTTTTGATTATATTATTCGTAAAACAAACTTAAATGAAATAGACATTGGTAAAAACAAAGCGTTCTATATTTCAATAAAACCTTAAAAATAAACTCTAAGAAACTTTAAGAATATCGCCCCATATGGTCAGTTTAAGTTAAAAGGTTTATGATCTTCACCCGACATCATTAATAACAATGATAAACGATAAAAACTGCATCAGGTTCAAAGTTTGCGTTGCCCATTTCAAGTCATACGCTCTAGGTGTGGTCCAAGGGTAGTGCGCTTTACCGCCACAAAAAGGATGTTATGTTAGCTTTCTTCAGGGGAGACAAGGGAGGGAGGGATTTTGCTCTTTTCCTTAAAAATTTAACTCCAAGTGACTGTTCGTACACTATCCGGTAGTAACTGGCTATTTTTGAGAACAGTCCAGCAGCTAAGCATCGAGAACAGCACCGGAGTAAGAAGGTATCCCAAGGTGTGCATAATTTATGCATCATCCACATTTGTCGCCACTCCTAAAAAAGCAAATGTAAATGAAGAAGGAAAACATTCAACAGAGAACATAAATAAACATGAAAAAAAGTACAGCAACTGTAGCGCAACTATATCTTGAACGGAAAGCCACTTCGCCTTTGGTGTACACGGTGGTGGTAATGACTGTAGCTATGCTGGATACGGGAAAACAAAATAAATAAAATCCAATCTAGACCGGTGCTCAACGTCCACGATTCTTGGGTGCAGTATTTCACATTAGTTGAAACTCCATTTTTCACACGTCCTGCAGTCAGAAACGCCTCGTGCCTGTATCTCATGCATGGACAGCAGAGGAACATTTTTCATTCGGTAGAAACAGTTGCAAAACTTTTTTTGTATAATATTACACGCCACGGGGATACAGTTTCTCCGTTGGTTGGATTGTGTGCCATGCATTGGAATCCATTGTTTCAGGATGCATCCAAAATACGGTGTAGCATTGGTGGATTGCCGGGACGGACAATGATCGTTCTGAGTGAAGAATAGTCTTTGATTCTTATAATGTGTCTTAATTTAAGAATAAAGATGATATTTGTTGCGGTTTTTTTCCTTTTTTGTATTCAATTTGAGGCATTTGAATTCTCTAAAATATAAAAAATCTCCTCTCAGCAACACATTCAAATTGAAAAATAGTTTACAAAAAGAAAACATTTCAAACCCCAACAACAATAAAACATACAAAGCAATTTGTAAATGTAAAATAACACAATGATGGCATCGGGGCTGGTTGCCAAAATGGTGTCAATAAAAAAAACCCTTCACAACGCCCCTGGCTGAGCAGAGCCGAAAACAGAGACCATAAGCATGTGACATTTTTTGGGAGCGAAATAATAAAATATGGGCGACAGATTTTGCCATCGTTCGAGCAAGTTACGGGCCATCCGTGTGGCAAGCGAACGCGTTCCAACGTTAACATTTGTGTCGATATCCATCGCTTGCTGTTGGCGCTTCGTCAAAGGGCAATGGTGTAAAAAAATGTATGATCCACCCATGCGAATAGCGAAATGTGTGAAATTAGTGTAGCATACTTCGGCTGGCTGTCGGCCGGTTAGAACGTGGATAGAAAATGATGAAACATTTCATTCTGCGCCCGCGACATGTATGTGAGAAAGGGAACGCAAGTCAAAACCACCACATCCATGTGCAAAATGCGAAAAGCTACGAGAGTAAAAAAAGGTGATGAAAAGCGGTGAAACAGTTCGCCCTGGCAAGTAGAGTTTGCGTACCCACCAAGATGCGTACCCTGGACCGTACGTTAGGAAATGAATCTCGTTTAGTGGAAGAGTGTGTTTTGTTGGGGATTGGAAGCAATTGGGGCAAATGGACGGGGTGTGTAGCGGGTAAACATAAATATGAACATATTATGAAGGTTTTGGAGAAAGTATCACTTCCCAAAACCAAGACGTGTAAATGTTTGTACGACAGCTACGAGTTCCACGTGTTCCACACACGAATGCCATCCAAAATCGACGTTGTATGAATTTTGGCGCTATGAAACATTTTCTAATTCCATCCTCCTCCACTGGGCTGCGTTTATACTTTTCTTCTCGCCGTATTGGAAAGTAAAAAGTTATGTCATTATTCATTCAACGATACGACGCAATCGCGAAAGAGGGCGCTAGGATACAAAAAAACACACACACACACACACCGGACCCACCTCACAGGTTTCCCTACGTTATTGGGTTGCACGTGTGTGTATGTGTAGACAGAAATAGCAAACAAGGATAGGATTGGTAGAATGCACGCATAATTGAAATCTCAAGAGTGAGTTTTCTCAACATGAAAATTGGTTTTATTCCTACAGACTCGTACCGGGGGCTAATCAATACCACGCGTTTATGTTGCTTAAGCGAACACAGTGTATGCATAAACACACATAAATTTGAACATGTTTGCCTCATAAGTTTAAGAGGAACAGCAAATGGAACAGCAAAATATGCAAGTTAGCTGGAAATGTTCCAGGAGCAAAACATATCTACACATACGACCAGATACATCGCATATCTGGTGGGCAATGGCATAGAGATTGGGAAATTATTTCTCACTAATTTTACCACTTTTCATTTTGGTTTGGACATGATTGCGATCGTTTTATTGGACGAGCTTCGTTTGTCAACAAGCGGTGCTGGTGAGCATTTGGCCGCATTTTTTTTTGTGTGATAATATTACACAATGCACATTTTGGAGAAATTTTACAACGAATATGATTATTCTCTTTTGACTGTGTTTATAATATTACAATTACACGTCTGAACATTTAAAATTCATATACATTCACTGAAGAAAGTGCGAACATGTGAAAACCTTATTACTCAGCAACGCATTTGCTCCCGTTGATTCTAGGTTTTAGCTTTTGAAATTAAAATTAAACGAACAAAACAAGTGTTCAGCGTGGATTTGTTTGCTTTATCGCCTTAACTGCGACTACCCGCCAACAAATCGACATCTCATCGACCTAACTCCGACCCAGGTGCTCAGCAAAACACATGAATAATTGATGTCCTTTCCGGACCGTTCGGTTTCGAAGAAGCGGGGGAGGGAGGGGGAAGTGTATGAGGGGACTGAATAATTATGATACACTCCTTTCCGACGTTCATTTCCGCACCGGTTCTCGCACACACCAGTGTTGAAGACGACGCAAGAGGGACATTGCACGATTATCGCATGCAACATCGAAAAACCATCGAACGTGGTTGTGCACGTAGCTGAAGGGTATTCTCGTCAAGAAATTGTTTGGGTATTGTTATTAGAAAACGGTCGTTCGTCTAGAAAAAAAAGATGAGGTGGGTGAATGGGTCCTGAGTTGGCTGGTAAAGTGGATGAGCTTATGAGGTAGATTGTGGTAGCAGTAGTAGTAGAAGAAATTGTAGACAACCAAAGGTGGACTGACAATCGTTTGTTACAAATGAAATGAACGAAGCGGAAAGGTAAGGTGATTTTTTACCCCTCTTTCTGAATGTTGGTGTCTTGTTCGCACAGGGATAAGAAGGAAGTGTAACGTTGTATCATGTAGCGGCCCTGTTCCGCTAGATAGTTGATGACAACGGTATAGACGGTAGGAGGATGGTTGCGTTGAGGTAAAGAATATGAGTTTGTTTCCTCGCCAGGATGTAGTCGATGTGAACCAAAAGAAAAAGACTTGAGAAGTTCGGTAGCATATTGATCGATTATACATGCTGTTATTATGCATCGTATTCTTAGAGTGTGGTTTGGTTTTCGGGTGCGAACTGTGGCGTACCGTGGATCGTGGTCGCCAGTGGGCACAGCAATGGGAATGGCACAAACAAGTCGCTCGTAAACATGAAATCACGTGGTGTAAAAACTCGGTGGCGTCATAAAAAAGCCACAGGACACTTGACGGTGACAGTTGCGCGAACGAGCCGCAATTCTCCGTCTGTCGGGCGTTTACCAAACGTGCCAACGTTTTGCGACGCACTAATGGACGGTAGATGGTAGAGGAAGTGATATACTTAACGAGAACATGCTCGAGGAGAGTTCAGCTTAGAGGAAGTTGGTTGTAAATGCATTCGGTGTGTAATAGATATTATCGTTTAACAAATAAACAAAATTAAAGGAAAGTTTAACATTCCTCACAATAATTACCAAAACTAAAACTAAAAAACTCCCTGTTTTGTAAATTAAAAAAACGTGGATCTTTTTTAGTAAACCTTATTTATCAAAAATCAAAAGAATGAAGGTCTGGTGTGTCTATGAAAAATGAAAAATTGTCATATTTAGCGATTACAATAAAAAGATTTTTAAAACTTTTTTTATAGTTCCTCATTTCATGGTTGATTATTTATATAAATTAGGAATGCGAATATTTAAGCCCTTCCATCAATAATATTTAAATATAAAGCGACGTGTGGGTATGATGTATGTAAACCAATCGGCTTTGTTTCAAGTAAATTGTATTAAATTTACAGATATAATATTTTTAAAATTAAATATGCAAATTAAAACAAAAAAATTTGAAATATAATTATTTCAAGAAAACCTGGACTCATATGACATTCACTATCATTTAAGTAAGACCAATACTGGTTATTTATATGAAACTTTTGTCTTTTATGATTCAAAAAGTACCTATGATTTCGAACTGCTCGCAGCACAAACCATTGCAGCGTGTAGTTCCGGTTATTCGGTTACAGAAACTAGGAGTTTTTTTTCAGTAACCGGTCCGTACCTCAAGCATTGCCTGACGTTCGGCGATGAAATCAGAAGCAAATCGCATCGTGACAGCGATTGGTTTATGAGCTTTGATTCCGTTTCTAGGTCGTCGTTTTAATTTATTTACGTAAAATGACAACGGAAACGCCGAATGAGCCACCAGGAGCAGGGCCAGCAGGGAAACGTATTTCGTCTTGTTTTATTTTACTAGTACGTGGTAAAATACGTGGGACGTAGCTAACTCCCACCCGTTGCCACATTGGGATGTGTATTTGATGGTACCCGATTTGGCCTGCCGGAAGGCCACGTGCATAAGCAATGGTGAGGAAGTTTGATTGATTTTTGTGGTTTTGTGGCATGCCAGCTTTGGTGCTTTCGTGCCATCTGTGATGCTTTCGTTCAATGGCGGCTTTATTATCCGTTTCGGATTTACGATAGATGGCCCACACTAAAGGATGGCCTTTTTTCTTACCACCTTTTAAGAGGTTTCATTTAGCCTTGTCTGAGTAAATAAATCCTTGGCTTGAATTTAAGCCATGCTGTGGTGTATTTTGTGTGTGATTGTGTGTGTGTGTGTGTGTGTCAAATAATGAAAACTATTTTGCTTTTACACGAAATGACAGTGTCTGAAAGCCGCATTATGGTTTATGGTTGAACATTGCAACTAAGTTTTGAAAGTGTTTACAAAATAACTTTTCTTACTTAAATTATAATAAAATACTTTAACAAAAGCATAATAAGCTAAACAACTTACAACTCCTCTAAAACAAGCCTTCCTTCAGTGATTCTTACCTAAAAAGAGACAACAATATACAGAAAAGTTACTTCGAATGTTTTTTTTTTTTTTGTAAAATTTTTCAGTACAATGATCTAATCTAAGTATATGTAATAGCATTCAGTGAAATGAAACCTCGACTGAGCAACGCCAATAACACATATAAGTAGTCCTTCGATATTCATGATGAGATGAAAGGGTAAGGAAATGTACTCAAAAGCAGTTTTTCACAACTTTTTTATCCATACAAAACAAGGTGTGAAAGTAGTGCAACGACCATTCCATTGCAATGGAATAATGTTGTATGCAAATGCAGCGATGTCTACAGCAAGCAGTAGTTTTTCGCGGATGTAACGCATTCTCCAGCTTCTCGCTCTAGATCGCTTGTTGGTTCGAGATACTGTGTGAAGAGAGCTTTTGAAGAGGTTGGAAATCAGTTCATTCATACATGTGATTTATAGGGTAGGGGAACATTTCATCAGAAAGATGCATTGGACGGGTTTCCAGCTGTAAGGCTACGAGATTGAGGCGTAAGCCAGAACGCACACCTGCAGCAAAACCATAATAATAAGTTTAAGGATTACCTTCAAATTGCAATATACGAGCGTGCATATATGAAAAGAAAACATTTTTTAATAAAGCCCACCAGCAACACCATCACCGAGCTTGGTTGAAGGATTCCTGTTACTGGCAATTTTGGGAGTCTATGTGGTTTAGCTCTTTACTTCCCCGTTGCTTGGAAGCCTCGATGTTTGGAGGAAGTTAATTTGGATTGAAAATGGTACCGAAATTCTGCACTTTTCTGCAAAGTTGCAACTCCTAGAAGAGTAAAAAAATGTTGACGAAAAAGGAGTACAAATAAGCTACCGGGAAAGTGAAAGCTTTGAAGTTTACTGGACGGATTTTCCGGCCAAGAGTTTCCGTCCAGAGGATTTGTCAACGAACCAAAGCAAGTGTACACTGTATGCATGGAAGTATATTGACTAATATTGACAACCCTAACAAGCTTTAATTTGGCCAAATGTAAATATATAACCACATGCAAAGCAGCAGTAGGACGGTGTCAGAGCCTCGTTTTCGTTTTCCGGCTGCTCTTCTGTAAAGCACGAGAGAACGAAAACTAACGACGTTTTGTAGCGGGCAAAGAAGGAGGAAACGAAAAGAGCACGACCATGTGTAAAAATAACATCAAGCGAACGAGAACAGGATTTGAGCTGCAAGATCTAGGAAGTTTTGAAAAAAAGAGGCAGGTTCAAGAGATTGGAAGGAACCGACCGTGTACTGATATACATCCTTAATTGACTTCGGTTATGGTTATCGAGTACCGGGTTGTGTGCTTTCGCACTAAATTTATGTGTATGTAGCACACCTTTTTTAGTTCAAAACTAACTGTTCCAGCGCTAGTCGCAGATATATATATATATATATATATATATATATGTTATTTCATTCAAATCTATCATCGATAATTCATCACAATTTCCTAAAGTACGCATTGATACACCGAGAAATGTACACAAGATAGGCGAGTTTTTAACTCGTACAATGCGCATTACAGTGTATGGGACCAGCCCAAGTTATTAACAAAAGCACATTCTGCTCCAAGTCACGTTCCGGGAGTGTCATTCAATTGCCTCTGTTGTCGTGGTTTGCACGTTAATGAACAATTTTCCTTGCTAAACGATTGCCTGCAACATTAGGTCTTCTATAAGCCACTTAACTGCTATCGTCATTACTATTATTATCATCATCGTACTTGTTTCCCTTCTTCATTTATATCACTCTGTTTGGTAGGAAAAGTCATCAAGGGTACAGTTATAAGTGTAACATATGCTCACAATTCATTAGCTGTCGTGATTAAGTAGCACAGGCGAACGATTATGATGGGCTGTTGTTAGTAAGGATGGCATTAATGTGACTGGGAGATCCTACTGAACCCATGGAGCCCATGTTTGATATTGTCCTCCCTATTTCATTAGCAGCTCGTTATGGTGTCTCCTTTTATGTGTGTGGTTACGAACGGTAAGAGGGAAAGGATTTTAACCGACTACAAATCGTCCCATTATCTAGCGCAGACATACAACTCGTAGATAGCTTAATTAAATCACTTCCGATACAATAAATCATTTCATTAACATGGCGACATACGTGCACACGTTCACTGCCGGATGCTTTTCCGTTTTCCCATTCCTGTGTGCTGGTCATCGTATGCATTTCCCTGTCCAACATATGCTTAAGATTGAAAACATAAATTATATCGCACAATTCATGCCTCCACTGCAACGATCGTATCAGCTTTCCTTTGGTAAGATTCCCTTTGCTGGACCGTGTCTTCTGTCATCTAAATTGCTCGTAAATTACCACCAACCATCCAGCTGAATCGGACACTATCAGGCGGCTAATGTAGTAATCATGTCCTCGGACGCGAAAAGTTCGAACCGAATCCTCCTGACCATGCCATAAATTAACCTCATCTCCTTTCCATGTTTCTTCCATATGGATCCTGTCTGCAGAAAGGTCGGAAGAGAAAAGAAACGACCAACTGCAGTGACATAATTAGAAGGAAGTAGCCCAGAAGGTGCTACTACTACTGAACACACACGCACACTCCCTAGCGCGATTGAAAGAAGGTTGTCGCCGGCGGTTAGTGTACGGTGTGTTATTTTACCCACCCAACACCAGAGCTGCAACCGAAAGATGCTGACTTCTTGACGGACCATGATCTTATCGATGTTCGGTCCCTCGAAGGCACGATGTGTAAAAGACATTCTTGCACCCTCCGACTTGTGGTCAACTGGACGGGCCTCTCGAATGTGTACGGTCGTTAGTGCTGACCAAAAAACCCGTGACGATGTCGATGATGATGGTGATAAGACGATGCTCAAATTACAGGCCGCACACGTACGGGCTGGCTGCTCCCTGCAGCAAAAGTTATCGTTTCGGTGCTTGTTCAAAAGAAGCTCAGAGGTGTTGGGCCGAAAATGAGTGAAAATAGCAACCGTTTCGCAAATAATTCTGCAAGTCGACATCACATCTGAAGGGGGAAGTCACCCTGACATACCGGCAACCGAAATTAAGACCGAAACTGTTATTATTATTTCTTGCCTGTTGTTGTGGAGTACGGAAGTAGCACGAGACACAAAAACAATTGAATTGAAGCTCATTCCAGTTGAGCAAGAGAAGAATACAGTTTTCGGGACACGGTCGAAGGTATTGATAATTGAAAGAGGAGAAAGTTTCTACAATTCTGTTTTCCTTTCGGATTAGGACGGCCAGTCAACCGAAGGGACGTGAGTATGTATGTGTGCACTTCAATTAGCTGCCGGAAGTCACAACGTGAAGACATACTTCGTTACGCAGAACTGACGCAAACTTGACTGCCTTCTTGGTTCGTAGAAAGGAATGTAAACACACAGCCACACAGTGTGAACATGTCAATCTGGTATCTAGATGTATTGGGAAGCTGTTTTATTAAGACGCGATCCTGTTTGCTTCCGGAGGGTAAGTGTTGGTGCGTGTAATCGAAACTGAGTGCGTCGCTTTCATCCGCATTTGGCAGCAGTTTGTTCTAATTGGATCAATTAGTTTGTTTTCCTTTGCCGAAAGCTGAACATAGGCTGAATCAAATGCGTATGCTTGGTAATTGGGGTTTGGTCAGTTATTTGGTAAACAGACAATTGAATCTCGTGTGAAAAAAGATTTGCTCGGACAATGATGAGGGTGTTGGGAAGCGCTTCAACAGGTGTTTGGAAGAAATTAATTATCTCAGTGCGTATCGACAAAGATTGTGGGAAAATTTCCCTCAAACATTGTGCATATGATTTATTGCGATTAATTTAAGCAAAATGTAGATTTTTATTTGATCAACAGTTGCTAATAAATTGTGTCATATTCAGCTTTTAAAATGGAATCATGATAATCTATCAATCACAAATCAACGATTTTAAATTGTATCGAAATTATCAGATGCAGGTAAAAAATATTAAATTTACTGCAAGAGAATACCTTTAAATTTTAAAATCATATGAGTTCTCTTTTATCCAGGTGAAATAATTGACAATACACAAAATGTATATAATAATACCACAACAATACGCATTCACAATTCTTGCTCTAGCTCATTACGTTCAATTTGCTACCATAACGAGCATGAAAGACTGATCCGTACGTATGTGACAACATGTGTCCTCGCGCACGCTTGCGATAGGACGATAATTGATCATTACATCACTCATTTGTCCGTTATGATTTACATTATGCAATGACAGACTGCTAGCAGGACTGCCTATCTACAGGACCACCCTTCAGCGTCTGCCATCGCCATGCTGTACATCCATTCTTTGTCTCCCAATGTGTCCTCACTCCAACGGGAAGCTTCCCAGTCCGCGTCATTCCCGCTCATTATTATCGCCAACGAGGTGGAGAACTCATTAGTATGCATTCGTTTGTTGGCCGTCCGTCGTCGCTCTGTAACAATGTGTCGAGTGTTCATCCTTCTGGTACGTGAAGCGTACGTTACCCGGAGCCGTTAGTGTCCTTCTGGAACGTGGGTGTAAAGGTGGGTTTCGAAAAAGGGTTCGTCACTTCCGTATCCGGTTCGAAAAGCGCCTGAATGTCGTTTGATTTGTGCCGATTGGTTGTATATTATTTTCGTACGAAATCATTAAGCTTAGCTCTTGTGCTTTAATCTTTTACACTCTTGTACTACACTGTACTACGAAATACTGAATTTGCAGTTTATTACGCGTTTGCTGGACGATAATGAACGGTGTGTGGTAGAGAGCTAGGGGTGATTTCATAACTTTTCCATAATTATTCATGAACTTCCCACACCATACAGCGGTACCAACGGCTGATTGGTTTACTCGAGGCACAATCATGAAGGCCAACGCCGTAAAGGCCAGCCCGGAATGGTTTGAAAACGATAATTTCTCTCATTTGGAAGCAGCAGCAGGCGGCAGGTGCTGGCTGGAGCAGGGTGTACCAAACGTGCGAAGATAATCATTATGATGAATGATGATTTGATTTATAATTTATGCGTTACGAGTGATTAGTGTGTCATGTTTCCGGGCGCTTCAAGTTGGAACAAAGGGCAACCATTTCGGGGAAGCCGGATTGAAATGTGAAGGAACCGAAAAATGGGTGTGAAGGTGGAAGGGTCGAAGGATAGCGCTGTTGGGTGTGTAACGCTAACGAGACAGGCAAGAAGCTTAATTACTGTAGCGCTGGCTGGTATCGATTTTCCCCGTCGGTAGCAGTTTTCCACTTCTATTGTGGTGGTGGGTGGTTCTGGCCCCAGCCAGAGGTATATTGACGCATTTTGACCCTCATAAAAGTGGAATAAAATGCATTGGAATATGTATGCAAGGTGTATGTGTGATTGTGTGAACGTATGTTTAATAGGTACTAGGATATCATCAATCATGCATCTTTAGAGGGGATCGATTGTAGCATGGGAATAAACAAGAAATTGACGCTGTATGGAACTTTTGGATCGAATAACGTTAGCGAGGTGTACTTTAAATGTAACGTGAGCGTGGAGTTTAAAATGTTGTAATCTACACCAGTTCTTACCAATAGCATATTTGAAAAGAAACCGTTGAAATGATCGTCATCGTTTTCGAAATTTATACCTCCAAATATCTCTATAAATCGGACAACTTATATTTAAAATTAAAATGACCATTAATGCTATTATTGCAATGAAAATATGCTGATGAATGGACACTACAAGTATGTGAAGTTACAGAAAGATTTAATTATTCTAATCAATATTTGTCATATTGGCTAAAACCATCAATTCAATTTGTTCTTAATCCAAGCGATTATTTTAAGCAAAGTGCTAATAATAAAACTCGAAAAGTGAAAAATATCTCACTTCAGACGTTCATTAACCCTGAAAGACAAATTTCTCTTCCTGCTCATCCGAGGACTTCGAGACTCATTGTATTATCACTCCCAGCATCCTTTTGCTATGCAAAACAGGCAAAACAAATATCTCCATCACCAAGTGAAAACACTTCACATTGTCGAATAGCTTCCCTTGCGCTGCAAGAAAAGAGGGAAACGCGTTTTCCACTTGCTAGCGCACTGGATGATGCTTGTAAAAGGGGTGACTTTTCAGGTTTGCATACGCAACAAGCCAATGATGGCATGGTAGAGAAGGTGGTAGTGTTAAACAACCGCAAATTGCTCGCTTAATTAATTGCCAGCTTGAGAGGCCGTACCAGCGCAACAGGTTAATTAAACCTAACCCTTTGGAAAAAGGGGTATTAATTTTCAAGAGGGTTTGTGTTGTTTGTGTTGGGAGATTTTAGTCACCTCCTTTTTGTTTTGCCAATGGGCTGGGAGCAGGGTGTTAATTAAACGCTGGGAACGCTATCATCGTGGGAAAATTTGGCCCTATGTGAGTAATGCATAAAGCAATTCCTTTACATTAGCAATTGAATTGTAGAATACTTTGAATGTAGTACTGCATGCGATAGAAGATATATGAATACGTGAGGAATTTTGTTTAAATTAATGATAGTTAAAGCATTTCAGCAGTCACGTATGACATGCTGCCTTTTTTCATTTAAATTTATTTTTTTTTTTCTTTGGCACAACAACCGTTGTCGGTCAAGGCCTACCTGTACCACTTGTGGGCTTGGCTTTCAGTGACTAATTGATTTCCCCCCATAGCAGGATAGTCAGTCCTACGTATGGCGGCACGGTCCATTTGGGGTTTGAACCCATGACGGGCATGTTGTTAAGGCGTACGAGTTGACGACTGTACTACGAGACCGGCCGTGAAATTTAAATAGATGATATCTTATTACCATGCATAAACAAAACAGTTACACCAGATTCGAATCATTGGTCGAATACCATCCCTAATTGCCTACGTAATCTTCACAGATCAAGACATAATTTCTCATAAACATCCCACCCCATCTAACCATCGTCCGTTGTCTACCCAAAAAGTCAAGTTTGTGCATCTACAATGAAGCAAACAAGACGCAATAGAATACGCCAGCCGAGCCGCTGAGCACGCGCTGTGTGCATAACGATTTCCGCTCCCAGGCTTGGAGTTTTTTTTATGAATTATTATTAAATTATTAGCAGATTTTTTGCTGCTTTCAATTTAACGTAGAAAACCTCATACTAAAACAACCTTACTAGCTAGTATTCCAAGCGCCGTGACGTTCGGGGGTTGTCTGCCCAAACCAACTTCGATTGAATTTGTTTTTCCTTTTTGGCGTAACGAATCAAACCCCAACACACAACGTGCGAGAAGTGGATGGAGAAACGCAAAAAAAAAAAAAATGAAATCATCTCCATCCCAGCGGGAGTCAAGACATTACGAAGGAACAGATCAGAACAGAAAACGCACACATAGACGCAGCATCGTAGCATCGTGGTACTATAAGTCTGGTCCCTTCCGTCCTTCAGGCAGGTTCAGTCGTAGAGGGATTCGGGTCGATCCTTTTTCACCTGTAGACAGTGTAAAGGAACGGCAAGCAGGTGGTCAAGCAGGTGTGTAGCAGCATTATGAGCAGTTTCCACTGTCCAAACAGCAATGCCGGCAGACACAGAAAGGCAGCCGAACGAGGCACGCACAACCTCCAATAAACTCCTTGGCCAAATTATGCACGTAAACAGAATTATGTTATTATTTCCAGTGCTCCGCACAGTTCGCTGGTGTAAAGAAGGCCGAAAATGGAAGAATTGCTTTGCTTTATGCGTCGGGCAAAAAGGAGCGCCAGAAACATCGTTCAACGATAAGCAAAGATCCCCGCTCGGTGGAACGCAAAGAACGAAGGTGGAACGATGGTGGAAAGAGAGGACGGTGTGTAAGCTAAAAACCAGCGTCCGGCAGCATCACCTTCATCCGACTCCACGGGACAACACAGCATTATGAGGCATCGCATAATTTTCATTTTCCTCGTTGCCTTTCTTTGCATTTTTTTATCGTTCAGTCGAATAAGCGGTATGGTTTATACTCCCGCTGGAAATATACACAGACGAAAAACCCCGTCATCGATGGCGAACGGTGCGTTCGGTCATTGGTATGGAACGAAAATTTTCATCACCGTATTCTACGCCTAAGCATCCCTTGACTGTGGCCGTTCAATATGCGATGTAATCAAGAAATTAGATGATAGAATGTAGAGTCAGCCCCTCGGATGAGCTTGGGTTTCTTTTTTATGGATTTTTGTGAACTGTTTATTTTTCGTTTTGATTTTTGTTCCATCCTTTTATCTTGCTTGTTTGTCGTTGAATTGAGAAGGACTTTGATTTCTGTACAAAGTTTTATGGTGGCTTAAGTCATAAGCAATGTATACTTTTTTTCTACTATTTGGCAGTAAGCACACAAGGGTCAAGCTACATGCAAAATTGCTAAATTAATATTCCTTGTCTTACTTTGAATGATAAGGTGCTTAACATGGTGTGATACATAATGTAAAGCTCATAATATGAAATTTAACAAAAATCCTTTAGAGCGTTGAATCCATCAAAAAATGATAAAAAAGATTTTTATTTTCTTCAAAACGGTAAATTAAAACCCATTCCGACTTCCCCTTTGCGGAACACATTCTTCAAACCATGGAAAACCAATAGCCCCCTGTAGATGATTCGAGAGAAAGGAAAATGAAACTAAATGAAAAAAAAATCTTTGTGCGAGGCTTGCTGTTGCTTATTTATAATTTATTACTTCTACCATAGCCGCTCCGGTGCCATCGAATTTCTCCCTCGTGCACCTCTTAGATATCCATCCGATTCCATGGTATAGCTTTTCCAATATGACTCCGTACCATTTATCGTTTTGTCTTCCTCTCTCTTTCGATTTCTCTCTCTGTCCCCCTCTCAGTCTCACTCTCTTTCGCTCTCTCTTGTTCATCAATCGAAGAGAGCATTGATCTAGGCAAGTTCGATTCGTACTGTTCCGTTCGAAGGGTGGGTTTTGATTTTCCCTCCCTTCAAGCGTAAGGTCGTCTTGGCTCTCTATGCCCGAACGTATCCGTTGGGAATTCTCATCATCCCTATTTCGTACGGAGTTTTTACTTCCCTGCTCATTCACCATACCTAGCCGAAAGCATCGTGGATCGTAATTAAAAAGGGAAACGTCTGTCCGCTATACGCCTGGATAGAGTCTCCAGTAAAAGAATCGGTATCGGAAAGTAAAATAAAAATCGGATCATAAACCACCCCTTGCAGCGCGGATAAAAACGAACAAAGAAAAAACACAAAAATAGAAGAAAAAAAAGATGCTCCGTCACAAGTGCAATGGCCCTCGGTAAATGTTAGCACTGTGTGCGTGCTGTCAGCTTCCCTTTGGGCCGATGATAATGATAATTTTTTATTCCCTGCTACCACCACACCGTCACAGCCACAGGATCACGACCGTCTAATGACGGTCCTTCGAACTATCAAACGTTGCGTCTTTCTACGGCTCAGTTCAGCATGTGTCGGAGTGGTTTCTTTTTTTTATAAGTGTGGAGCACAGAGGGCATGGATAGAACAGGAAAATAAAAAAAAGGCACACATTAGAAACATGTGGAGAGGAAAAGCCGCTTGTTTTTCCGTTCCCCGTACTTTGCAGTGCTTGTGACGAACTTTTCCAACATTTTTGCTTCATTTCCCTTCCCAACACTCCCGCAGTCCCAATCATGGTGTTAGACTCAATAGGTGGCCCATCACATACTCGTATGTGTGTGAGTGTGTGAGAAAAAATGAAAGTTTTTGTACCTTTTTCTTGGTCATATTTTCCGGCAAAAAGAAAACTCTTCCGTGCCTCACACCAGCGTGGGACAAAAAGATGCTGTGCTCGTTTCTGGGTAGTGCTATTGCTGCTTATCATACACAAAGACGCTCACAGATTTTTTACTCGCCTACGAAAGCGCAAACACATTCATTTGCCGCCGCCGCTGCCGTTCCGTTGCCGTTGCCATGTGGATCGGCGAGCCAAAGTTGAGAGCTAGCCTGTGGTGTTTCTACATATGGGACGCTTGGGAGTCTAATGTTCCCCGCTTTTCCACTTTTTAGCCCTCTCGCCCTCACCAACACTGCTGGGAGGAATGGAATGGAAGCGAAGAGACGTTCGAAGAAGGAGGAAAAAAGTATTTTTCATTTTTTCCATCCCACCGTTTTCCACTTCACTATCCCCCGATCATGCAAGCTTAGCTGTATGTATGCTGTATGTACATGTTGGGAAGGGAAAAGGCAACTTTGGAGAAAGCGCCGAGCGGAAGGAAGGAACGAAGGATAGACCGGTTGGGTGAATGTTTATCCTTTCTTTCGCCTTCTTTGTTTGAAATAACACAATTAAGAAATTGTGTATACTTTGGCCACCGGAGAGGACTCGAACGACCCCAACGACGGACAGCGCTTGATGGATGGCTTGGATCGGATTGCACGGTGGCGTTGTTACGATATGTGCTCATACATGTGTGTGTGTGTGTGTGTGTGTGTGTGTGTGTGTGTGTGTGTGTGTGTCTGTGTGTGTGTGTGTGTGTGTGTGTGTGTGTGTGTGTGTGTGTGTGTGTGTGTGTGTGTGTGTGTGTGTGTGTGTGTGTGTGTGTGTGTGTGTGTGTGTGTGGTTGCTTCTGAGAACAGTTTTTCTGTATGGGTTTGTGTATGTGTGTTATTCAGCGAGAAAGGATGCTAGAATTTTTCATGCAAAAGAAAATAACATCTTTCCCGTAAGCAGACGGTCGAGGTGCATTGAAGGGAATCAAGACGGGGCGAGGTGTTTGAATCAAATTTTCATACATGGTGCGCTCTAATGGAAATTCTTATGTCACAATGTGGACCCGTTCGCGAACAGCGTATTCCAGGGCGAAAGGGATGCCATCTCCGAAAACAGATATTAATAAAAAATCGCCAGCAGGCGAATTACCAAACGACTATATGCTTATATTGGTCTTGGTGGCTCCGTGTTGGGAAGTAATTCGTGTTTCTTAAATTATAATAAATTGTTTATACTATTGATCCGATTACCAATTTTAAAACATTATTAATATAACAAATTTGATTTGTTTAATGGTTGGTTTATGAATTATTTAAAAAAAAGGAGAAATAAAGGTGTGTAAGAGTTGTCTGCTGGAGTTCAACGTGGCTTTTGTATATATGCGCTCATTAATTCAGCTTAAGTTGTAATTTTCATTGTAAGGGTTTTTAAATTGTTTAACAATTAATAGCTAGATGCATACTGGAAATAATGGTGTTATTAAAATTATATTTCAAGATAAAATATGTGACAAGATTAAACATAAAAAACCTCTTCATCTCTTAATCTCTTAATCTTCAAATTAAGGATACAATAAATAAATAATTACTAAGTAGAGAAACTGGCCAAAAATATTGCAATTTTATATGTTAAGATAAATAGCATTCTTTGTTTGATAATGTCGTATATGTTCCCATTTTATTTGGTAAATAGCAGCGTTAACTTTAGCTAAGATGTTTTTTTACGCAGCCCATTGCAGTCACCTTCCCGTAATATGATATGAAAATTTATATCTTTGCGCACACCTACTTGCATCAGCGTATGAGGCGGAAATTGTGTGCTGTGTGTACATAAGACAACAAAACTGTTGGAACTATATCGTGGCGAGGAAACCGCAACGGGCCGCATGAGATACGTTTATTAGTGGATATTGCCAAAACGAATTATGTGCTCGTGTTAAGGGGATGATAAGAAACTAATGGACAGGGCAGGCCGGCTTCAAAAGAACGCAGCAGAAGGAAGCATTGTGATTAGGTTGTCCTTCGGCGAAGAGACATATTTTTATGCCCCGTCTCATTGCGGGTTGCTTTTTACGGTTTTTTATATCATTGTTTTGTGCGCTGTTTGCGCTGTGTAAGATTATCATCACACACACATACACATATGTAGCAAACCATATAAAACCTCCAAGGGACGAGCCGGCAAAAAAGACGGAAAAATCATCAAAAAATCAGACGGTTCAAGAAGGACAGTTTTGTTTTCCGACTCAGGCTGGGCGAGTGGAGCAGGAAGTTAATCTTAATTGTAATTTCATACCGCACGGTAATGGGTCGACCGAACGTATGAAGCAAACCCGTGTCCACATTGTAGCTTCTGGGAACCGATTTGAGAGAACGTTTTTAATATCCCTGCCTCTGGGTCTGGACGGAGAAGGGATGTGTGTAGAAGCATGGGGTAGTAGTGGTAGAGGATGGAGATGCAATTTATTTTGGAATTAGTACAGACTAATGGAATCCGTAAATTATATTACATTCAATGGAATCGACCATAATTCAGACGGTACTCTGTTGGATTCAGATTTATTTGTTTGTTTTGTTTTATAGAAGTTTGTCTTTTAAGTTATGTTTTAATATTGATAATGTGTGACCTGTTCTCATTCACTCCATTTAATTTAATTGTGCTTGGCACGCATGACATTGTTTGGTGTTTTTGTAGAACAATAGACTTGACGTTATATTTAAAAAGATTAATGAACCACAATACTCAGCTGCCCACGTACTATTATCATACAAACATTAATCATGTCTGTGTAAGTATTCTATCGTCCCGCTGCGACCCTCACATGCTTCAGAAAGGGTGTGTCGGTACGAATGAAACCGAAATAACGCACACCAGTTGAGAGGATTCTTTACTTTTTTGTTCAAGCTGCCTATTTATTTCGTTTTTTGATTCTTCACTTTCTACACCACCAGCTTCTTTGCCTTCTGCTCAAGCTGCTGAGGGTGGAGTGGTGGAAATTTTGCAATGAAGATTGAACAAAACGAGATTCACCCGGGAGGGAAATAAGACCGCGCGTACCAATAGTATGCTCGTCCTTATCGCATGTGTTTTGTACGCGAGCTGAGATGATAAATATAACGTACGACTGTTGTTCCAGTTACAGTGGAAGCAGCAACGTGTGTGTGTGTGTGTGTGTGAGTGTTTTTTTTCTTTTTTCTTTTTGCACGTTCCGTACTCATCTACTGGCCATCAAGGAGTGACACAGCGGGCCCTAGGGGAACGGGAAGCAATGCGAGGCAAGGAATTACTCCGGAGCGGTGAAAGTCGCACCGCCTGCGCCAAAAGTACATACCGGACGACTCGTATTGGAGGGAGGCTAGCGCTTGCTCGATATTTATTCTCTACGTATGCAAATTTATTCGCAACCTTCCTTACATCTGCGAGAGGGTACGATATATTAGATTTCGCGTCACACATACGCGCTTATTTGTATGTGCATGGTATGTGCGCACAATTTCCATGGTGTGATACTTTTTCTTTGCCGAATCTTCGCTGGTTATTTTATCCGGCATTTACATGTTTTATTTTTTTCCAATTCGGCATCTGACACCAACATTAATCCGTTGAAACCGTTGGTATATGTGGAAAGCAGGGAGAGACATTCAACAGTGCATACCGATCGAGGGCAAGCTACTATTTTTTGTGAAAATGAAGGGAAACCAAATGGACTTTAAATACTCTTACTAATGATTCGAATAAGCAGGTGATGATGATTTGTTCGAAACTTGAATATGTCAAATGTATAATTGCGTCCAAGAAGCGTGTATTTCCAAACCTTGACAGGCAGTTCAAGAAAACTGATAAATTTAAGAATCATTCAACTTATACTATAAATCGACGAGTAAAAATATCACCACTCACATGGATTCCGACAAATGGTGAGCTAGATAAGAGCAAACGTGCTCGATTGGGGAACGGAACAAAAAAACACTCTCATTGCAAAACGTGAGGAATTAAGAGAACGCAGAAGAGGCAGCAACAGTCGGGTGAAATTTCCTCCCATGTCCTTCTAGCAAAACGATAAAAAAACCGAACCCATACCCAAAGAAATCATTCGTGGTGATAGAAAGAGAGCTAGTAAGACCATGTCCTGCCATCTCGCTGGTTCACGATAAGAGAAAGAAAGCGCAATTTAAAACGCAAATAACTTTCCCCTCATACACACGCGCCATACCACGTAGGGCACACATACAGCATGGTGAGATGATGCGAACCATTTACATATCCTCCCACACACCCACACACACACCCGCACACGGTTCACACATGTATGACAGTATATGTGTGTTTGCATATCTTCCTTTCACTCGCTCACTCTCTCTCTCTCTCTCTCTCTTTCACTTTTTATCTGTACCTCTCTCTCCCTTTCGTTGTGACTTGCATCATCCCTCTAAGGTACCATCGTAGTCCGCGAATAAATTTGGGGATTCGATCGGAAACGGTTCTCGAGCGGTCCTGATGGAAATGAAAGGACACGTAAGAAGGCCAAATATACGCAAATGAAGAAAGAATGAAAACCCGACAAGAACAGCAGTCCGCGGGTACCCCGTAGGGGGTAGGGTAGTCAAGGAGGCAAGGGTGCAAGCGAATGAAAATGAAATGCCAAGGAAACTAAGGAGGCTCCTTTCAGAAGCCGAATGACGTCTTTGGTGGAAGTGGAGACGGGAGGAGTGGAGAAAACCCAAGATGGCATCCTTCCACATCACTTATTCGTTGGGTGGTTTAATGTGTTTTGTTCTCTTTTGCACAGGAAAGGAAGTTTTAAAAGTTTTGAAAAATAATACTATATTTTTCATTTTCCCTCTTTAATCAATTAATCAAAATGGAAATGAACCCATTTAACAACAATAAAATAGAATTTATGTTTAATTCTTTTTTTTTAATACACCGTGATTTAATTTATGTTTAATTCTTTTTTTTTAATACACCGTAAACTATCTCAAATACTTAATTTAGTGACTGACTTTAAATATAAAAAAAAATCATAATAATATCAATTAGGAGCAAAGCAAAGAGTTAAATATAAAAAAAACAAATGCCACATATTTTTATGATTATTGAAATAAAAACTACAAAGCAAACATTAAAATAAGCGACACATTTCCTTTAACAACAAGCCCTATGTGTTGTTCTCTTGCAATCCAAACCCCAGTTCTTGTTCGATTTTTTTATCTCTGGTGTTTCATTCAGCTGCAAAACCGAGCATTCGTGCGCGTTGAACTGAAACAACGAACCGAACGAGGACGAGCGGAATCGAGTGCACGCCATGTTAGCATATATTGTATTTTAATGAAAATACATAAAGATCCATCGATAATCGGGACATGGAGTGGCACAGCCAGGAGGGGGAGAGCAAGTCGATAGAAAGTCGCTCGTTCCGTGATGCTGGCAGAGGATGATGGCAACAGGGGGAAGATCCCACATCGTGAGGAGGTAATAGGGACGACCCTAGATCTTTCCTCTCACGCCAACACGCCCTTGCTGTATGTGTGAGGTACATGTGTGTAGGTGCATTTTTTTCGATTGGAAATCGGTTCGCTTCTCGAAGTGTCGTTACACTCTCGGTACTCGGAGTGTGTGTCGTCCTTTAGCTCATTTTATGTGTGGTTGCGCTAGTCGTTTTTTTTACTACTCTGCCACCTTCTCGCTTCCGGCATAGAGAGGTGAAGGTTTTTCTTGTAGTTTTATTCGGCTCACTGTTGGTGCTCGTT
Organism: Anopheles merus; assembly: GCF_017562075.2. Classification (NCBI taxonomy): domain Eukaryota; kingdom Metazoa; phylum Arthropoda; class Insecta; order Diptera; family Culicidae; genus Anopheles; species Anopheles merus. The sequence goes on along the minus strand of NC_054084.1, from coordinate 44,804,512 downwards.
TTCTCATCTTACAATTCAGTCCAGCTAACGAGTTTAAGCAGCGAAAAGAGAAGAAAGGACATCGGCCCTCCATTCGAAATGTCCATGCAGGGAGGTAGAGGAGGAGGAGGAAAGCAAATCTACTTTGCATACGCCCGCACATGTGCTGCTTTTGGGTCGGTTAATGGTTGGGAAAACGCAAGGGAAGATTCATTGCGAATGAAACCCCAGGACTTTTTGTTGGTCCTTTGTTCCTTAATATTAAATGAAAACTAGTGAAATAGAATATTTTCATCGGTTTCGGTTGTGCTCCAATTATTACTTTCGTATTTTAATTAAAAAATATGAAATATTTCATTTTATTATTGCAGCAAAAGTTTAACATAAACTAATATGTTCCACATATGAGAATTATGACTACACCGTGAAAAAATAACAAAGTACACCGACTTAACATCCTTCTTCGGTTGTAAGCATCATCCCAACGTCTGGAATGGATTATTGGCTCCCGCAACAGAAAGACAACATTCCATTATTTCCCGCAGGAAATACGCTTTCATAACATTTTCCTTTCATAGCATGATCTGGAAACCTGGCAATGGAACATGCAACAATCGCGGATTTAATCCATCGATAAGATGCCTCATTGTCTGGCGTCTGACTTCAGCTTCGTCTTTCCAACAGTGTACTCTACAGATTTGCCATATTGGTATATCAAACAATAGCAGACGTAGCCGCGTCAAGACAGTGATTCACGTTGGAGCAACAGGGCTTAGTACAAGCATTACGCTGCAGCTTTTGCAATATCAACAACAATTAAAACCATTTTCTGCACACAAAGTCGGTTAGATTACTCCCTCCGTCCCATACAGTTAGTTCGACCAGATGACCTCATTATCCATCGTTGCCATGACTCAGTGATGGATGTAATGTAAACAAAGCCTTACTCTTGGTAAGAGATTTTCGGTGGAACGGTTTTTTGATAAGGTTCCGGACGATTACTGCACGTACGGTCCCCTCTATTTCAGAACTTTCTTCATCTCAATTTGGTCCCTTAATTCTGCAATGCTATTGTTTCTTACTCCTGGTTGTGCTCCGCGTACGTTTTTTGTGGCCTATATGTCTCAAGATCTACAAAGTCATCGAATTTATGATGCAGATCCTCTAAAGAACCGTCTCGACAGCGAAAGTGACTTGTATATTTTGCTTCGGAAGAGACAAGAAGAGAATTTTACGCCAACACGTACCACCGAGCCGCAGTGCGGTTGGGAGAGAACGAAGAGACATCGGTAAACGGCTGCACTTCCGGCAAACTGGAGGTGGCACTCGGCACGCCCTTTGCAGAAATGACAATTTTCACCCTCGATTGAGTCTCGTAATTGTCGTTTAATTCGAAAGTATTGCTCAAAGGCCTTATAAATGGATTTTGGCGCCAGTATTATTACGTCTTATTGGAAAGACAATTCGTTTTCAAAAAAAGGTAACCCACATTTTGCGTTGCAATCAAACGTGTTACTGGTGTATGTTGTGCAAGATAGTCTTATACAATAGATGTTGTACTGTTCAAAAGATGAAATAACTTACATGTCTCCCGAAAACAAATAACTGTTATTGATTATGAAGATAGTTATGGAAACATCATTTACCTAAAATGGCAAGAAAAACAAACAACTTTTGTGAAATATGATCATATGCAAGATATAATTGAAAAAAGTTTATGAAGCTAATTTTTATTGTTTCATCAATATCGTTTTGGAACTAGAAAAAAAGTGCAGCACATGATGCTGTACATCTTGCAGTACTGATACTTTTGGTTATTTAATTATTTAACTTGATATTAGCGTAGTCTTTATTTGTGCTGGCCTTAGCAACTTAAATAAACTATCTTAATACTATGCCGTAACGAACGATCTCGCGTCGTCCCGTGGTGCAGTCGTACAGGGGCGGTCCCGTGGTACAGTCGTCAACTCGAACGACTCAATAACATGCCCGTCATGGGTTCAAGCCCAGAATGGACCGTCCCCTCGTAGCAAGGATTGACTAGCCGGCTACGTGGCAATGAATTAAGTCACGAAAGCCTGTATAGACCGGCATGTCCGCGTAGGACGTTACGCCAAATAGAAGAAGAAGAAGAACGTTTGTCATGGAAAAATAGTCGCAAACGAAACAAATGTGTTTAATGACAACATACTGGACAATTAGTTTTCAATCAATACGAACTACTTCCTTACGAAATTATGATACGTGTACGTGTAACGGAAAATATATGAAAAGGAAGGCAATCTCATATCAAGAAAAAAAGAAGCTAAATGCAATCTCTTACACTCGCTGAAATCAATTCATCAATACACCAACATCCCGTTCGTTGCTAATCCCTACTCTCGGGCAGAAGACAGGTTTTGTAGTTACACAAAAACATATCCAAAGCAAAACGGTTGTAACTTATTTTCTTACATAAAAATCCGTCTTGATTCGGTTGGTGGTGGGGGAATCGATGAAAGTATAGATTCACCAGCTTCTTTTTCCCCTCATCAGAAGAAACATGTTTCGTTCGTTTTTACATTAAGCGCAGAACGGGGCTCAAGCCACATGGCTCATAAATATATAAAGGGTAATCAAATTTTGGGATGAAACCCGTTGATTAGAATGCGCAAAATTAGGACCGAATTGTTTGGCTGCGCCCGACAATGTAATGCAATATGCCCTGAAGCAATTGGTAGCATGCTGCTGCTACGGTATCTACATGATGTATTTTTGGTATACTTTAATCGATGAGTTGTAGGAAAATGTATCATCAGTATATCAGTTTTTGTTGCATTAAATAGTCCCAAGTGTAGAAATAGAAGGTTAAAAAATTATGTTATGGAAGTTCACTAAAACCTTTTTTGGTTTAATTTTTCTACCTTTCTACAAAGAGAACTTTTTATCTATTTTTCTTTTGTATTTTTTATGTCCAAAGTTTTAGAAATGTTAACACAGTGATTATTTTTTTCTGATTGTTTCTGAAACGAAAAAAATCACATTCCATTGTAAAATTAATAAGTATTGATTGCCTTTCAACCTGCTATTCAGCATCAATATTTTTTTTGTGCAATAGGCCGTTAATGGATTACCTATACATCAATTACACACTCGTCAAACGTGCACTCTATCATAAAACATGACATGAGAGTGCAGTAGCTTTAAATAAGAGTTTAAAATAAAAACATAAAAACACAACTGTAGCACATTTATACAACTGATCAATCCTCCCACATATTTTGTCGGGGAGCAGCAACAATAAAAGAACAGTTCGTCAAATGCTCATCATATTCAAATCATCATATTCTTCATTCAGGCTCACCCGACCGTATGCGTTCGCCTTCTCGTTTTTCCACTGTTGTTCAGCATTCAAATTCAACGATTCAAACGGATTTTGGTAACAAAAAAATGCACTCACAATCGCACAGCAAAACATCAGCAGTACATAATCTTGTATCAAAAGCATTTATGAAATAACAGGATTTTTGTGTGTTTTTTTATTCATATTTTCGATCGGTTTAAAATACGGGAAAAGCGTAGCATCAAGTCCAGCATAACGAAGTAGCTCCGTTGCCGAGAGGAAAAGCAAAGAAAAAAATCTCATTACATCTTTTCAAATGAAAATGATACGTATGAACCTTTTCCAGTCCATTTTATCGGCATGATTATGGCATGATTACAACAGCGAAAGAGCATAGAGAGCATACTGCCCAAATGCTAAGAGAACAAGTAAAACGTCAATCCTATAACTACAGAAGGGCTACACTGGGTTCTTCTGCCGTGCCGTGTATCGTATATACCATCAATTGACGAAAGTTCGTTATCGGAACCGAAATGTTGGCCACATTCCATCGTTCGTTCAAACTTACTCCCGAAACCATTTATGGGTTGTGGCAGTGTGCATCATCAGCGGAAAAGATCTTAACTCTGCCCCGCCGAGTTACGGAGCGACTCCCTCCGGAACCATCAACCCTAGGAAGGAAGCTGCAATATGCTAGCATCAACGGAAAAATTGCGCCTAATTGGAGTACGCGCTTATACGATGTGCATGCTGTCTTGATTGTTTTTTATCGCTTCCGCAGAGGGCGCCATTTTTGGGCGAAATTTCTTTCGTCTCATTTTCGGCCCCCGTGGGTGCCGCACGTTTTATATATTGTTTTTCGCAAAACATACGCTGGCAAAAACGGAAAAGGACGAAGAGTACGGCCGGTTTTATGACCTATTTTTATGATACCTCATAATCCATAAATAATTTTTAATTGGATTTACGCGAGGCACTGTTGTGCGCACGTGTGTCCTTTTCTGAAACGATGCTTTTAGCCTCAGTCACAGGAGAGGAAGTTTTTTGTGACGATAATGTATGAGCAGTAATACAATAAGAAGAATAATCCAAACGATACCAATCTGTGTTAATTATTCACTATGCGTCATAGCATAGAAGCAACTAAAACATTAGTGATTCAATTTCATCGTTAATAATGTATGAACAAAGATCCATGCTGTAGCTCGAAGGCACAACTATGTACTGACGCGTATCATATATGAACGGTATATATATTTGTATTTGTATATATTTGTTATATTTGTTACCATAAGAAGTTATGCCATGTACTTAGATGGAAAATTTAGAGGTGTTTAGAGGTAGCAAACAAAATTAAAAATTAAAAAAGTCTATCGTTTTAACCACCAGGAATAGCATCTTTAGATGAAATAAGGACAATTTTCCTTATACTGCAGCAAACAATTATTAATTAAGCTTTTCAAATTTGAGTTCGCAAATTGATGTCTATTTATTCGCACATTTTGACAAATATTTTATAGAGCCATTGTATGAAAAACAACAAATTTCTATTGTTTCTGCATCTTACTTGTATGCAATGTAATTTTAGTCTAACAGCATTTATGGTGGTGTTAATTCAACGCTCATAAGTTGGTTTTCGACAGCTGTTATCGATTTGAAACACTATTGTTTTTGAAAAGATTCAATTAACATCGAATTAACAATGGAAACTGCATCTGAAAAAAATGTATTTGTCGGTTCTTCTTTAATTTTAATTTTTGATTTTAACCTAATAACCATACATGGTGTAGCACTAAAGTTAGAACGTGTTTATTCGAATGATAATTGGATAAATGTGTTTATAATCGTATATACACTTGCATGAAATCTAATTAACCACATTAAACATCTAGTGATTGTGTTAATTTATTGAACAAATCTTTTCTTCGATGGTGATATGTGCTTCAAAAAAGCTAATTGACTTAACAACCAGAAATAATGCTTAGCTAGTTTGCTGTTAGCTAGTAAGAAAACAGTGAGAAAAGTTTGAATTTTTCTTGTAAAGATGTAACATTTTTTATTTGAAACATCGCCCTATTCTTGGATTTAATGTCTCCTCAAAACCTCGCAAATCAAACCTGTTTCATCACCTCAGAAGCTTATTCGGAGGTGTTCAAAACATTGTAAGCTACTACACTACAAACCAATCATTTGCTAAAACCACAATACACCTCAATGCTCTGTAATGGTTTGGACGAAACTAGCGTAACGCCCTCCGAAAAAAAGGTTACGAGAATGTATGTATCCTGTTGTCCCGTCGAATAATATGCACTAAAACTGCACCCAGCTAAACAGTTTAGAGTATATTTGGCCGCTCAGCACACGGGCAACAGCAGTGATGCGGTGGAATAAAAATGACTGACATAAATAACGTCAATTTATGCAATACTTCTTCTTCAGTGCAGGAAGGTGAATTCTTTTTTCCTTCCTCCTGTCTTACGATTCACCCTCGGCAGCGCTAGTATGTTTCGTGGTAGAAAGAGGCCGAAAATCCTTGCTAGAAGCAACATAATATTAAACGAACGAATTTAGCACACATCATTGCAGTGGGCCACCATCCAAAAGAGACATGCATAGGGAAGGGTTTGGTGTCGGCATGGCGCAAAGCAAATGCATCCAATGTATGCAGTTCATTTAGATTTCTATCAAAAAACGTATCGATTTCTATCGTTTATGAGCGTCGTAGGTATGCGTCTGGGAGCAGGGTACGACCGAGGGATTATGATGCAACGAAGAAAACAAATGCACCGTACGCTATTGGTGTTTAGAAAGTAAATTACTCGTCATAAAGCAACGAAGCGATGGATGCATTTGCTGCATCAGCCCCGGTGCATCGGCAGCAGGTGCATCGAGCCAGTAGTATCTGTCTGAAAAATGAACCTCTGTTTACAGGGATCAATCGGGTGCATGCATAACAGCCCCGCTTCACATCCTTGCCCACGGTTCGAACGCACGCGATACGTGTAATAATAAAGGTAATAATAATCCTGCACCGTTTCCTGCATAAACATTGACCTCCAGCGCTGAGGTTGAGGATTGCCAAAGAAGGAGGAAGGAAATGAGACATGGGAGGAGCATTGGTGTCAAGGAAAAGCTTATTATGCACTTTCACGTATGGCAAAGGTACGGGGGAGTGGATTAGATTTCCTTTGCAGACAGGGCAACGATCGGTAGCTTTGGCATTTTCTTATAAAACACTATCAACCCCATGCTACCAGGCGGTTGCAAAGCAACACCCCGCCACGGTGGTGGCAATATGATGGAAAGCATCAAACGCGTGCCAAGACAAAGAAACGGATGGAGTTTCGGGTAAAAATTGCAAAATGCAGTAATGAAACGGTTGGGTTCCAAGGGAGGGAGGAAAGACAAGAAGCAGGAGCAGGTGAGAGAAAAGTAAAATGCAATGTGTTACATACATCCATCGTTCTTGCCCTTTCTCGGTACAGTGAATAACGCTGGCATAGGGAAAGTAACCAGGCACAGGGACCAACTTTGACAACGGGCCCGTAAGTTAAATGTTTGCTAGAATGCAATGAACAGAGGGACCCGTGCAATGCGAGAAAGTGAAATGGAGCATGAAATAAAATAAATATAATGTAATAAATTACACCTTCTCTTTGTTCCAAGTTTGTTGTCGTGCACTGAAAAACAGGGCCAAAAAACCTAGTGTATCGTTGTTATTGATATTTCTATGTTAAAATGTGTTATCCTTCAGATTGCTTCATGATATGTATATATCACCTTTCCAAAATTCAAAAATGTTTCATTATTCTTTGCAATACATTTAAAACAGTTATAATTGAAATATGCTACAACTTTTTTCACCGAACAAAGATCTTTTATTTATTGAAAAGAAATAGAGAAAGAAAAATAAAATTTGGCCGACAAGATAAACGAACAAAATCCAACGTTTTGGAATGAATCAATTCTGTATCGATTGTTATAACCTTCTCACGAGATTCAATACATAGGTTGTGCAGTGCAAGAAGAGAAAAATCGGTTGCTGGACTTATTTGCTATTACTTTTCTCGAGCCAATATACATCGTTTCGAATTTAAAACTTGCAGCAAAAGTACAACTCCGTTCCATTAAAACAAAACACCCTTTTTGCATCCTTCTTATGTTGAATGCGGATAAGTTGAGATTCTTTCACTATACGGCTGCATTGTTTTGGTGGCAGCCGAGGAGCAGGGGTGTGCTAAAGTGTAACGAAATTGGATTTTTCGTACCAGACTTTGATGAAAATGCCATTTGGTGCGAACGAATGGAAAAATGTAGCTGCACTGAGCCAAGTGTGAACTCCCTTCCTTTCCTACTATTTCATTGCAAACTATCAGGATCACAGAAAAAGGCAGTTTTCAAATGAATTGAACTATCAAAGTTGTTTTATTTTTTGTTTCTGAAGTTTTAAGGCATGATTTGTAATTCTGCTGGATGTTACGGCAATCCACAAGATCGGTTGAAATCAGTTTTATTCTTATTTATTTATTTCTTTAAATTCAATGTGTGTCTTGGTAACTGTTTGCTATTTTAAAGTACAATAATGAGTTTGTCAAATTCAATGAGTGGAATATTAAAATTTATATTAAGAGTAATTGAAAAACTATTTACGTATTATTACCTATTATCATCAAACTTTTACATGGCTTGCTACAATTAAAACAGATTTAGTTTTTTTTTCTTGAACATTAAACGAGCTTTATCTAATACCCATATTGATATGACCGAAAAACCACAACAAACGTTTAAAATGATTTACAAATCTCTTGTCTTCAAAATCAAAACCGAACCCCTGTTTTGGATTCTAAAGTGTGGAAAAGCATGTTGACAATCTGTAATTTATTCATGACCAGCGGCTCATTCTTTTCTAATCCGATAGGTTGCGTTTAATCGTCTCGACACAACCACTTGCCTTATTAACCTTTCGAATAGCTTGCGTTGGCAGCTCAATGCGGCAACCCTTCCATTTTCGGGAAAAACAGATTGAAACGGAAGTTAGCATCATCAGTCGCCAGCAACGATACGGATGACAGTACAAAGTAGATTCGCGTAAGGCAGGGTTCAGTGATTTCCTGAAATGAATATTAATTGGGTGTAATTTCCTTAATTTCATTCATTCGCCTTGTAAAGGGTTACCCTTTCTTGTGAGACAGATATAAAATGTTTCTGATTACCCCGTTGTAAGATTTCCTTCTTCCTGCGTGTACACAAATGAAGAAAACGGAAAGACCACTCATTAAAGATTTTCACTCTTCTAGGTCGTCGTTTCTAGCTGCTGCTGTGTGCCCGAAGGTATGTTTGCCGTTGTATTTGCCTTTTTATTTTGGCGCTGGACAAATGAGCACATCGCCCGAAGGGTTTGCTCAGTTACAGTGGTCGTCGTCAGTATGTTAGCATTGAAAGGGTTGAAATATTATTTTAATTAGGGCGCTTTTTCATACCACGCGTAACGAGTGGTTTCGTTACGGGTTGAACAAGAGTGATTTTGTTTGGTCCAAGGGTAGGAAGGCACGTGCCCAAGCGCGTCAGCATGTTTCACATCAGTGGGGTGTATCCAAAGAACAATGAATGGCAGTTACGGGATCTGCGCATTATGCACAGTAGCAGTTTATGATTTTGAGGAGTGTTAATCTTTGTAAAAGATATTCACACCTACTGTTAATGATTTGAACAGGTTGGATTTTTTTTTATTTTCTCGTTAGAACGGGCTAGTTAGTCGTATCAGTTAGAAATAATATATTGTTTAATTCAATTCAAGATTAAAACTTTTTCTTATCCACGCAGTAAGTGGTTTGGAATTTGAACGATGTTGTAATGTGAAAGACGTTTGAAATCGTTTGAAATAAATTAACTCAGTAAAGCACTTTGTTATTGACATTGCACTGTTTCGTGGTGCTAAAGATAAACAAAGTGACGCCACCGAACAAAAACATACAAACATTAAACGTATCAACAGGCGTACGCCTTAAACGTACACATATGTCCTTAACTTAAAGCTTACTGACCGCCTCTGTGAACATTTTCTTTGTCTTTTTATTCTCTTCTTCCCGAAAAAAACTGATAAAAAAAGTTCTGAAACACCCTGCAAAGAGCAACTTGAAGACAAGTGCCATGTGAGGGTCTCACAGGATAGCAGCACCAACACGCACAGTGACAGACCACAACGGCAACAAAAAAAACTATTCTCATCCAAACCCAAACAAAACCTTTCTGGACAGCTCCTTGAAATCGAAAGAGCCTAGCTAGCCAACGGCTATTATCATCGCCGCCGACAGACCAAAACACTTCTTCATCACTTCCACAAGGATGCGAAGAGTACCGAGCCTAGCTCGATGTTTATCTGTCCAGTCGTGCTTGTCACGTGGTGTGTGTGTGTGTTTTTTTTTTCGACTCGAGAAGGGACACCGGCATAGGAATTGAACCGACACAACCAAAACAACAACACGGAAAATCGCTTCAAGGTTTGGTTCCGATTTTCCCGCCCGCTCAAGCAGGGAGGCGGCAGCACGCTGAAAATGGGAAAGGAAATGAACGTTTTGTCCGCCGCGGTGCGTCCAGCTGGTTGAGGAGTGTGGGAATAAAAACATTCCCCTCAGCAGCTCACCTCAGAAATGGTCAAACCATAGCGGTAGTCTTGAACAAAGTTTGAGAGGGATAGTACTAACAGTCAGTCGCGCATTGAAACAGTTTGAAAAAAAAAACAACGCACAACGCAAAGGATCAAAAGGTTCCGGCAAAGCGTGTAGCATGAAGAACGTATCGGACACCCGGAAGCAAAAGAAAAACAAAGCAGACCAACGCTACACATGCTTTCATCGGCTACATGAACTTTGCGTGTTCGTTATCTTTATTGCTACAATCGTACCATTTTGTTCACCGGTGATGTCCTTTGGTCAGTTTGTTTGAAAACCTCGAGGGAAGGGGTTGCGGTGACAGCGTACGGTAGTAATACGAACGGTAGTAATGGTGCAACAATTAAATTCACATAGCACAGCTCGCACTAGAAAGCCTGCATTGGAACATCTGCTGCATGGGAAAACTGTGAGCCGGCTCAGTAAAATTTGAACTTTCTGTCTGTTGGTTAAACACACAATCAGTAAAACAAACAGGAATTGTTAGCATAATTATAACACACTGTAAAACTAGCCCTCTCATCGAGCTGTATTAACATAAAAAATGCAGTTAATGCGTGGACACTGAGCCTTTGCCAAAAGCAAACCATTCCAACAATGAAGCAAACCAAATCGCGACTGCTATACTCCGGCTTGGACCAACGTCGCCCAACGTTGCCCAACCGGTGAATAACCTTTGAGCATTGTCAATGTGAATCGCTTTTCAACTAGCACCAGCACTCCGGCTCTCTCTCTCTCTCTCTCTCTCTTTCTTTCTCTCTTTCTTTCTCTCTCTATCTCTCTCTCTTTCTCTCTCGTCCCTCGATGTTCAAAACCTTCCGCCTGGAATTCGACTGAAAACAACCTTCGCTAGAAAATACCCGAATCGCCAGCAACCATCCTGACCATCGCAATTTCATTCATCCATTTCGGTTTCCACCTTCCGGTACGGTAGCCCGCTGGAAGCATAGGTAGATCCTCCTTCTGTTGGTCTTGGACAGAAAAGGTAGCGGCCGGTACGCCGGGCTCGTTCTTATCATCCCCTGTACGCCCATTTCCCGCCAGCAATCGGACGGGGCAGCCAGCAACTCCTGCCGCTGTCCTTATTATGGGCTTCGAGTGTTGTAAATTTTTACGATACGCCAAAGACGACCGCTTGTGATGTGATGTTATGTATCAATTTTTTTTGTGCCGATTCTTCTTCTTCTTTTATTTTCACTCAAATGGCAGTGATTTTTGTCAAGGAGGATGTTTCCTAGTTTGTCCTACTTTCGCTACTAAAACAACGCAGCATTGGTGGTGTTTGGTAAGCAGCCAGGCAATACTGTGGTGTGCCAGTTTTGCATGCTACCCTTCCAAGCAAGTGCAAAATAGTATCGTAATTAACATTCATTTATTTTTTTTTTTTAATTGATTGGTTATTGTTCCTTTTATTCGACTCTAAAACATAAATCATTTAGTAGTATTTAAACCATTTTTAATAATGCATGACATTGAACATATTTTTATAGTAATATATTATTTTTCATATTACAAGAAAGCAGTACAAATGCTGTAAAAGTACATATAAAAGGCAAAACTCTATTTACATAAATTCTCTAATGAAAACAACCCCATAAGCTCAATGACAAGGATAGCATCTAGTCGAATGTTTTCCCACCGCTTCGGGGCGCCCTCAAAGTATAGAGTATGTACTTTCTTTTAAACCTAAAGTATATGTATGCACGTGCTCGTCCGTCTGTGTGTGCATGAAAAGCATTTACCGGCTAAGACCCGTCAGAGAGGATGCATTTGTCTTTTGAATTTTGTCAAAAAACTCGCCTCTTATTACACTCTACTGCTCTTGCTTTTCTACCTTGTCTGTATGTGTGTTGGTGTTTCCCTCTTAGGTCTGTTTGAATTTTCTTCAAATTTATCCCGCTCCTCTCGCGCCTCAGCACACTCTCTGTTAATTTCTTTTTCAATGTCTCCATAGTACTTTCGTATGCTTTCCTCACCAAGCGTTTCTCCTATTTGTTTTTCTCGAACCTCACTCGCGCACACACACAGAGAGAAAAGGTTTTTCTTGCATCTTTCTCTGTTTTTCTCTCGCAGTTACTTCAATCCTTCGCTTTCCCTTCTCCCTCATGACATAGGCGAGGGGTGGGTTTTTTGCTGCTCGCAACCCTCGTCAGCAGCTCGTGATATCGATTTTTACCGCACTTTTTTACATTTCTGAGCCCTTCAGCGATTGCAATTTTTTTTGTATTCCTTCCTCTCAATGCAGCTCCCTCACCTTTTCGGCTGCAGGCAAGTTTCTCTCTCCGCGTGCCACCAAGGTGCTTCGTCCTGCTTTCGCACACTCAAAGACACGGTACGTTCTTTAGCAACTGCTTCAACGATTCATTTTCCACCGTCACCATCCCTGGGCAGCTAACGGCTCACCCCATTAAATTCATACATTTGCCAGCATCTTTCGCAGCCCTTGTCTTATTTTTTTTAAGTTTCTACTTTTTTATGCACTCCCAGTTGCGTTTTTCCTTCACTTCACGCGACTAGAGGTTTTTTGCAAGATTTGACTCCAATGCCTGCCATTCCCTGATGACTCCTACACGCCCCGGCCTCCGACTCACTCACACACTTGCACATTCGCATTATATATGCAATAAATTATAGCCACCGTTTGAACTGCCCGTGGAACGGAGAGGAAAGGAAAAAGATGGCAGGTTTTTTTTTTGTTCCTCTTCCCTGGCGACAGATGAAAAAGGGAAGTAAAAAAACTCCCCATACCAGTGAGAGAGGGTGACTAATACAAGAAAATCTCACAGCGCTTTTCACCGGATGCTGTGTACGGTCGGCTTGATTTGAGTGGCGCGGAAGGGAAGTCGATTCGAAGGAAGGAATCGAAGATGAAAAATGCGATGATGATTTTGGACGGGGAGAGGGAACTGTCGAGTCGACAGAGAGAAAGAGAGAGGATGGGTAAGGAGACTAAAAAATGTGAAAGCACACACGAGCGCGAAACGAGTGGAGTGCTTTTGTTGCTATTGCTGTTGCTGCTGCTACCGCTGGTGATGAAATATATAGATATATAAAGTATACGCAGCCTGCAACATTGTCTCGGTAGGCAGCAATTACAACTACCAAGGTAGATATGGAGAAATTATTGATTGAATTTGAACAGTGAAAGAAAAGAGATTGTATAGAATAGGTTCACTTTCGAAATCTAGAGAATGAGATTTCTGAATGAGAATGAGAAATATGATAGAGTTGGCGACGTCGTTTTCCTCAATTTTAAGCATATTTTATTTTTCAAACAATACTATAAATCAACCTTAGAGAAAGTCAAATGAATCTTTTTTCTCAACAAAAAAAAATCTACCTTGAGCACTTATTCCAATAGATCCTATATATAAATATTCAATATATGTATTTATATTTTTTGCTAAATTGCGCATTTAATAATGTACCAAAACATCATATTTCCATAAGAACAAAGCTGTACTAAATACTATTTTCAAAACAATGCTTGCATAGAAAGTATTAAGTGTTAAATATTAATATAGAGAACTACTTAAAAATATCTCAAGCGGTTGTCCTGAAATATTTTGTTTCCAATCCATACCTAACAAAATGACACACACACACAAACGCACACATCGACACCCCTTTCCGTTTCCGGCAATCATCTACCGGGACCTTCGATGTGCCATCCGCCATGACGTTAGCGAATCGCTTCGTAACGAACAACCAATTACAAGGCGCAGCATCGTATATGTGTGGCCTGATTTTCATATTTTGCAAAATCAAATTTCGCGCAAAATCCTCACACATGCATCTCGCCTTCCGTGTGCACGATTGCATGGTGACACGAGTGAGCAGTACAGATGGCCAACAGTTTCACTCCCTCGCACCGACTACGAATAGCATTGGTACCCTTCTCCTTTTATCCTTTCTATCCCTGTCACACTTTCTTCGGCTCATTTCGGTGGCTCATTTACTTCACACATGTGCTCGTATCGGTGGGACGACTACTAATGTTGCTACTAATACATGTACTAACAGTGCTAGTAGCCGACTCCACACCAACACACGTGCATAGCCGGATCGTAATAAACACCAATGATAAGCTCAAGATTGTTTATGTAATTATGATTACATCGCGCGCAATGCGAGATAAATCGAGAAAAGTGGCAGAAAGAGAGCTGCTGTAGGAGGACGAAAAGCCAGCGATAGTATTTAACCGTACTGGTAAAGCTGTGTTGGTAGTTTTTATGTTTTCCAAGACCTGTCGCACACGAACAGGTTTGGCATGCTCGCAGGCAGTCACTTTTTTATCCCTAATCCCGCTCCTATTGGGAAAAATTCTCTCTTTCCGTGTTGCTTATATGTTTTTTTAAGACACACTCATGCACTGCACAAAATGTGTCCTCTCTCGCTCTCATCCTCTCATCTCATATTTTGTTTTCGTTTCTGTGCGAAGCCGCGTTTCCCCTTATTTAGGATTTTTTTGGTCATTTTGTATGTGCAAATGCATGATGAGCAATGTTGGGGAAATTTCTGGTGGGGAAAATGCCCCCCGAATGTTAAACTTACCATTTTAAGGAAATGAGAAATTACTTTTAAAAATCTTCTCAACACTAGTTTTATGACAGTGTAGAGTGAATGTTTCAAAAATCGTAGTATGGTCGTTGTGACGTTGTAGTTTTGAAGCGTAGGACAAGTCCTGCTTTTGATGCAATAAATCTATTAGTATAATCTAGCTTAAAACCAGAAAATTAATTGAGACTTCATTCAGACTGCATTCATAATTTGATGAATTATTTCAGGTAGTAATGAATGGTATTAAGATTTATTTAATTTAATTATCTTTTTATCATTACTATTAAGCATTACATTTGATGTATATCTATCAAGCTATTAATTTGTACTAACAAATATGTTTTGCGTATTTCCCTGTGAACTAAATTTTATACTCACAAATTCATTTTCCTCACATTTTTTACACACATGCATTTTCTTCACATGTTATGCTCAAGCACTCAAGCTTTACTTATTTCATTAATATTCACTTTATGTCAGTTTTATGGTAATTAAAACATGGTGCAAATTATTTATATTGCCTGTAACCCTTTTATTAAAGAAGTCTTGTTCTCATTTTACACGAACTGCGATTAAACTCAATTGCGAACTGCGCTGCATAATTTTCTCTGCATTTGCTAGTTAAAAGTATTCCTCATTTTGTCGCCCGCTATTGCTAATGTATTACACTTAAGATCAAGTTGTTCCTGGTACAAACACGAACTTTTTTTATGCCATGCTTGGACTCTCTATCTTTCCATGTAGCTCTCTGTTCTTTCCACCCACCCTAAATTTCACCCACCATCGACGGAAGGTCTTTACAACCAACGAACTGAAATACGCGAGAGCGAGAGATTAGCTGATGATGAGACGAGATGAAAATAAGTACATGAGCGCCAGAGAGGTGTGTATGTATGTAACAAGCGACAGCGCTTGGAACGTTGTTTGATATTTCTAACGACGTTGGCAGCTGCCTCTAGACCGTGATGGTACGGTATGGAAAATGCGACAGAAGGGTGCAAGGAGCAGTGGAAAACTTAGGAACCAAACAACAACAGCGGTAGCAATAATAAAAAAAAACACACACACACATTCATATGTGTCGGGATGCTGGGTGCTCATTGTGGGAGTATGAATTTGGATGGCAGTTTTGGTTTCATTCTTTACCAATTTTCCCTCTCATTCTCGTAGCCGCAGTTAAAAGGCATTGCTAAGATCCTGCGTTTTTTTATTGCAATATTACCTCTCCCATACACGAATTTATTAATAAGATGAAGGGAAAAGAGAGCATGAGAGAGCCAGCTTTGGCACATGTGTTGAGGTGAGGTTGAAGTTGGTACACATATGTACGTGTGCTGCCAATTGAGAAGTGGAGAAAAAGCATCCCGAGTAGAGGGAAAACGAAGGCCAAAAAAAGGGAAGAATATGGGATTTTTCAGCAGGAACTTGCTGAGGGGGGAAGGGAGGGGGGCGGTGCTAGGATACGTGCAAGAGGAAATTCCGTTTGCTTGCACTCGCTCCATCATTGCTCAGAGAAATGTCACACGTACACGAAGTGTGCGCAAGAAAGTTTTGTTGCTGTGGCTGGCAAAAACGACAACGGCACAGCCCCGGCGACGACGACGTCGGCGAAGACGATGAAAGTACACGCTTACACGATCTTAATGGGTGGTGGCCTCGCGTTGCCAGCAGAACGAACGGGAATATGCTTATGGGCTTCCACCACCATCCGCTTCCACCCTTCCATTATCATGTACGAGGCAAAACTGATCGTGGAATGATTTCGCGCGCGCGCTTACAGCAAAACAGCATACATGAATTTATGTATATTGTCTCTCCCACGGATGAGGTTCGTACGTACGAGTTTCGAACGGTAAATGGAGAAAGGGGCAAAAAACAATGGAGAAGAAGTGCCAAGCAGCGCCGTTGGAAAATTGGAATTGGAAAATGTTAATGATGAGCAAGCCCTTGGTGGGGATCCTCCGCTCAGAGTATGTGCGAGATAAGACGTGAGATGGAAGGAGGGAGAGAGGAACAGAGTGAGAAAGAGAGAAAATAAGAGAGAAGAAGTGTCAAACATGCTTAAATAATGCATAAGCGAGAAAGAGACCCCCACACGAGAAGGAAAACCCGTACCTTCTAGTGACTCGATTCGGGCGAGGAAAATGAGTGGATTCCGATGGATTCTGAGGATGACAATGACAGCGGATGTATGTTTGGAGATGGTTTTCCGAAGGGTTTTACGTTCGCTTTTCTTTTATTTCTTTTTTATTTCGTTTGGCGTTCCATTCTACCGGGTGCTCGCGATGGACATAGAGATTAAGGATTCCCATAAGCAGTTCAACGTAAGGGGGGGGGGGGTCTTCCTGCTGAGTGGCGGGAAAAAGCGAGACAGTCGAATAAAATTATGCTAAACTACCTTACTCTTCCTACACACAAACACACCACCGTTGGTTATTCGAAGGACGAAAGAGAACAGTTTAGTAGTTAAATGGATAATAAAACAGGAAAATGGAGTAACGATACACACACTCCCTAGGATATGACAATATAGCTATTGCGTAGATGTGGGCGTTTCCAGGGCCACGATTTTTTGGTTCCAATGGAAACAGATTCAATTTCGTTAATTGTGTTAAATTTAGATCATCTCAAAGGAGTTCTCAAAACATATCAATTCACATACTATTGATCGGTTATTACAAAACATAATCAAAACATCCGCTTGTTTGTTTAAAAAGCTTAAGAAAAATACTCGTAAAACTACCTGGAATCAAACTGCCCGTTCCGTAGTTCAAACAGAATCTGAATGATCAGTTGATGTGTATGGGCTAAGTCTCTATGCCATAGTATGCTCTCGGTGAGGCTTTTGCGACACTGACGATGATGCTGAACATTACGATGAAACTGTTTTCGATGACGAAAGCAATGTCTCGGCTTGTGTTGTGAGTGTGCGTGTGTATGTGTGTGTTTTTTTTTTGAGTGTGTCTGTATAAAACCTTGACCTTCGTCGCTTACGCAGACACGATGATTTTGACCAAAATTTTACTTCCAACCTCATCCTCGTCCGATCATCCATACCGGCCATATCACGTGGTTTGAATGGTGGTAAATTGGGATAAGGAAGCAAGGTTTTTGGCGAGGATCAACATTACGAAATCTTCTGGTTGAATCGCATTTTTTCTATTTCTTTTATCTTTTTTTCATTTTGCTTAGTTAATAGAACAAGTAGACCCATTTTGACCACGTGGATATAAGATGTAAAATTGTTAGACATAATGAGATAGTTATTCTTCTTTAGTACAATAACCGTCGTCGGTTATGGCTTGGCTGTACCACTAGTTGGCTTTTGCTTTCAGTGACATACTGATTACACATAGCAGGATGTTCAGTCCTACGTATGGGAGCACGGTTCATTCGGGGCATGAACCCATGTCGGGCATGTTGTTAAGTCGTACGCGTTGACGACTATACCACCAGATCGATCCTGAGATATTTATTAGACTAGCTCAAAGCATTATTGTGAGTTACGGAAACAATTTTTAATTCAAAAACAAAGTATTATTGTGCATTTTACATGTTTAGTCTAAACATATTAAATACACAATCTCTTATCACAACTGTTCCCATGAATCACTATAAACCATGGTGGTAATAATGGGTCCCATGAACTTTTTTGTGCTCGATGGAATTTGGAAAATAGATTAATGTCAAAATGATTAATCATACATAAAACATAGTACTTATAGGCGTATATGGGACTGTAGTAAAACATAAAATCGATTTTTTACACATGGCAATACAAAGACTTATCTCAATTATAACCCAACCAATGTGAATCATAAGAATATTGTATCGTTGCTATTGTTTTTTTGTAATTCAGAGTGCGACAAAAAAGAAACTATTAATTACAGTCATTATCCGATGCGCTATCGTAAGGGACCGAGCATTATAGCGTTTTAAATATTCTTATCTTAATATTCGAGATCGAGTATCTGCTGTACTGTTAAATTAAATATAATGTGTATAACCACCACATAAAAAGTAATAGACAACTGAGGCAACCTGGATTTTACAACATGGGGGAAAAGATTAAAACATACCTTGATATAGTTTAGTTGTTATTAGTAACATTGTTGCTTTTCACGTTTGGTTTGAAGAATCATGGTTGAATAATATTCATGTTCAAGTCTAGAAGAAGAAAAAGACAAAGGTGATATTTATAAGGAAATATTTAGTTTTATTATATCGTTACGATATATTACGTTTATACATTTGCATAAAATTCAAATCTTTAAAAAGTAATTACTCTAATGATGAGACGGCTTATCCTTTGTTTTGAATTATACAGAAAGAAGCATAATAACGTCTTCTAATCTTCTGATCACTGACCATTGGACATTGATGATATGAATTGTTTGCTTTTCTAAAAATTTATGTATGCCTTGCTCAATTGCGACCATTTTAATCAATGATTGAATAATGCAAGAAATACAGCTAAGTGATGTTCACTATTGAGAATATGTTGCACTCTATGTCATATTTTATGTGTGGTATTGGTTGCTGTTGTCAATAACAATATCATTATAGTGATATAATTTTCAACTGAAAGAACTGACCCTCAACAACAGGTCCTATGCAACACGTTTGCAGAACGGCGAAGCTCTTTTTTCAACCAAAAACGCCACTAGAACCTGAACAAATCGGCCATATGTGCTGCATACACACTATACGCAATTCGATTCCCCGTACGCACCCCGGAAATGTGCCAAGCCGTAGCATAAACCCCGCTAGGGTTGGCTGTGTTTATCCGATAGGTTCATTGAACCAAGGCCTTTGGGTCGATGCTAGGAGCTGTTTGTATCGACCTCGCCAAGCCTAGGTTGGCAGTGCATTGTTTAATCAATAGTGGAACAGTTAATTATTATACTAAATAATGGCCGGGCGAGAGCGCCTTCAACAGTTGTGAAATTGCGTACGGTATAAAATGAACTGTTTTGTTGATTGATCACTCCATACTTACCAATAAGAAACGGAAAATAAATAAACAACGGGAGTCATAGGCAGCCAAAGAATCTTTACAGGAGTTTCACTTGCCATTTTCTGCACACCGTGCAATGTTGTTTAAAAATGAATTGAACGAAGAATCACAAAGTTCGCACTGCAGGTAGCAAATTACTTGCTGTCCAACAACACCGATTGCACTGTGTTGTGTTTTGTGTTGAAACCATGGTTCAGCAGCACGTTCCAGCTCGTTCCGGTACGGCACAAACAGCTGAGTCTCGCATTCACATTTATGCTTATCACCGTCGAGGCGAGAGAATGCACTCAATACTATCGTCGTGTGTCCTGCCGTATCCTTCCGCGAACCTAACGACGCTCGCACATGATGATGACGCACTAGGTTACCATAACCACTACGAAAGGCGGGCACGGGTCATCACGCATCGAACTGGTTTGTTTACACTCAACGGTAGAAGGGATGAAAGTTGACCAAATTGAACGCAAAATATGTTGTGTTTCCAAAACTTTACAGTGTTATTGTACGTTCACGGATAAAAAAGGCCACAAAACGAAAACAACAACCGTTACTGCTCCGGGCTAGATTCACCAAATCACATGCACTCACGAAAAAAAATGCGAATTGAGCGTTTAATTAAACACACTCATTTATCCTTCAATCTGCTTCCGTTCCTGTCGGATGGTTTTCCACTGCATGCACCGGAAGAGCTACAACATCTTGCACAATGACGCGAGGCCACTGTTGTCCACTGCACGTTTATTGTTGACAGGGTCGGATGATAATAAACAAACGAAAACGTACACTTTTCACACCGGTCACGGTTTCGGAGAAGGATAGCACACACGCTTACGCTGCACGCACACCACCGCCTGGAGAGGGTTTGTTTCCCTGCCGAACTGCTGCGACTGTTGTTGTTGTTGTTGTTGATGTAGTAGCACAGTTTGCATCAAATATTTTTCCAGCTGAACGCACGCACTGACCACGACGCAGCGAAAGGGCTGCTTGCTGGTTGTAGCCCATCTTTGCATCCTTTCGACGGTATGACCACTTGCACTCGCACTCAACACACTCAAACGCACCACACTGCCGAACGCTCGCGTTTTCCGTCCAGGGAAGGATTTGCAATCTAGCGACACTACTGACCATACTGCCTTTCGGCTACTAGAACCCGCTGGCAACTGTTGCGAGGTGAACAACTCTTTGCTTCGGGAGTGGGGGGGCTGTTGCGAAAGCGGCTACGTTCAACCAACAGCAGCGGCATCAGCAGCAGCAGACAACCGTGTCCCAGCCGATGTGTATTAGCCGAGGGACATTACACAGTTAGCCGCTGCTGCCGTTGCGCTGTGTGGTGCTGCTACTGCCGCCGCTAAATTGCTGGCTAACGGCAGCAGTAGCAGCCAAAGCCAGCACCCAGCAGCGCTTGCCAGGAACCGTCTGCTGCCGACGCCGCCTGCTACGCGTATGCATGCATAAACAAAGTGGACTGGCGTAATGATGTAAAAATGGTTACCGCGGAGCAATTATTTCACACCAGAATGAAGTTATCACCGAGTGGGAAATATTAAAAGGAAAAATTATTTCATATATAGCAAATATATGCAAATTAAGCGCTTGCTCTCTCGCTCTGGCCCGTGGTCTACTGGCGCACACTAACACCATTGCGTCCGACGCGGGGTAGTAAATGTGCATACACAGACACACAGAAACGTCCCTGCAGGAGGGGAGGCTTTGCTTTACGCTGCTCGCTAATGTGCGTTTTCCATCCCGCCGAGCGGCGGTGAGATCGTCAAAGCGAGATGACACGTGTCGATTAAATACCCTTCGGCTTCGTCCTTTTCATGCTCCGGTTACTTACGACCCAGCAGGGAAACGTGCGGATATGGTGCGGATGCTCGGTGTGCCGTTTCTTCCACCCCGTCTGCCTCGTCATGCCGTCAATGAAGGGTTGATTTTCCCTGCCACGAGCGCCACATTGCAAACACGGTGATTGTGTGTGTACCAAGAGGGGAAAAATGAAACTGTTTGCCTTCTTTCTCTTTCCATCTCATCCCAATGGTTTCTTTCTATGTGAAAGGTTCGAGGTTGTATTTAGGAGCGCTGGTTTTAATTGTGCTTACATATGTATGTGTTCAAATATACTACCATGGAAGTGTGTTTGTGTGAGTGTACAAGTAAGAGAAAGAGAGAGAGAGAGAGAGAGAGAGAGCGAGAGAGAGAGAGAGAGAGAGAGAGATCGAGAAACAGAAAGTAGTGGACAGGGTGCATAGTTGGGAGAGCTGAAGGGAGAAAATTTACGTAAAAGGTAAACAAACGCCCGAGTAGCGTGCTCGTGCCCGGCGTTCGAGTTTTCCGCACCGTATCCTTGAAGCGATAGGGGTGAGTTATATTTACTGTTTCTTTTTTTTTCTCTCTCTTTCTCTCTCTCATGCTACCATGGCTGATTTTTTATGCCAGTGCGGCGAAAAACAAAACAGTGCTGGAATATTTGCATGGGTTATTATAAAAAATCAATTTTTGAATTGGATCTTGCTCTCTTATTTTTTATATTTTGTGTAGATCACCCATATTTTACAACAAATAAGTTATTTCTATTGAAAAAAGCACTTCATAATCTTGCAATTAATTAATTAATTAATTATATTTATTATTATTTTTTTGAAAATAGTAGCCTATGGAATGTTGATGTACTACATAATACTACAATACATTGTCATGTTAATTCAAATAATTAATTAATTAAAAAAATGCGTTAATCATAACAATCATATTAATTACAAATATGTATGACAGAATTTAATATATTTTAATTTTACTTCAGATTGTACAAAGCTAGCATTGTATAACATAATTTCGCACATAACGTAATAAAAAAAGACCGAAAAGTTGGCAGCACGGTCACGAAGGAACTGAAAAATCATCATATCTTACCAAATGAATGGGGCGTTCGGGCAACCTCCCGCGACTGCTATGCTGATGAGAACACCCGGATGAGACGGTTGTTGAACCACCGCTCCCCAACAACCCCCGTTCCTTCGCCAACGTTCACGTGTTCACGAGTGTGCGCGCAAAATATTTCCTTCAGTTTTTGGGACGCAAACAGCAAAAATTTCCTTCTTTTTTACTCCCCGCAAAAAAAAAGTTGCCCTCAAGCTACTTAAAACTCTACTTAGTCACTCTTACTCAGCAAGCGTGTTTGCATGTATGTGTTACTATTTTATGATTCCTTCTCGCTCGAAGTGGCTCTCCTCCCGACTGGATACGAATTTCCCTTCGTCTTCGTCTCATTTCCCTTTTTCCCAGTGTAGTGAAGGCATGGTTTTTCTCATTTGTGTAAAATTAGAAGCGCGTTTGTTCATTGGCTAATGAGAATCGATTGCTATGTGTGTATGTGTGGGTGTGTGTATGTGACCGTATGATGGCTAGTATGTATGGGTACTTGTATATAACCATACTAGTACAGTACTGCTTGATGGTATCCGCGTCTAACACCCTCTAACGTTTCAAATGCTAAAGGAAACACATTTTCCCCAGCGAGCCTGTTTTCCGAGCCTGCACCTGCGCACAATGTGCTTTCAAATTGGTGGTGGTACGTTCATTGTTTTTACTCTCATCAAAACATGTGGTTCATTTTCCTCACTATGCATTTCTCAGTAGATTCTCCCCACGGTGTGTCGCAGGAAAAGGATACAGCAGCGATTTCCTTTTTTTTCTCCAGTTGCTGCTCCCTTTCTAATTCGCTCTCCTGCTCTCTGACATTACCTTGGCTATTGTGTGTGCAAACCAGTGGCCGAGCAGAACACGAACACGAAGCAGAGACTCATAATTATTCGGTCCCTTCGGCATTGCCGGAAGCCGACGAAAACCCAGCGGTGGGAAAACACGCTGCACCGAGAAACAATGAGAATAATTATTTAATTTTTCCATTCGCGCATCTCGCTTTCGCCCGAACTGGTTCGTTCTGTCCCGTTTCTGCCAAGCCGTTCGCACTACTCTCAGTCTCTGCGGGGGGTTTTCCCGATTAGCGAGTGGAAATAAGAAGCGAAAAAAGGCTCTCCGGACCCAGGATGCTGGAAATTGTGTGTCCCGGGAAAAGTCGTCGCTCGTCGTTTGCGGGCGTTAGCGCCAGGACGCTGATTTGTGGGTGTTGCCAAGTGCGAAAAATTGCAAATATGTATAAGCCAATGGGTTGTGTGTGTCGGGGGTTTTCTTCGGCTTTTTTTCTGCTCCTTTTCGTGCTTCCTTCCCAGCTCCTGCGCTCCTTCATTTGTCTTGGAACAGTGGGCACATAAAATCTGTTTGCCAAACACTTTACGGCTGGCGTGAGAAGAGGCGCGGGTTGCCCTGGTGATGACGCTCTTGCGCACAGCAATCGCTCCGTCCAGCCTGGCAACATTTAGCACTCTCATTACATAAATACTGACAAAGGATAGTGGCGAGCTATGGGGAGAGTTAATGATAATGAGCTTAATTAATTTCGTTTGCTTGCTGCTCCAATCGGCGATTTGCTCCTCCCTTTCGATGTTGGGTAGGTGATTTCTTTTGTTTCATTCCGATACGTTTGTAAGTGAGTGTTTCTGTGTGTGTGAGGGAGAGCCATCGGGATTCGGGATGACTAAGTCTATGTAGTTTTCTTTCGCGTGCTTGTAGAAAAGTGAACAATTAATTCAATCTACCACCTTGCTGTGTGCAGTGTGTGGATGGAAAGCTTAGATGAGAATTATGAGACGAGATGGACATGGCTGTGAGCTGTGAGTATTTTGCAGGCGTGAGAAAATTCATCTCACGGTGGAAATTCTCTCGGGAAGGAAAAAAGGCAGTACACTTCTCCACATCACTTTGTTTTACAAGAAAGTTTGTCGTTAACACTTCTCGAAGCGGCAATATAGAGCATTGGCAAACTAAAACATGTTTTCTGCATACGGGAAAACAATAGGAACAATGAATCATATGCATCAGAATCGCATATAGATTTTTGTTAGGTGCAACTGCAACAAAATCCAATTCTTTGCATATCATGCATCAAGTACCGCTGCACCAGCTACAGAATGTTCTGTTGAAGGTGTCAGTGGTTAGTTGTTTTTTTTTTTTTAATTTATTTTTAGACTGTTTTAAGTAGTTGATATGTGGTAATGGAAATAACCTAGGTAATAGGTAATTACAAATGCAAAGGAAAATGTATCGTAAAGTGACGGTAGCGTTCATATAATTGGGATTATTCACTTAAAAATTGTTTATCATTTTTAAAAATTGATTCTCCTGCTCAATACAAATTAATTTTTTTTATCCGATGTAGAACATTTAACATACGTATATACACTCCTCAATACTCATAAGCATCCGTCCCTAATAGCGACATGTTCGCGAATCTCGCCGAAGTAATTAAAGCAAATGTGCCGTCACTATGCTAATGACCAGTTTTAAATCCCCTTTTCAAGTCATCGTTAGCCGTACACTTTAGTGTCATTAAACGACATTGTCATATTTTTTTTTTTTGGCCTTCTTCACATTTTTGACCATGAAATGAATAGACGAACATCTAAAAGGCTGAATTTAAATTGAATTGAAATAAAATTAAAAATACTCCTTGCCATGGAACTACACACAATACACAACAACAGCAAATGCAGAAGAAAACACAAAAATTCCCCCATTTATTTGCGGAAAAGGAACGGAGCCTAACTAAGAATAAAAAATAATGTCCTCACCGTAGGTTCCCTAGCCTAATGCAATAAAAATAAGACAAAACCATCACGTTCACGTTCTCTTGGCGCAAAAATAAAAACTCACACTGTCGCCACTGAATACCAAAAAAGTGCGTCCTCCGTAGCGAAATACAAAAAAAAAACACTCGTCCGCACAATCCGTGGGCCTCATTTTTTATCATTCGTCTAGTTCCTGCAGCATTTTGCCGGTTGCAAACGACCCATCCCTTCCCTGCCCTCTCCCGGAGAAGATTTAATGTCGTTCCCTGCTTGCATCGTTCCCCTTCCTGGCTAACCTGCTTTCCACAAATGAGCGTACTCATCTGCTCCGGAACTCGGGGGCAGTGGTTTTTTTCACCCTTGTTCACACACAGAAGAAAAAAAAACGAAGGGAAATCTTCCACGGTGTCGTTTCGACGTTGGACAAAAAATAATGAAGGGGACACAAAACCATTCGAAATGGTACAAAAATGCAATGTTCTATCGCTGTATAGAGGAACAAAATTCAGATACGCTAAATTTCGAACACAAAAAAAACAACAAATTCAAACAACAGATAAACAACAAACATAGAAAAAGAACACAAAACACTGTAACCCAATTAGCAAAAGTAAAAATCGTTAATTTTCTAGAATTTTTTCTACTAAGGTTTGAATTATTATGTGCGTGAAATGGTCATTAAGAGTTAGACAAATAAGGCGTTACTGCATGCTTATAATGGCATCCTAAAATTTGGTATGTATGTTACAATTAAAATCAAATCATAAAAATGAAAATCAAAAATCATGACACATTGTATGTATTTAATCAATATTTTTTTTTATATTATCTACCATTGTTTTAATTTTAATTAAAAATACGAACATAATTGTACAAATTACAACAGAAATTACTTCGTATGAAGATATGTGTTTGGTACACCCATTGAACGGAAAGCTGAATTAGTAAGCTATTTAAGCTAAGACAACAACCTATTTTCTTGAGTGAGCTTTCGATTTTAGGAAGATACATTTTAAAATGTGTGCAAATAATTGATTGCACTAAAAGTTATATCTTGTTTAATTTGCCAATTGTTTCAATATTTAATCCTTTCTGTAAAAGTAACTAAGCATCCAGATTATTTTAGCCTTTAATCCATAATTTACCTTTCACCATACCAAGATAATTACAAGATTTTTTCTTCGTATTTTGTTGTTTGTACTTACCTTGTCGGGTGATAGTGTTATGCGAGTTTTAAGTTTCTTTCATGTTTCTTACGTTAGTAGAATCATTGGTGATATTAAATCTGTTAAAATATTGACAAAAGAAAATAAGATATTGGAACTACCTACATCAGTAATACAAGCACCGGAATCCAGCTCGATGAAACTCTAATCGATTCCACTTCAAACTGGCATACAAGAATTCAGTACTTGCTTGCAAGCTGTATGCAACAACAAAAAAAGTAATCACGATAAGTCACAGAAGCGTAAATGATTGGATCGCGAAACAAAGAATGGGATACTAATTTAAAATTATAGCTTTTGTTTTAAAACATTTCAGTTTGGATGTCCTTCGGACTCATAGATAAATGAAAAATTTAAAAAGCCATACTTATGAATAATAGAACTTATAAATTCGAAGCTTCTCCCATCAAGGTAAGCAAAGCTACGCAAAACATAAAGTTTGACTGTTTACTTTCATTTACTTTATTTATAAGAAATGTGAAATTTACCGCATTAATAGCTTTATATTTGTGTTATTTAATGATTATGATTCTATTTCAAATGGTTACTAGGTTTTACCGTACTGCAACAGGCAATTTGTAGAAATAAAATCAATGAAACTTCAAACAATCCTTCAAGGTCCTTCGATTTCGGATTTCCTCTATAGAGGGTAGCTAGTAAAGTACGCGGTTCCCATCTTTGCACGGGAACGTACTTTCACCATCCCACCGTGAAACATCCACATGAAAAGAGCGAAAAATGCTTCATTCGTACAGTATGGTAGAAACGGACGATACGGTTGAACGTGATTGATTAATGAAGATTGTGCCCCCGAGTTTAAAATGTAGTTATTCAGGTTAGAAACGACAGACAGGTGTAGAAATTCACTGATACTCTGGGTTCGTTAAATCTTACATTAGTGACATTTAAAAAACGAACAGCGACGAATCGCAACTCTCTAGCTCTAAAGTTAGAAAAAGAAAACCCGTTCCAAAAATCCAGTTAGAAACTACGGCTGATGCGAAATACTACTAGTGAACACACGAGCTCTTGGCAAGGGAGCTCAGTTTGGGGATATATTGTAGAGAATCGGCATGGTAAGAAGGGTCTAATTCCTGATTTTTATCATTTTCTGCCCATTTGGGCATCTACTAGTTTCGTTAAAACAAATAATTCGCCTGTTAACTTTTCTCATGTGACTAGCTGCTCTGCTGTTTGACTAAAACAAAACACAATTGAATAAAACTTCTCATGACTAGATTCGTATGCAACGCAATGCGCAAACAAAAAACGATCCTCTTCTTGTTTGTGGTGATTGTGCGTGGAATCATTATCGGTTTTGTCGTCTAGCCAGAATGGCATGTCGGCCAAATGATGACACTCGTTATCCTGTTGCATTACTGCAATGAGCGAACTGGCCACTGATTCAACCATTCTCTCCTGCTTTGCATCCTTGGCTCTTTCAAAAAGTTAATGCTACAAACATAATTCTGGAAAATCCATCGTGCACCGCGTGTTCCAACCAATGCTAATCTCTCGTTTGCTCTCGGTGCTTCGGTTCGGCGTTCATTTGTTATGACTCGACGAGGTGAGCATTGCTAATGACAGTGGTGAACATCGAACGTGTGTCATTTTATCTGTTGAAAGTAAAGAGAGAGAAAATAGCCAAAACGACATACATTGGCCTGGCTTAGTGATGCGTCAACGACTACTATTGCGTACAGTACAGTAAAATAAACAAGCTTTTTCCATTGTTGAATGCGTCTTTGTGTGCCTCATTGTACAGTTTGTTTAAACAAATTAAAAGATATTTGAAATGATATTTCACACAAAGGAAAAAATATAACACACTATGGAATGGTCATGTTTGAACCAGGACGCAAAATATGTACATGACCTTTCCTGTACTGTTGTTCGTGAAAAATGAAAATAACATTGTGGAAAAAACATAAAACATTGTGGAAATACAAAACCATTGTTCGATAAACATTCCAAACAAAATGAGCACAATCAATATTTGTATCAATTAGCATAACAACGGAAAATATTTTTTCACATTGAAAACCAACCTCGCAACGTTCACCGAAGGCAGAGAAAAACAGAAGCTTTGAACAACCACCAACAATAGAACTACGCCACAAAACAAACAAAAGAGAGTATATAACATAACATTGCACACAAATCACATAAAAGAAAAGAAAAGAGAAGACGTAAACTAAAAAATAGAACAAACTCGAAACAGTAAATAAAGATAAAAAAAAATACATCAACAAGGAAAGGACGCCACACAACGATACAATTAGTCATGCATGTGTATGATTTATTCTAGCAGACGTGTAAAACCAGTACACCAGTAACTATCATGATATTTACTTCCATTTTACAATGGACTCGTGCATGTGAAAATAGGGCGAATCTCATTTATGTTGGGTTTTTTTTTGTTTTTGTTCTTGCATTCCAACGAATTGTTTACAAAATTGTCCCACAAACCCCTTATGGCCAGTATCTTTTTTTGTTTTCAATACATATGATGTGATGTGGGTAGTGAAGTGTGCCAGTTGTTACCCTAAGTTCATCTTTGTGTGCCGATATAAAACGACCAAAAAAAATAACAAGTCAAACATCCAGGCGAAAGTATGCAACAATGATAGAAATGGTTTGGTTTTTTGGTAGATCGGTAGTGCAATTAGCTACACACGCTAATTGTTTTCTTTAATTTTTCTCTTAAATTTTGCACATTTTGCACAGTTTCGCTGCTTTACGTGTTTGTTGCTACACCGGAGTTGAGGGAAGGGAGTTACAAACATTCGGGAGTATTTGGGTTTCTTTTTCAGATTCTGCTATTGCATTTACATAATTAATAGTTGACAGGACAGTACCAACAAACAAAACAAACTGAAAAACACCGATCTGATAGGAACTTAAAGCTAATAGACAGAACGCAATGAGATTAAAAGCAAGATGGAAATTTAGCCCTGCTGGGACGATCAAATATGCCACAAGTTTTGCTTTACTTTTTTTCCTTTCTTTGCCTTCCATTTTTCACTTTTCCAGCTTCATTTTACATACAATGCATCTTTTTTTAGGATGTACACTAAAATATTTCAAAATCTTTAACATCATAAATCAAATCATTATACGAATAACATCCTTGTTTAAACTAAATTAAATTGAAAAAAGTACAAACATACAACAAAACGTTTTCTTATGATACATAAAAGGAACTGAAATGACTGACATGACGCCAGCGTAAGCTTGTTGTCAACTTCCGCACAGATCTTTTAGAGCTTTATGTTGATTGATTTTCGCATTTGTTAGCATTTGGTTCCTGTTACTCTTATTTAATTCTTTTTTTAACAGATCCTTCGTCAAGGACTGAACCACAAAACGGATGCACTGAATAGAAAGGAGGGTAGCGGAAACAAAAGCTGCTACAAGCTACATCTTGCATCACTGTAGTTAGAGATTTGAAGCTGATACTCTTGGACACCGATTGAAATGTTCGACGATTTGAAGTACTGTGTTGGCCGAAGAGGCAAAAAGTGGCACAAAGTAGTACGGATTTGATAGTTTCGATTCGTCGCTGAAGCTCTCTGCTTGATGCTTATGGTACATTTGTTGTAATGGTAGCAAGTTGTTGTAGTAAATAGTTGATTGGTTTTGGGGTGTAGAAGTAGTTCTAGTGGTAGTGGTAGTTGTGGTAGTAGTAGTAGTAGTAGTAGTGGTAGTAGTAGTAGAAGTAGAAGAATTATCGGTAGAAGATAGGACGCTATTTACATGATGACACATTTGCCCTTCTCGGCCCAAGGATTATTCTTCTTGTCCGGTGCGTGAATCAGTGGATCGTTCTTTTCGTTCTCCTCCACGTATTCTCGCATGCTGGAAGAGAGGGATAAATGCAATGATGGTTAGTTGGAACACAGTATTTGAAACGATTTAGTAGTTTTATAGTTGAACGTTTATCAGAAAAAGGATTATTTCCTGAACAAAACTGAGTAATATAAGCCTTGGACATAACATACATTTTAGACCTGTTAGCTTTAGTGAACCCTAGTTTCTAAAGGATAATTTAAAACATTTGTAGAACTGGCAGAGCATTGGTATTACATAAAAATTATTAAATAAATTCATGAACAAAAATAGTTAGTATTATCTGTTTATTTCAAGTAACATGAAGAATTTAATATTGAAAACATGACTTATAATGTGCTTTACAAACTTCTTCAATCAGGAAATATGATAAAAAAATAACCTTAAATAACTATTTTATTCTGTCAATTTCCAGGTGTGATCGATCTCCAATCAGACAGTCTCTCCCAAAGAGAGGACTGTCTACCCGAGGGGGGTTTTACTAATAAATCTCAGAAGCCTATATAGGCTGACCGTAAAGTTTAAGAGTACGAACTATTTTATTTATTACATTCAAAATGACTGCATTGAACATTTTGCATCTGTTGCCCAATAGCTTTCTCCCGATTTATGTAAACATGAAAATCAGGACAACGAAAACGAAAACTGTAAAACCTGGAAGACCACATTCCTTCTGCATGAAATATTTCAATCTTTTTCCGGCTTGGATGGAAAACAGACCTTTATACTTTATATTTTGAAATTTTCTCAGAAAAGGGTCGAAAGCATTTGCCGCATTAGAATGTGATTCGCTCTTTGATCAACCCGTCGGAAATATGATGAGAATAAAAGGAACAAAAAAAAGGATACCTGCAAGCCGGTTACAGCGAAGGAACGTGTTGCCATGACAGCTCACAGCTTTTATTGGTTACTTACTTCTTACCCAACCGTGTCGGTTGCTAGCAGTAAACCTTTTGTAAGTGCGAACGCTCTCGTGAGTGGATGGGTGAAAAATGCAAACTATTTACGACACATAAGCTTTAAACGGTTGATGTTACATTTCTCATTTTATTTTTGTTTTATTTTTAAACTAGAATCTTGTAGTTTTGTTTAAGAAAATCCCACAAAACTAGTCAAAATCCTACATTAATGATACAAAATTGGGCTCCAGCGTTTATAGCGAGATCAGGAATTACCCCTGTTAGTAGTAAGTGATCGCCACTGTGTTAGTCGCAAAACATACAAGGAAGTTAGGTGGACAAAACCCGACCCAGGATTATTAAATATTGAACATCGCACACCACGCTTCATGTTTGCGTGAAAGCTTTGTGATGGATTTTTAATCTCCAAAAGATTAGAAAGATATCTTTTTCGCGTAACAATTTCCCTGCAGCTTAAATGTAATTGGAGTAGCCGGCCAGCTAAGGTTATTTAACGGTCTGGATAATCAGTCCGTCCGAGAAAACAAACTGATTAACCAGAACCGGTTTAGCTTGTGAAGAGCTTTGGGAAAAGCTCCAAATATCTGGCACGTAGAACAAAATGCATTTTTTTAGATTTTTAACGTGGATCTAGAACAGGGGTCTGCAAACTACGGCCCCCAAGAGCCTGTTATGTGGCCCGTGATGACTTTGTGAAGGTCACAATAAATAGTAAATTATATTGAATATTTCAATCAATATTATACACCTGTTCTCACTTTCCTCTGAATCGTTATTCGGTTGCTATGGATCGCAATCCATGAGAATGGATCGCAATCAACAACGTCTGAATCGTTTTCAGCTACGTTTGGATCGTTTTCAGCTACGTTTGGATCGCTCTCAGCTACCTTTGGATTTTACGGTAGCTCGCGCAAATTTTGTTGCGGCGCAAAGTTTATTTAGTGACCCCTTGGCGTACTGCACGATTGACATCATAAAAGACAATATGAAAAGCGACAAATTCATATTGTTCTATGTTTGAACCCAATTGAGAACTTGTGTTGAAACCCCAGTTTTAGGCAATGAATAACAATTGACAGATTTGTCGGCTTCTACGCATCAGAATAGATTCCCAACCAGATCGTCCCTCCATAGTCGGAATATCCGACTAAATCTCGAAAGCCTAAACAGGACCGAATGACCACGTAGGTTGTTACGCCAAAAAAAAGAAGATTGTGCAGGTTTATTTGGAAAACTTGGTCAAATAATCAATAAAGTATGGATGGTGATGTAAGCTTCAAATAAAAAAAAAATACGATTAGATTTTACAATTGAATGCATTAATTACACATTTAATTATTTCCTTGGAATTCAAATGTGTCCCGCGGTCACTGAATAAACGGTTGCGCTACAATGAAATTTGCGCGAGCTACCGCAAAATCCAAAGGTAGCTGAGAGCGATCCAAACGTAGCTGCAAACGATCCAAACGTATCTGAAAACGATTCAGACGTTGTTGATTGCGATCCATTCTCATGGATTGCGATCCATAGCAACCGGATAACGATTCAGAGGAAAGTGAGAACAGGTGTAAGTATTACTTTTTAAAGACGAAAATCAAGGTTGAATTATATCAACTTGTAAAAATCTTCAGTTTGTTAGTTTTTTCAGTTAATTTTTTTACTAACTCAGCGTGATTTGACGTTCACCCATTAGCTACTGGTAACGAGAAAATGGTCCCTTACAACGTTATTTGCAAAGCAATGCGGCGCGCGAACGAAAAAGTTTGGAGACCCCTGATCTAGCAAAATTCCCTCAAAAGTCCAATGATTGTAATGATACAACATTACTCATTTCATTTACAGCCCACATGAAGTGGTAAAACGCTTTTACACTGTGCGGAACAAATCGACTTAATTTGAAATACGAAAATGATATTTGATGCCAGCATTAAGAGTACAGTCATTGATTTTTTTTCATTTTATAACCAATCATTTCGTTGTTATTGTTGTTACGTTATCCTTGCAGCAAGGCAACAGCAACAGTGGCTCTGGAAAATGGTCTCTGCTTCTGAATTTCATCATCTTTGCCATAATCACCCAATACCGGTTTCAATGCGAGATCGTTCGAGCGAGTGACAGAGCTTTGAGTAGGGTCTTAGGAAAGGGAAAAATAATAAACCACACGCCCACCATCATCGCACTCGCTGATCTTCGCACACACTACACTGCCCACGAAACCCTGTAGCGAGGGTGATGGAAATGATGATTCATTCGTTCGCAACGATGAGGATTTTATTAGAAAGTGTCTCCCCACAGCTGTACGCCGTGAGTCGCGTGATGAAGCCGGCCTGAAGGATCAAGAATGGATGGATTCGATGGGCGGTAAGAAGCACAGATGTACTGCCACATCCACACATTTATGTTTCCTTTTTCGCTTGTCGTGTCGCTGTCGCGGTTTTTCACAATTTCCGCTTCAGCTGATCGAATATCGCAAATGGACGAAAGAAATCGTAGACTGTAACCCTCCCATAAGCTCTTGCATCATCCAGAGAAAATGTGGACAGTAAGTGATAAGGATGTGGTAGTCATACGTGGTAGATATTATTTTTTGTAATATGCCTGAGTAAAATGAGTCATCAAACGAAAATTGCTCCTTCTGTGTGCGTTTGAGTGAGTTGCAGCATCAGATGACTTATTCAAATGAATTTCTTGTGTGCTTTTTTATGTTAAATTGATTTAATGCTGGTATCAAGCGCAATTGTTTGAGCATCAATGTCAAATGTTTGTCAGGTAGAAGAAATATCATATGTTTAGATGTACAATGTACAATATTATTAAGTTATGGGATATTAGCAATAAAGTGCATGATGATTTGCTTTAGATGTTTGATATTAACGTGACAGGTTATATCTTTAAAGATTACATGACAGATAATTCATTTGGTAATTTTTAAAAATAAAAATGAGCAAATCCCTCAAAAGGCATACACTTTTTCCAAGTGTACAACCATAGCAAGCTAAATATGCATCGGCGCAATAAAGTAACATACGCAGATAGCGATAATATAGGTTCAGGAAAATAAATCCTACCTCCTGCAAAGGTGAAAACACCAACATCGCAAGTTAGGAAAAATACCAGCTTAGAAAAATCCAGACCATTCGCGCAGCTGAACGAACCTTAAACAGACTAAGATTTTATTTTCTAACACACTTTAGCATAGCAAAAAGGAACCGTTCCAAAATTACAACAATCTGAAATAAACTCCAACCAACGGAAAAAAGTACACACACAAAAATAGTTAAAAGAACATTTCTTACACGCAGGACAGCGTATACGTCCTGAAGGGTACGTGCAAACGAATAAAGCAAGCAATAATAACACACACATGGAAAAATAGAATAGAGAATCTTTTGAATTTAAAATAGCAATATAAAATTGCTCAAAACAGCTCAAACTATTTTACGGCTTTTTACACGTGAGCAGAATTTTCTAAACATAATTTCTATATCTAAAGCAATTTTTTGATACAGGAAGAAGGGCTTCAACCGTATTGCTAATAGTTTTCCAAAACATTTCGCCTCCGAAACATGCTGCGCAACACATAAAACTGAATGGGTTGAACTAAATTGTTTGCTAGAAGTTTCAGATCAAAGAGAAGAACCCGTTTCTAAAATTACCTCACTCATAATAGACAGGTAACAACAATTCAAAAAAATCTTTTCAAATGTGACGCAAATGTGACGTGATAAGTATATACAATATAAGTACAATGTAACAATTTTATCATTGTTACAATAATACAGCAATGAACAAACATCGTGTAGCCAGTTTGTTATTATTTTTAACTTCATCTTCACTTAACTGAACCAAATGATAAATATTCACTATTCTGCTATTTAGCAGCCACACATATTCGATCTAGGTACATCGTCGCTATTTCGATAATGGATTCAATTACAAGGACGCTACCGTTTTCGTCTTGTAAAAAAAGGTTGCACCAATGAAAAACATGTTTTCTTCTGGGAGATGTTTTTCGACACCCTTCCTGGAACCGATAACAATTCATATTAAAGCATGGTGAGCTTCTTCATTGAATATTTCGAGGAAGTTTCATATCCTGTGCTGCTTTCAATTTGCTTGTGAAAAAGCTTCATTTGAATTGGCAGTATTGGTGAGCTAAATATGTATTCTTTTTCCGTTTTTTCTTCTTCAAAGTAACCGCCAATGTTATATTCCTGCAGCTGCAGCTGCTGTTGTTGATGTTGGCGTGAATTAATTTGGTTCTCGAAACTCGTTCAAGCATTTCGGCGAAGGAGCTATTTTTTATTCGTATATAACGGCGCCGAAGAAGATCCTTCAATGCCGGATGTAAATTATATTCGCTATCAGCTTGCTTCGTAATCAAATTAGCCAACTTTACATAAATAATTCGTTTTTTTTTTGTAAGCAGCATACAACAAATAAAATAACATATTATTTTCCTGGGAAAAATCATCTACAGAGTCAGCAAACTCTTGCATGTTAGCTTCCATGGAAAGCTTTACATGGATTAAAGACGATAAATACGATGAATATCATGTCACTGTCATGAAGCATGATTTTTATGGCTGTTACTGTCTCTATATATCTATCTATCTATCTATCTCTTCCTTTATATGTATCTCTCTCTCTCTCTCTCTCTCTCTCTCTCTCTCTCTCTCTCTCTCTCTCTCTCTCCCTCTCTCACCATATACAAATTTTTTCTTCCATCTTCAGCTCAAGTTCGAAAGTAGCTTATTTGCCTTGCCTACCCACATCCGGCAAATTCCGGGGAAATTGTAATTAAATTTCTTTCTCTATCTATGGGCATTACCGTTTCCCACAAATTCCAAAGCAAATCGGCTACATGTTGGACGGTATTAGGGATGTTGCGAAACGCGCTTCCTCGGCAACCATCTGACACCATTCCTATGGCACCGGGAACTAATCAAGAGTGTATGACGCTGCTTGTTATTGCTACATTCCCTCCCTTTTTTACAAATAATCACCTAATGAATCCTACAGTTCGTTTGAGGCAGAAGCAGCCAGGATACAGATGCCGCAAATGATCGATCAACGTCTAGAGCAGTTGCTAGGTCGATTGATATATGCTCTGTTAGCTAAACCGTCGTTTGTCACATTCCTCTTTTTATGCTACAAGTGTTCCGATTGACGTACAACCAATCATCCATTAAACCTGAGTAACTATGCAACCTATGTAACGTAGGGATAAAAAAACTATTTATAGGCTGTTATTATAAAACCAAACTAGAAGCACATGAAACTTTGTTCAGAAGAAAAAATACAAGCATCGAACGATACATCAAACAACAGAGCACACGTAA
This sequence comes from Anopheles merus, assembly GCF_017562075.2. Lineage (NCBI taxonomy): Eukaryota > Metazoa > Arthropoda > Insecta > Diptera > Culicidae > Anopheles > Anopheles merus. The sequence continues at coordinate 44,767,942 of NC_054084.1, read as the reverse complement.
TGATTTCAATGAACGCATCGCTTTCATATCGCTAATCGAAGAACGAAATCGATAGCCCTCGTTAATCCTGTTACGTCCGTTCGGGAAGCGCTTCCAGCCGAGGAAGCTTTTTAAATGAAATCCAATTAGCAGCTACTACCACCGCACACCATCCGTTCTTCTCTTTTTGCTGCTGGTGTTGTGTGTTTATGTGCTTGAACTATTTTCTGTTCCCCTTTTTTCTTCGCCGTTTACTTTCCATTCGCCGGCCTGGCGGCATGCGACTACATTTAAAGGTGCTTGTTGTATTTTTTTTGTTCAAGCAACAGGCTTTGGCACGATTGCCTATGGACGACAGATATAATGGATTCATTACGAACACAACACAGGAAAGCACGTCACGTTTGAGACAAGAATGTAATCCATTTTCCAATCATCACCCGAAGAGTTTGCGAATCCTGTTGCCCCAGCGTAGGACAATTCCTTGTCATTTGGCCCCCAGCCCATGCGAACCTACCTGGCATAGGAGTTTTGCGTTCCCCCGACCTCACCACTCACTTACTCTCGCCATGAATTGCTTTTACATTGATGGTGCACTTTTTTCGTTGGTGTTCATCCTACCGAGTACCGCGGGTATGATTACTTTTCATTAAAATTTCAATCACGCACACCCCGTGACCCGTTTACCCGTGTTCGGGCGGGCCGGGCCGTTGGCTCACTAGTGCGGGGATTTGTTTATGCTTGGGATTGGCAATTTTCTGTCCGCACGGGCTGCCGGCCCTTTTCCCGGACAGTTTCTTCGGACATTTCAGTCCTTTTTTTGGCGTTTTGTTAGCGAAAGTTAGCGTAAGGTGTTAAGTGGGTTTAGCGTTTTTAGTCAGCGTTTAGTAATGACCCGAGAGGCCGAGTCGGCCAGGGTGGTTGCTTATCGTGGATGGAATTAATCGTTTGCTTACATTGCTAAGGTTATTGCATGCAGTTATTAGTATTGTTAGTAAGTGTTAATTTGTTAGTTTGTTAGTTATCGTTGTAATAATATTTTTTTACAAACTACATATTTTTTATAGATGTATAAGGTTCATTGCTGTTTTGTAATTCTTCATAATTTGTACCGTTAATACGTATTTCCCAAGTCTGACATTAATCAAACTATATTTGCCTGCTTTGCTAACAATGCAATTCAAAAGGTAATTAAATTGTTTGCCATTGTCTAGCACCATCGTATCTAATGATTGCTCGTAATTAAACTGTAATCCATCCGGAGAAACTATTCTCTGCTTCTCAATCACTTTGCATTTGGTTTGCTCGCATGCACGCAGCATTGCTATCGAACGCCCCATTCCGACGCCCCATGTCTTATCTGTAACAAGTTGCATAATGCCAAGCACTGGCAGCAATATGTAACTCGTGCAATGGCAGTCAGAATGTACTGTTGGGCACCGACACACTATTAAAATAAGTAAAAGTAGGTTAAAGAATCAAAACGTCGTTACTACTCCAACACGAAACTTTAGCAAGCAATATCTATATTACTTCAAACTAAGGACGCTTCTTATCTAGCTGGACAAGCTTTTTCATTCATAATGTGGCTTTTCTGGATGTAAAGAAGGATGTATTTGCAAAATTTTCATTATATGATACATTGATATTCTCATGAACGGCAAGCTACTCGCAATAAGTTAGTTCGTATCGTATGATGTCTCTCATTTAATGCAGTATCCATCAATGCCATCCCTCAACACAAATTCTGCTAGTTTTGCTTAACATTTTTTTCCTATCGTTCTAAGAAAGGTAATGGTGGCAAAAGAGCCCAAAAAAAAAACTGTTGAGAAAAGTATCGTGGATGGCAGTTGTGAGAGGATGAGAGCATACGAACATCATTAGAACATGGTAAGTGGAGCTGTTCACGATACGGTACTAATGAACCCAGTCTTTAAGTGTTTGTGTAGTTGACGCAGCAAGTGGGCAAGCATTGTAAGAAGAATGTAATAATCAAAGGAAAGAAAGATAAACAAACCCAAAGAAATGCTACTATTAAATAGTAGAATATATATGTACTTCAACATCTATGAAAAACCGTGCGTATTAAATTGAAAGTAATAATCTTCTTATACCTGTCCAGTTTCATGTATTTCATTCCATCGCTATAATGCTTCCGTTCATTGTGTTATAAAATTAGTGAGGTAATGGAAAATGTTGCTAAATATCCCTTGAGATATCCCTTGAGCTCTCCCATGAGAAATGTTCGTTCTTTAGTGATCGTTCAAACATTGATGATTCGGGGCGTTTTATTACCGTTGCTGATGTAACCAGCTGATCGTAATTGATTATTGATTTACTTACGAAGGAAAGCTTATACAGCCAAACAGTGCAATGTAGATGAAGTTGAATGGTTCTCTAAGCAACAATTTATAAAAGTAAGTAATAATGGCTCTTTTAAGAAAATTGCATATTTTTTCTATCGGGATTATCAACCGTCGTTATTCTTACCCAGCGTCAAACCATCACATTTTTCTAGATTTCATGTTTCAAGATGTCGAATCTCCACAGATAAATCTCATCTCGAATTTACTCATATAAATGTGTTGAGCCTTCAAAACATAAATTGATGGTATTTATTTAATTTATATTTTTATTTTAGATAAAAGTATCTTATGTACAATTACAAAATCTGGTACAAAAATATCAGACTCTTCAATTCAATTTTTCTAAAAATCATTTAAAAGCTTTACAACCTATTCCTTAACAAAATATTCTAAATTAAGTTTGAGAAGTAAAAGAGCAAAATATTCTAAAATAAAAAAGCAACATCAAAGAGTTCGATTGAAGCAAACCAACAATAGTAATAGTCACTTAAAGAAGTGCTTGTCAATTCAGAATTATTATATGCTCACTTTTTCAAAAGCGCCTCACATGAAGTGAACGACGACATTAAAAACAGTCCATTTGCAAATGTAGCATGAAAAGAACGCATTGTGTTGCTTTCACAACGTCGCGATAGAACACATTGAATGACTCAATTGTTGGCAGTTATATCTCAATCGAAATGAAAATGCCTGAATGGCCTGTTCGGTCAAAGAAAACCAAAATGCATACACGCTCGATTGTTCATCATTGCCCGCGGATATGGTTTTAATAATTATGCTTCGTTCAATTAAACATTTAAGCCACGTCTACCTGTTCATTGATATCGTTGAAGGTGATTGAAAATATGATGTTTGTATTTTATCGATACATAAACAAGTTCAACACAGCTCTTTAAAATCTCAACCAGAATGATGATTTGTAATCGAACGTTACTTCACACTTTGCCTAAATTGTGTATGCATAGTTTTGCTTGATAAAATTTTGTTATTCTGTCAAAAATTAAAACCATTCATCGCCATTCGAAGCAAACCAAATGCAGCGATAACAATACGATAAGGCAACAGTAAAGGGGGGTGGGGAATACTCACACACGGCAAGCAAGCACAGAAGCGTGCAAGAGCGAAACAAAATCGTACTCCAAGCCAAACTGTATCGCCTCCATCCCGGATTACTTCCATCCCATTTGCTCTATCATGGCCAAGCGGGCCGCGGCCACGAAAGGTGATAATGCGTCTCCACCGCTCGGCAGCTCCAAAGCCTCTTTTTCTTCTTCCACCCTCTCTTCACCCTCTCTCCAACTACCGGTGGGAACGTTGGCATTCTACCTTGGCACTGTTTTCCCACACGCACACCACGACGAGCACGCACACGACAGCTAAAGTACGTACCACCGTGCAGCACAACTACCATCGTCATGGTGATGCTTGAATGAGTGGGTGAGCGAGACCGCAGCATACAACCTACAGCTATGTTGAGCCGCCAAAAGATAAGAACACTTAGGTAGACTAGAAGCTGCTGGCCCCTTCTGCCATCCCGCAACACCCACTGGTAAGTGGTGCGCTAGTCACAGCCACCCTGTGTGGAGGTAGCCACCACACACTAACACATTTGCACCCGACACACTGTGAATGGGCCTTCCAAAAGGCTACAATGATTTGTTTCCTATCGAAACTGCACAGTGTTTTGTGAACCAATAAAGAGGAGGATTACAAGCTGGAAAATTCCAACGTCACACGCGCTTTACTGCCAGCTACTGTCGGGTTCGAATGCTCCCAGCAATATTACCAATACCATCAACGCAATGTAACCGAGTGCCGCCAGCAGCACCGACCGCCAGAACGAGGGTTGGCTTCTTTATCGATTTTTTCCCACATCCGTTTTCCGTTGGCTAGGTTGGTCTCGGACGGGAAGGTAATTTCAAGCAATCGATCATCCTATTGCCGTTCGCTGCTGCATAAATTCGGCAAGCGGATGCTGTTTTTGGCCACTTGCAAAACACAAATAAACGATTGCCTTTTCGAAACGGCTATAATTACTTGGTGGCTGAAGCGAATCAGCAATTGCTTCTCTTGCTTCACTCAGTACACATGCACTCCTCACATGGCCGCCAACACCTTCGGTTCGGTTCGATTTGCTGATCGCCCGCATCGTCACTTTTGACCGACCACACTTGTCACTTTTAGCAACCGAAGCCATCGCTTAGCTCAACCCCGTGGTCTGACTCATTACTACAAACACACACACACACCCCGAAAATATCGACTGCAAAGGCGCTACCCTGTTCGTTTTTTTTCCTTACAGCTCGATGGGCACTTTTTCCACCCTTTTGCATCAACTCATTTGAACGCGATTTCTCAAGGGAGTGTTTCTTTTTCCCTTTTTTTTTCTTTGCTACCGCACAGGCCTTTTTTCTCGAAACGGCATACATTAGTAACTGAGGTATCTAAAATTATTCACTCAATGCACTAAAATCAACTATTGATCTCTTCTGGCAGGACGAAATTAAAAGTGGTTCTAGGGAAAGGGGCAGAAACAAGGGGGTTAGGGTTGGCAATGGTACTTACGCTGCGATACTCTTCGACAATGGCCACCGCTCCATCGAGGCTTGGTACTTCATGTTTTCGATCTGCTTTTTCAGTGCGTCACGGTCCATGGTTGCTAGAATACTGGGATCCATCGCGTCTGGAATGTTACCGCGAGAGATGGAGAAAAAGGGTGCGTTAGTGTGTGTGTGCGAATCGACATCGTAGGGAGGGGTGGTTTTTATCGCTGTGTTGGTTAATCGATGAATCGGGCGAAAATTACAAACAACAGTCGTTGGAAACGGTTTTCCCAACGGCGCCGTCGTATTCAATAAATGCACCTTTCTAGCAAATGCGTTTAAACATGAACTGATCGATTCATTGAATTAATTGATCACATAAAATCAGACATTTGATCAATCACGAACTGCAAAGCATTTCGTACTTATTATACTATCCAAACCAAACCAACAGTTTCTCAATGTGTAAACGGTGCTTCATTGCATTTCAACTAAACAAACCCATCACACGCCGACGGAGGTTTGCGTGCGTGTGCGCATGTCTCGTGTTCTACAATAATCGCCCTTTCGATAGCGTTGCCTAATCGGTGCGATAAAATTTTGACAGGGGCTAGATTTTGCTGCAACAACTAACGCGTACACCAACACGATGCCATCCGTGGTTGGTGCCCTTTGTGATGCCCATGCACACACCCTTATCGTGTGGGTAACCATTTTCCCCTTTCGGAAGAGCATGCGCAACAAGAAATCGATGAAGGTTGGAAACTTTGGAACATGATTTTCAAACCAAACTTCGACTAATGGGAGGGCATTTGAATGCGGTTTGAATGTGTCGTTAATTAAAATTTATCTTATTTAGCATATCACATTTGAAGCAAAGCGGTTTGTTGAAGAGAGATAATTATTATAGCCGTGTTAATATATGATACTCTTGCAATAAAACAATTTTCAACCATTAACCATTAATGTTTTTATAACAAAAATATTAATGAAATACATCTGTTTTCTTTGATATTTTTACGTGACATTCATAAAGACTCGTTGTTGCTAGATGACTACATTGATGAATACAAGTTAATTAATCTATTTTCAGACTAGTTCAAAGTAATAGCCAAAACTAAAAATGACATTAATTCAATACGAGTGAAACTTGTTTTTCCTCAACGTATTGTTAACAACTCCTGAGTATTGTATGCCTGCAAAAGCTGTTTCCAATGTTGTTCTGTTTTAGTTAAGTTATTCTTTTTTTCTTCCCCAAACTGTTAGTTTTTGATGAATCGTTGTGTGGAAATAAATATAAACTGATGGGCAGACCTTAAACAAACAAAAAACAGAAATCATCGACCAACGATAGTAATGGCAGAAGCCGCAATTATGTTAATTTAAATAAATAAACTATAATCATGTAAGTAAGCACTTCAAATAAACTCAAAAGTATCCCATTAGTTGATTTTTCACGAATAATTTAATAGATAAGCTAAGACAATCTATTGCAAAAGTATAAAAATGAAACTAAGAAAGCAAAACAAAGCCAAAAAAACTCAAAAAATAAGAATGAGAAAAGAGAATTAAATTTATCAATTTGATAATAGAAAATAAGGTGATCTATGAAACAAGTTCGATAGTAAAGGATTTAATGTTCTAATACATATTCTGATGAAATGTATGTATGTTTTGCTCCTAAGTCGTAACAAGTTGTTTGTGCTTTTCTGAATATTTTGAGGAAAAGTAAAAAATATAAAGCTAGTTTGTTGTCAAGTAAGACCTTTGAGGAAAATGTAACGCCCAGTTTGAATGCGCAAAGTTAACAAAAATATCACTTTTGTAGAACTGATCTTGAGTGACAGAACAGGAGATATCATAATACACAATAGCTAATCGTAAAGTAACTTTTATCATGTATTGACTTTCGTGAATGACTGCTTCCAACGCTAATTGAATGAAGTATGGGAGAATTAAAGTAAAAACTTAAAAACCAGTTAAACCATAATTTATATTAAATTTTCGACGCTATCAAGTTTGAACCCTCCGTACCACTTCTAAACACCAATTAAAACGCTCATGCATACACGCAAAGGTAAAAGAAATTAAGCTAGCAAGTGAAATCCATACGTAAACCACAGCTACAATTCCGCCTTTCCGATCCGATCTTTTTTTCCGCCAGAGCCAATCACTGAAATAACCTGACGAACGATCGCGAGCGTGCGAGAGATCGTGTCAAGGTAAAATCCACACTCGAGTGAAAACAATTAGCTCCCATTAGCCAAAAGAGGGCAGTAGGTGGTTTGGAGCGCATCTAGTCAGAAAGGTTCAAGCTGCACGCTGCACACACTGCACTACGACACATCTTCCACAACCCAACGCTCACGCTCATGCCGCACTCTTACCAATACTTCAAATGCTCACGTGCTCACTTGGATGGCTGTTTGTTTATTTTTTCTATTTGCATGATCATACCCCGATCTTCGCTAGCGTGTCAATCAGGCAGAGAAAAAGCGGCGAGCAGCACACAGTCACAGTCGCAGCGGAATGTCATGACAGATAGAGCGACCAATTAGGTAATGGGTTAATCTTGTAAAGGGAAAGGTCAAATTACTGAGCGGCGTACGATCAACAAGAAACATTGCTTGAATTCTAACAAACAAAAAGAAAACATAAACGGCAACCGGGTAAATGAATCTTCACAGCACTGCCACAGTGATCGTTGCTTCAAAGAAAAAGAGAGATACTTATAACATTGATATACAACTTGATCGTTTGACGGCTAAAATATCCATTTTAGAAACAATGCATGTATTACACAGGTTATTGAACCATCCACAAGTTGATCACGATCAAGAAGAAACACTTGTAACCAATTTGACTGTTGGTAAAAACAAACTCTTTCCAACCCATTCTGAGTGAAACCAGTGGAAGAGTTTCGCTACATTCCGTCCGCATTTTGCATTACCCAACTTAGTTATTTACTCAGAAGCACATTCACACACACCTTAGTTTATGCTTCGCTATTTTATCACGATTTGACTCACTTTCCTTATCTCGTACCGACAGTGTAAGACGCTAGCAGGCTCGAATAAACAACTCTTCTGTGTTGCGTTATTGTGTGTAGAAGGTTTTGCCAAACTCCTAGCTGCCTTTACCGGAAGCTTGCTCACGACCGGGAACCTATCGCGCCGGGCAACGGTATGCGAATGTTTTCGAGTTGACCACCTGAAGCTTACTTTATCGGACCAGGTGAGTCAAAGCTCTCGGGCTCGGGCATTGTCACTAACGGGGACGAGATACGCTTGTCTCCCCATCGCAGTCAAGCCTTGGTGTGTGCGGGTTTGGTGTTGTGCCGTTACAAAAGCCTCTACTGTCGCCGGACACAGACTGTAGCAGATACAGACAACGTCAACGGATGGCTTCGGCGACAGACACGCTTTCCGCTGTTGGAAGATAAAACGTGGAGTGCTTGCAGATACGGGCTCACGGGCAGCACGACTAAAGGGGACATGGTCGGATCTGTGCGGTAATAGCATTGTTCGATTGAGCGAGACAGGCGATATTAAAGTTGGCCCAGTGCACTGGTAAGTGCAGATGGAACCTATTTAGGGAGTCAAACCTTCTTGCATTTGTTATGATAACCTAGTAAGTGGTACCTTGTTTTTGATAAAGAAAAGAAAACGACATGTCGTTGGAGTTTGAGCTGTGGATGTGAAATAGGTGAGGGATTGTTGTTAGTATTTTATTTAAAAAATAAATTGAGGAATATAACTTATTTTGTTTGTAATGAAAGTTTGACAATGAAAGAACGTTGTCTAAAAGATTGCTGTTAATTTTTTTTATAAAAACATAGTTAACGTTCATATAATGGGTATATGAGGTGTTGGAAACAATCAATAGTATTAGAGTTTTTTTTATATTGAATGTTAAACAAATATTGTAAACAGAATAAGCAATTATGCTAAAATAGCTTCTCAATTCATTTTAATACTTTTAAACAAACGAAAGAATAACCAAAATCATTATTTTAACATTGTGTTTGTATGTGTGTTTTCAACTATTTCCCAAGAGGAAACTAACATCGACCGCCAATGAACTATTGGGAATTGCATCATCGGAAAGAGCATGCATGTTCTTGTTGAGAGCAACACCAGCACACTGAAACCTTTTGGAACGTTTCGAAGCTTCTCAAAGTCGATAGTACCAGTGACGAGGCTTCTCCACACATATCTTTCGTACGTTTTCGGAAGCAAAACTATCATGAACTGAAAAGAAAAGCATTACACTCCAAAAAGCACCGACAATCACGCTTTCAGCAATTGTTGCTCATTTTTAACAACCAGTCTTAGCTGGTTCTTTAGCGTGCTGTTTTTGTCTATCGCCTCTTTCTCGGACACACATATGAACGGCACATACTCCGTTGGATATGCACATATCGTTTCCAGAGAAAGATGCAGTTAGTTGCAATGCAAGTTTCTCTTTTACTCTTGATCAAGCATAGTGAAATAGTTGGTAACCGGTGCGAGATCCTGAGCGCCTGGCATCGTCTAAGCAACTATTTCTAATATATGCCCGAATCTTGCAAAAAGACGATTTTTAGAGGCATTTGCTATGGCTGCTCTACAACTTTATCCACAACATGAACATTTTCACTTGTTCGACGCTTTTCGGGATTTTGCATAGGAGTCGGCTAGCTTGAAATGTTTGCTTCTTGCTCTTCTTACTGTTTGATGTTTGAATATTTATAATTTAATGTTGAATGTTTGTAATTTAATTTATTTTCAACAAAACAAGTTAAGTTCTTATGAATGTATCACATCATTCTGTTTATTTTGTTTTATTTTGTTTTAAATAAGATAGGAATGGATTCGGCCGTATCGCTGAATTTTAGTGTATTATATTATTATTCATACTATTGCGAAACATTTTCTTGTCGAAGCCATCGAAAAGTACCTTATCGGACGTTATAGTTCATTCTAATTCATTATTCCGTTGATTGTGCTCTAATAATATCCACACAGTCGTTTTGAAAATAGCACATAGTTTAAACAATTGTAATATAATACTATTACTTCTTCTTTTGGCTCAACAACCGTTGTCGGTCTAGGCCTGCCTGTACCACTTGTCGGGTTGGCTTTCAGTGACTTTTGGATGACCTCCCATAGCAGGATAGTCAGCCCTACGTATGGCGTAACGGTCTATTTGGGGCTTGAACCCATGACGGGCATGTTGTTAAGGCGTACGAGTTGACGACTGTACCACGAGATCGGCGTAAATATTAATTATATTATTCAGCTAAAGATAATTTATTTTATTTTAAAAATATAACAACTACATATAGATGATATCATAAGACTGTAAGTATGTCACAGTAAGTAGGCTAACCAACTGCCAAACAGCAGCCTCAACCAAGAAGTGATCGATATTTAACATCTTTTTTTTATCATGCTCAACTGCTGACCAGTAATACCATTCCAAAATAAGAGCAACACAAACCAGAGTAGAAGAAAAATGAACCATTTTTATTTGATGAGCCCATCAAAGGTATAACACATGTTCGCTCAACCTCAAACACTGCAACACGTACATGTCGCCTGCTGCACATTGTGTTTTTCGCTATTTTTGCATACTTTTTTTATTTTCTCTTCCCACTAACAGACCAAGGACATGTGACGTTGAACGAAAGGCAAGTGAAACAGGAAATTCGATTTTCTCTATTGAATTAGCTGCAAAAATGTACCGTGCGCGCTAGGCCACGCTAAGTGCAGTTTGAGGTACGGAACTGTCGATCTGACCGTCGATGGTGCGGTGATGATGGTGGTGTGGGCGCAGAAAAAGAACCACATGCTTTCCGTTGACGAGCCCACCGGCAGGGCTTTAGTAAATGAATAGTTAGTTCATTTGGTGCTGTTATTTTCCCGTGGGTAATACACATATACTGCTATATCACTTCCAATATGTGTCTCTTCCAATTCGTGTGTTATAATCAAATTAAGGTATGAAAATATCGGAAACTTGTAAGATTTCTCCGTAAGAACAGAAACCGTTGATGAATATGGATTTGTGTAGGTATTTGTGCGTTTTTATGTATGTTTTTGTACCTAGGGCGAACCAAGGACAGCTGTACCCAAACTCATCGACTCCCGATTATTCCTATGGGGGCGTAAACCCATATATAACCGTGTATGGCACAACAATACAAGCCTACAGTAGAACAATCGATAGAGCGATTCAGAGAAGCCTTATGAAACAATCACACTTTTTCAAGCAGGTGATAAATTAACCTGAGAATGTATACGGTTTAATGTATTGCGGTAAGGAAAACCTTTTCATACTTATTTTATTAAATGTTTTAAAACACCATTATTCGGAGACAACTAATCAATGCATATACACTTTCAAATGAACTCAACTGGGCTTGAAGTGGGCTCATTAAACACTCACATTCTTTGCCAAACTCTGAAGTAGAAAAAAAATACGTAAACGTATACTCACTAACAAATAGCAATGTCCTAAAGACAATCTGCCGGACAAAGCCGGTCTCATGGTACAGTCGTCAACTCGTACGACTTAACAACATGCCCGTCATGGGTTCAAGCCCCAAATAGACCGTGCCGCCATACGTAGGACTGACTATCCTGCTATGGGGGGAAATCAATAAGTCACTGAAAGCCAACCCCACAAGTGGGTTGGCAGGCCTTGACCGGCATCGGTTGTTGAGCCAAACAAGAAGAAGAAGAAAGACAATCTGACCAATTTGGAAAAAGGGTCTTAAAAACTGCGAACAACCCTTAGACCTTAGATGCACAACCTAGGACCAAGGACACCCGGGAATTATTCAGAATGTTTTGCATAGAAAATAATGCTCAAATTTACGTTATTTTCTATGCAAAACATTCTGAATAATTGGCCTAAACCGGATGAGTGAGTTTTTTTTCTATTATAAAACTTAGGATCGATCCTTCTGTTAGCTTATGCTGATCATACACAATCATCCAATCATGCAATCATCATGCAATAGGGATGGGCAAAACGGCAGCGAAACCGGAGCCGACTCCGACTGGTTCCAGATAATTTTATTTTAACGTGAGGACCAACGAACGCTCTACAATGCATGACGTGCCGTCAATACTGCAACCGCATCGAGTGAAGATCGCACCCGCAAGAAGATACATTTGTTTTTTATACTATCATACAATACCATACAATACCATACAATCATACAATCTCCATTAAATCGTTAGTCCGGAGCCGTTGGTTCGGAGCCGGTTCTGGAGCCGTTGTGTGCCTGGTTACTATTAGACCGCGGGCCATGGGGTTTCTCAACGATCATTAGTGCTTTTGATAAACCTGCGTTCTCAACGTTTGTCAAATCGGCACAAAACCGGTTTGAGAATCTTTGAGAATCTTTGAGAAAGTTGACGATGCAGCGAACGGTTAACTAAAATATGAGCAATTGTGCTATTCGTTTTTCTGTAACCTCTTTGGAAAATGTGTGGGAAATGAGTGGCTATATTAGTTTCTCAGAGTAAGAACAATTGACCAAAGCCACGGCCTCGCGCCTGAGAACAAGTTTTGAGTGCTTGAGAAACTTAAATGAATGCTTGACAATGTTTTCTCAACTTGAGAAAGCCCAGTGGCCCCACGGCCTTACATTTTCCACTGTGTTGTACAAAATGCATGCGTGCTGGGATAAGATACTCCATTACAACGGTGCAAAATGTACCAAAATAAATGCTAATTATATCAAAACTCATTCTAGTTTGTACTGCATTATTACACTGTTGCATTACATGCGGATCTGTTAGGTGCATCCTGTTGGCCTGTCTTGTGGTACAGTCATCAACTCGTACGACGTAACAACATGCCCGTCATGGGTTATGGGCCCGTCAAGTCCCGAATAGACCGTGCCCCCATACGTAGGACTGACTATCCTGCTATGGTAACAATAAGTCACTGAAAGCCAAGCTCACTTCACTAAGTGGGTACAGGCAGGCCTTGACCGACAGCGGTTGTTGTGCCAAAGAAGAAAAAGAAGTTAGGTGCATCATGTCTCCGGCCATAATCGAAAAAAATATTAAAACGCGTGTAAATCTGCAAACTTACCGACAAACTTACTTGCAAATTTAAGCTCTGAGTTAAATTTACCAAAAAAGCTTTGTACATATGAAATAAGAAAAGGTGCGTTGTGCACCCCAGAGGTGCATACCGTTAAGGCCTTATTAGACGGAGGAAAATACTGTCATTTCTCGATTGGCATTTATCTGTCAAAATTAGACTTTGGCACAAAAATACCTCTCGTACGTGTAATAAGGCAAGATAATTGTTCTGTCACCTTTCACATTTATTATTTAATTTATTGATTTTCCTGGCTTTATGCGAAAGAATCATTCGTTGTTTCTCATTTTTGTTGTTTTTATTCATCATTATCAAGAAATTCAATACGCTCTATAGACATTGACAGCAAAAATCTACTCTTGAGCAAATCGGAATTGATCATGCCGAATTTTGATTTTTCGACTGGCATCTATCTGTCAAACTCTGTTTGAAGGATGGATTCCAAAATCAAATGACAGTACTTTCCTCCGTCTAATAAGGCCTTTATGAATCAAATTACGGACAGATTGCCATGTTGTACTAGAATAATTTAAACATATACAGGGTTTTCGAGGATTATATAGACATGTTCAGCGAGATGTAGATTTGTTCAGCCATATAATAGACTCTTTCAGCGAGATATAGATTCGTTCGAGCATATAATAGACACTTTCAGCGAGATATAGAATTGTTCGGAAGTAGGCGTAGACATGTTCAGCGATTCTGTAGAGCTGTCAGTTGTTTTGTTTACACACTGTGCCGCAGGGTTCAATTTTTCATTCTTAAAAGTCCTTAAAGAAGCTAATAATCATTCCCCAAGCTGTTTAATGCATGAATTAGTTAATACAAACATATTTTTACGAAAATCGTTTGTTTACCTTCTGATGAGAACGATCCAAACTGCAGTCCAAGGGGTACGAAAGTGACAGCTCTACAGTATAACCGAACATGTCTACACCTACATCCGAACAATTCTATATCCCGCTGAAAGAGTCTATTATATGCTCGAACGAATCTATATCTCGCTGAAAGAGTCTATTATATGGATGAACAAATCTACATCTCGCTGAACATGTCTATATAATCCTCGAAAACCCTGTAACTAACCCCTACTAGGACTAATGCCACAGTAAATAAATATTTTCTGTCGGTCGGATAATTTGAAAAAGGTTAAGGTTTCCACAAGGACAGAGGAGGCGTGGTAGGCCTAAATTGACGTGGCAAGATGGCGTGTAGGCGTCCGCCATTAAGGCTGGGATAACGGACTGGCAGACGAAGGCGCGAGACCGTGAGTGGTTTCGGACACTCCTGAGGCAGGCCAAGTCCGCAAAGCGGTTGTAGCGCCGGATAAGTCAGTAAGTAAGTAATCAAACTAATCTATAAATCGCATCTAAGTGCATTGAAATACATCGGAATCCATTGTGGAAGTAGTTATCAACGTGAAAAAAACAGTGTTGTATCATATGGTGCTCTGAATTTCATCATATAACGTATATAATTCTGTCCGGAATTCAAAAATTCGATTTTTTATCCTTTTTTTAATTTCGGATAGCGAAAGTAAATTGTAATTAATTGTGTAGTTAATAATATGTTTCTAGAAAGCGATAATAACTAGAAAACAATGATATTTGAAGATTTATGAAACAAATGCCCGTACGGGAAAGCCCGAAAATTCGCGTAGCAGTTCTTCGGTTTTATGCATCTACGAGTACAAGAGCAAAACAGCACCCAAACCCTGTTGTTTTGTCGTTATAGGATACCTTTACTCAGAATTAGAAGCTCGAAACTTAAAATACGTAAAAGCTAAAAAAGTGTAGTATGGGTATGAATTTGAAGATAATAGACGAAATTTTGAGGCTGTCCGGAATTCAAATCAAAACGTCCGTAATTTGTCCGTTTGAATCAAAATATCGTTGTAATTTTATGATTTTTTGCAATGTTTCTAGTAAAATTATTCGAACTCTTATTTTTATCTCAAATGTAGAAGGTTTGCTTCAGTGAAGGGAGCTATATAGAGGTTTGACCGATTTAAATTGAATTAGTGACAAAAAAGTGAATGCCAAAAATGCCTGTATTACCCCAGCAGCCTCTACTGCGTACGTCATTTCACAGCAGAGTGCACCACAAACGGTCATCAGAGCTGATTGCGCAGCGGATCGGAGGTTTGTTGTTTATTGTTATTTTTAAGATAGTTTTAAAACACATACATAATTGACTCGTTATATTTGTGAAAAAAACATTGTTTTGGAGATAAAAATAAAACGATATTTGGAAAAAAAAAAATCGCAAAAATATGGTTCTTATCTTTCACATAAAAACACATAAAGAAACATCCTGTCTTGCTTTTTCTGCTTTATTTAAATTCAATAAAGTATATGTGTGTGTATCCTTTTGGTGTGTGTGAGTGTATCGGTTTGTGTTCATGTGTTGTTGCTCGGTTTTTTTTAACAATCCGAGAGAGACCCTTATTTCTTCTCCATTCTGCTCATCACAATATCCAAATCTACCCGAATACAGGGACATTCCGTAGAGACATATAAAGATTTTTGTTTATTATAATCGATTTCTCTTGCTTGTTTAAAGTTTGGTTTGTTTGTCTTTGTTGTCGTTGTTTTTTCTTACGTTTTGGTTTGGTTCTATCTTCTTGCTTTATCTTGGTGATGTTCTTTATTGCTCTCCTCAACTCTCCTCTTTCTTTCTTCTTTTTACTTTCTTGCTTTCCTTTTTTCCTCTTTCTTTTTCTCTCTTTCCACTATCCCTTTCGATCTCTTTGTTTTGCTATTGCTGATTGCTGAGTGTGTTTTTGTTGAGTTTAAACGTGATAATGTAGAAGACAGTTTTAGCCAGACATCAATATGCTGCAAACATGTTCAAGTTTTCGATAAACGGGGACAATAATACGAGAATTTATAATACTTTACGATATGTCTTACGGGCTAGTGATTAACTAAAGCTAGTTGTTTTCTCTTTTTACTTGTTGTCGTTTACTTTGCTGATGTTATTCTTCAATATAAATAAATCAATTACAATCTTTTTTTTTTTCAGATTAAGATTAAATTAATGCAGCGTACGCAACGCTCTTGGATAAAAACTATATATTCTCTATTGCTGCTGCTTCTACTGCTGCAGCTTGAGACTAGTTTAACGGCGTCACGTCACTGAACACGTACACTTACTTATACAGCTGATTTTCGATAATAATTAGATTAAAATGCTTACACATCATATATACCGCCACACCCTTAGCTTCCCTCTGTTGCTTTTTTGTGATATTTTTATTGCTTACTGTTGGGATTGTGTGGGGTCCCGTGTGAGGGTGTTTCATCTGCCTTCTGCCCACTGATAACCACCTCTTTGCTTTTCTTCTTTGCTGACAGCTTGATTGCTATTGCTTGTTTTGTTCGGCACAGGGGCGCTGAAAGGGTTTCCTCTTTTATTTCGCTAAGCATTACTGACCGAACGGACTGTGACTGTGATTGGTTGTTTTTTTTTTCTTCTTTTAATCGAACTAGTGGAATGGTTCGTGTTATATCTCCCCGACCCATCTCATGGACTGGAAAAGGGCCGGGATAGGTGGTAGTGGTGGGTAGTTTAGTACTATTAACCTAATTTGCCAAAAAACACGGAACGAATGCAGAAAAAACATTGACACGGCGAAAAGGGGCGGGGAAGGGTGCAAGTAGAAGATAATCTGATATAAACTTTATTAGTTCATTTACTTACTAACTTGTGCTTGCTCGTGTATTTTCAGCTTGGTAACTAGGAGCCATGTGATTCATATTCGTTTAATTCATACTACACACCAAAAATTACTAAACTTGGAAAGTGTAATGACATAAATGTAGTCAATAAATTGCACCAGGTGTATTTGCTTTAACAACTTTCTTCTGCGTTCGCGCTCGATTCAATTCGCTAAAGTTTTTCCCACGTTTAGTTTGGCTACGTGTTTGTTTTTCTGTTTTTTATTTAAATTTTGTCTAATTCATTTTCTCCACAGCTACTAGCCACTGGTTTTTTTTTTTTGCTTTTCGTT
The DNA here is from genome assembly GCF_017562075.2 of Anopheles merus. Taxonomy (NCBI): domain Eukaryota; kingdom Metazoa; phylum Arthropoda; class Insecta; order Diptera; family Culicidae; genus Anopheles; species Anopheles merus. The sequence continues at coordinate 44,750,939 of NC_054084.1, read as the reverse complement.
CTTCTATCAATTCTATCCTTTTAGGATTATTTCGATTCGGGTGTTATTTTCCTAAATTTGTTTCCGTTAAAAATCTCCCAATTTTGCTTACACACGTAATTACACGTAAACTTTTTTTGTGTCTTTTTTTTAACTTTTCTTCCAACGTGTAAATGGTAAATTGGTTGTTTTTGTTTTGTTTATTTTGTTTTTATTATTTTCTAACTCTCCTTACAAGTTAATATCAAAAATGTTAACATTTTTGTCCTTTTTTATCTCCTTTTTTAATACTTTATTTGCTCCTTCCTCAACAGCAGTTTCCTTTTATTGCCCCTTGATTTTTCCTATCTTTCCTTTCACTTTAGCTTTTCGTTCACTAGTAACACGTTTGACGTGTTGTTTGTTTCTACTTTCCCGTTTTCTTTGTTTATACTTTTGCTTCCTGCTGCCATTGTTCGTTGATTTTGGCATAACAGCGTGGTTGGTATTTGGTAGCTGCTGTGTTCGTTCGTAGTTACCTAAGTGCTTAGAGCGAGATCAGTATTTTACGGTTCAATTCAGTCGCTTCCTCACTAGGATTCGCTGGGGGAGTGTTTGCTTCAGTTTCTTTGTTTATTACTTCTCTTCTGCTTTTTCTACTAAAATGATGTTAATTACGTTCTGCTATACATTCATAATACTTTCTTATAGATTGTTAGCTTGTTTGTTTTGTTTTGTTTGTTTGTTTTATTTATTTGTATGTAGGTTTGTTGTTCTTCTTACACAGTTGCAAATACTTTTTCTTGGTTTTACATTGGTGGGATCACATGTTGTTTTATTTTTATTTTTTCTATCGACAGCTATCGATACTTGGGTTTGATTTTTCACCGTCCGCACACACATCCAATCGGTTGGTTGCCCCGGGTTGTAATAGTTTCATCTTCAAATGTTAGCCTTATTAAACATTTCCTATCAATATATATATATACGATACTAGCAAAACGTTTGCTAAACATGTAAAATAGATTAGCTTGAAAATTTTACCCACACGCATTCACACACAATGTCTGATTGGTCGTGATTGGGTATTTTTTGTTTTTTTTTTTTTTTATTTATCTATATAGGTTCAGTGTTCCTATCTCATTGCTCTCGTTCCGTATTGCAGTGCGCTCTGTTGCAGGGTGTGTATCCCCTTAACCCCTCTTTTTTGCTGCCTCTCAACGGCCATTGAAAGAGAAAGTAGTACCTAAATGTGCAGAAGTACAATATAAATAATTTTAAACACGATACCATAAAGTATGATCGTTTTGGTTTCTTCTTTTTTTGTTTGGCAAAAAACAACATATCGCTTTTCATTACTTTTCATGTGATCCGGTACAACGTAATGACATGCATTGAGTAATTCCATTAGTTCTTGACCGTTTGTTTGTTTTGTAGTTTTTTTTGGTTTGGTTTTCTTCTTTTTATCAATAAATTTGCAACAGGAGCTCTTCACAAGTAAATAAGATCAAGAGAGTAGGTTTGATTAATCGAACGTTAGTGATTACAAAGAGAGGTATTGATAAGAATAGCGGACACATAATTAAATAGTTTGAATAATATAAACATTTATAGCTACAATTCTAACTTTCATTCTCCATTAAACGCTAAATTAGGTGTCCCTTACGCTGCCTATGCTGACGTAACTATCGCCTGTATCGGTTCTGCTGGGGGAAGTACTGTAGGATGGATGTTTCACATCCGCTATTCGTTCTGCACCATAAATAGGAGAAGAAAGCAGAGCTACATTCTACTACAATACTGATGTGATTCGTTATCGTTTGTTGTTGTTGTTTTCTTTGTTAATTTGGTTTAGTTTCTGTTTCTCTTTTGTTTATACTTTCCAATCGCTATCTTCCGGCATCTTCATGGAAGTTTTTAGATTGATAGAACTAGCGGTCCAACGAACAATTTCATTGATAGTAGAGTGTGATGCCTATGTGTTTGTGTGTGATTTGACCGATTAATGTAACTGTTACGGTAAAATCTGCGATATAGAACTATACGTATATAGCATTTAAACAACATCAAATTAATGCAGTGAATATGTTAAAGATGGACAATCAATATCTCAAGAACATCGGCTGCATAGTAGCGCAACCGTTCCCTCTTTCCTTCTCGATCTCTCGCTTAACTATTGCACTTTGGCCCGGCGGTGGCGGTGATGGCTACGGGATCGTAACGTTTGCTTGCTTGTGGCTTTACTTAATCGATTATGCGTTAATTTTCCTATCTGAGAATGTAAATATTGAATTACATGTATATATGTTACTATTGGACTAATAAGGTTTAATGCCTTGAATGTTCTCCTGTTATTGTATTTTCCTTTCCCACTCTATGACCATCCTTCCTTGTTTTTGCTGTTCTTGTTATTGTTTCTGATCTTGATGTTGTTGTTTCTGTTGCTGTTCTAGTTGCATTTTTCCGCACGGTTTCTTTCTTTGTGGTGTCCAAGTTGCTCCACCATCTCCATGCTTTTCGCTTGAAAGATCGCGCGATCGATGGGAGCTATAAATATAATTTACTTACTTACTTGTACAGGCGTGTTCACTATAGTAGATGTATAGATATATAAATATCGTAGACTCTCGTACTCGGGGTTTGTTCCTGTGCTTTTATCGTGCTTACATTTGCTTGTGTTTTTCATCGTCAGTTGGATCAGGTTAGGGAACTTTCGTGGTTCTCCATGTAACACACTATGTACTGTTTGCTCTAGGTTAGTGCTTCGTTACCTCCATCGTTATTGGTTTACCTTGTATTGTGCGTTCTTTTTTATCAATGAACGCCTTTGCCTTGATTTCTCTCAAATCGTATCGACTAGCACAACCTGAATTTGTTTACTCCATTGCCATTGATTGAGCAGATCATTGTGTTTTCTTGTTAGTAACTAAAGGGTTTCTCATTTCATGGGAAAGGTGTCGACACAAATTGGCCAGTTTTTGTTGTTGTTGTAAGATTTACTGCTATCAATCGAATATCGAAAGATCACTCAAACTGAGTGGTTTCTATATTCGAAAAGCCAAAATCTTCTGCGTTATTCCCACTCTGTAGATAGTGGAATAACCTATCAAAAACAAGTGCATCCAAACAAGTATTGGAATGAGTCTATTGGCAGGACTCGACCACAAACGCAAACATTAAAATAATTATTATATACTTTCAACACTGTGCACAGCAGCTCATGCGTCTAGCAACGTTCCTTCACAAGCAGGAAAGCACAAAAAAGTTTCTACCGATTATACGCTCCCATTCTAAGGGCATCGAGTATCAAAACCGTCTGCGTGGGTGTGTGTGTGGTAACGTTCTCCACAGCAATGGTGTTGTATATAGATACACTACATGCATTTGTTTGTTTTGTTTGGGCGGAATTGGAAACAAGCGAGCAGTCGTGCATTGAAGTTATGCTACTGTTCGTATAGTGTGTGAGTGTGTAAGAGAGCGAAAGAGAGTTGAGAATTACCACCGTTTTAAACGATTCTAAAAAGTTGCATCTTGTTTTGTTTTTCTTTTGTAGTTTCTCCTCGATCGCTACTACGCTTCGCTACGACTGGTCAATGTGGTCCCAAATAGTTTGCGTTCGCTTCGCGTACGCAGCGGTACGCTGTTGAAGGTGGTTGCGGGCCGGAACGTGACTACTTCATGGGGCAACGTAGTAGGTTCAACCGTACTCACTGTGTTGTTGTTATTTAAAACACACAAGTTGTAGGGAGGAAGCCGTACAGAAAACAATATAGAAAGAATATTTAAAAAATAAAGACAAAAATAAACAAATAATACACAATTCTAAATAAATAATATTTTGAATACAATCTTGTTTCCATATTTGGTACTTTCTTTCCTTTCACTTTACATTGCTTTGCGCACGGTTCACGAGTCACGTTTTTTTTCTATCTCTCCACTCCTGATTGTTTTACATCGAAACATTTTTTACGCACCAACAACTCTTGTGAAGCAACTCAATTTCGATACAATTTCGCTTAAATAATCGATTCAAAATTATACAAACGAACTCAAACGCGTGCGATTAAAATTAAACTATGACATTAAATTAAATTGCGTGTGGATTTCTTTAACAAATTCTGTTTAAGCTATCTTGAACACAGAAACACACCAAGCTAGTGTAAGATTCGGCAAAATATTGATTAAAATAAAATTAATTTGAAAAAGAAACGAAAACAAAAGCAATAGTGTATTATCTAGCAAAACTAACATTGGACATTCTCTAGCACATTGATGTACATACACGCCATACGTTCAATTTTGCGACTAGCACCTCAGCATCCGTTTCACCTTTACCGGAGAAAGGAAGAAAAAAAGTAAAGATATCTAAACATTATCTGAGACTGAAGGAAATCTCTTGCGAACGCCATCGAGTCGTGCACCTCATCTCTCTAATAGTTTTCGCAAAAAATGACACCAAACAAATGGCAAAACTAAACCACAAACAGCATGGAACAAGTGATAATCAATTGAAATGTGTGTGTATTAAATAATATTCAATAGGATGTGTGTGTGTGTGTGTGTGTGTGTGTGTGTGTGTGTGTGTGTGTACTTTTAAATTTGTGGCAAAACACTACTTCAAATAAGGAAAGGAACGAAGAATATAAAAATCAAAAGCACTTTTTAACTTAACGATACCAGTTAACGGCGCGAACTGCCACTCTGGTGATGCTTAAAAACGAACAAAACTCGAACGAACGCAAACACGCACAAATGAATATAAATAAGTTAATTAAATGTGTCTAAACAACCGTCAGCATCTCGGTTGCTGGCCGAACGCAGAACCGCCAAACCCTCAGAGAAAAAGGGGAGGAAAGGAAGCTTAAGTGAACAACTGCTTTCACACTGCTTTGTTTCTTCATGGTGCAAAAATCAGCGAGTGACATCATCATCATCATTATCGATTACCCTTTTGTCTAGCAATCCCATGCCCTGGGGAAGCCCCCGTTCGATGTTACTGCTGCATTTTCTCTCTCTGTTTCCTGTATCTTTTCAACGCGCACACATCCCATTCGTCCTTTCTGTTGTACATTCAATTTTCCCACCGTTTCTTTTTTCTTTCCCTTTCCTTCACTACCGTGAATTCTTCGTGTTTCGTTTACTCGTGTGTAAAACCTTGTGTAAAATTCTTCTAAAAATGTTTTGCCTTCCATACATGTGTTACGAACAAGTTACAGATACTCTTCACTCCATTCCTTTTATGCTTCTCCTTATTAGCGAGTCTCGTCGGGGGTGTGGCGAGCTCAAACCTCCGTTCAAAAGTCAGATCGAAAGTCTGACCTGAACATAGGCGATGTTTAGGGATGGTCATTATGACGCACTTCCGCTTACGACAGTATCACTAGCAGCAGCATTCATTATTATTACGGTTCCGGTTTGCATTACGTTTGCTCTTCTCCTCCACTCAGCAGCCTGACTAAATGGCTGTCGAAACGAAGGTTATAGCTATTATTGCACATTTTCCCCCCCTTTTTCCCTATTTTCCACTTTCGCCTTCGAAAATGGGCGTTTTTTTTTTCGATGGAGAAATTAATGTGCAAATGATAACTAACACCGTACAACTTCTTCGCTAGAGATATTACACAAACTTGTAGAATCATGGTGTATCTTTTCACGTATTCCCTTTTCTTTACGCTTCTTTTCTGATTCTATATTCTTTTCCACTATGAGCCTTATCTTTTCGTTTGTTTCCTCCTTTTTTGGTTTGTTGTTTCCTTTGTCTGTTTTGCTCAACTGATGCCACCAGATTGTTGCCCTAGCAGCCCTGTTTCTCAATCATCACGCCATCCTCGTAGCAAATGAAAAATGCGTAAATGATGGGCATTAATAAATAAAGTAAACGCGTCCAACGCTTATCGGATTGGACGCATCTTCAGCAGCTCATTAAGTTCGCTCATCCATCCGTCGAGGGCGCGCCGCTGGTCCAGCATTCCGAACTCCCGCTCACCACCACCACCACCACCACCACCACCACCGCGTGACCGTTGATGTCGCCGCGAAAGTCCTATAGGATCCTCCTGCCGCTGCCGTCCGAGTTCGTCTGCCGGTCGACGGCGACGTGCATCCTCTTGCATCTCACCACCGACGTTGTTGCGGGCCGCGGTTACGATCGAAAGCTGAGCCAACCAGTGGGCCAACAGCTCCGGTGGCAGATTGGCTTGATTTTACGCATTTTTTGACTTGTTTGTCTTGAAGCTGACCTGCAGTACCCGGTTACCGAGCGTGTAACCGTTCAGTGATTGAATCGCGACGACCGCTTCATCATAATTTGTCATCGTCACGAACCCGAAGCCTTTGCATTTGTTCGTTTGCAGATCCTTAATGACCTGGAAAGAAAAAAGAAGCAAAATAAATATAAAAAAATCATTTTGCACACACACAATAGGGATGCTGAACACTAACTTTAAGCAATGCATGAAAACTATAAGAAACGTTTCGCTGCAAGATTCATACATAACAAGGCTGCTTTTAGTTCAATCTACGTTTTACTGCCTCGGCGCAGTGGATATTAATCTATCAAATTGTCAAAACCGCATCTTTTACTAACCTTAACGGATTGGACGGCACCGAACGGACCGAACAGCTGCCACAGTACGTTTTCTTCCGTTTCCGGTGCGAGGTTGTAGACGAAAATACACCAACCGGATCCGTTCGCGATGGCATTGGTAGGAATCATCGAGTTCGCCAGTAAATCTCCTGCCAGTGGCGAGTATCGATAGTTTGGAATGGCACTGCTTTAGAAGCACAACCCGAACCCAGCACGATGCAATGGACGAACGAAATAATGAAACAACACAAAACATGTTGTTAATGTAAATACAAATACAGTATATAAGAAGCTGGCCTGTGGCTGACAGAGCTCTACCTAAATCGTCCGGTCGGATGATGGATCGGGCCCGGAAAACGGCGAGCTGCTTGTGGACCTAAATAGGCTGCTAGCGGTGGTACGGTTTTCGTGCTGCTTGGGTTGTTGGCAAACTTGACGGTGATCGGTTCGGTTGACCCTTTCGGTACAGTACCGTTCAACTCCTTGATAGCCTTCTCCGCCTCCATGCGCTGATCGAACCGGATAAAACCGACACCTTTAGAAAGACCTATGAGAAAATACGAAGAAATAGTAAATTAATTAAACATAAGATTTTTAACATACCTTCTTCCTAAGCATAATTTCATTTGTTATTCCCCTTCCGTTTTAAAAGACTGACAGGGACTATGAAAATTAAAATGATAAAATACATACCATTACCGTTTTCACCAGCAGCTGGAGTGCTGTACTGTCGCGCTTTATGAAACAAAAATAAATAAATAAAAAAAGAAAAACAACAACAAAAAATTTAATTAAAATTAAATAGTAACAAAAGTGCAAAAGAAAAGTTAACAAGAAGCTATACAATAATAACACATATAAAAGTTATAAAAACTAAACAAAAACTTCAAAAAGTACTTAAATGATAGTATGAATAGAATAAACCAACCAAAATGAATCATTAAATGAAACAAATGAAAACAACGATTTTACCCCTACTGACCCTTACTTTGCTTCCAAAAACTCCACTCTTGTTACCTGTAATATTGTCGCACAGGATGCGAGACGTGATGATGCGCCCATAAGGGCTAAACAGTGCCTCCAGGTCCGCCTGCAGCATGTTCTTCGGCAAACCAGACACGTACAGATTCGCACCCTTGATTGCTTCCGAGCTCGGGCGAGCAAACGATACCTGGTGGTGGAATCGAACAAAAACAAAAGTTAAGTATTCGGTAGCAAAAAACGAATACTTCTCTTTAAACATTACCTTTATTTGCTTGTTCTGCAATCTTAGGCCGTTCAGTGTGTTGATCGCTTTGCTCGCATCCTCGGCTCGCTGGTAGTTGACGAATCCGTACCCAAGGCTTTGCCCTGTAAGCAAGTAGCAGCCATCGAATAAATGAATGTACGTGTGTGTGCATGGTGTAACACAACCGGGCTCAGACATGGTCCATGTAACAATGCAAACGCACCCCGGACACCCACATCCCTCACTTACCGGTCACTTTGTCACGAATCAACTTGCAGCTTTCCACCTCCCCGATGCTGGAGAAAAGCGACCGTATCTCCTCCTGGGTCATCTGCTGTGGTAAATAATTGACGATAAGATTGGTCTTTGAGTCCTCCTGGCCACCGCCATTTTGTTGCGCATCAGCGATTCCGTTCGTCATCATGACACAGTTAAGCGACGATGAACCAGACGATGGGCGGCGGTGTGGATGTGTGTGCTACAGTTGTCGCCTTTGATGCTTCCCTTCTCTGCTGCCGGTACTGCCGGTCGCAAGCCAAAGCTGGTTCTGTCGTTGCCGGTCGATGGTCCGCTTTTGTGACACCCGGTTCGGTTTGGGCAAAGTGGATAGCTTTTCGTCTATCGACGATGCTTTTAATGGAAGTGTCAACCGTTGTGCGGCGTCCGTAAATGATTGTAACCGACCGCGCTCGTACTTTCGCTTCCCTTTTCGGTGGAGGCGTTGCGCTTCTTCACTTCCTAAGCAGCAGCACCAGCAGCAGTACCAGTAGCTCCCCCTCCCGATACGTTCTTACACAGTTAAGACAGCAAATTTATTGGATGTCGTATTTTCAGTGTTTCGCCTTCGTCGTCGTTGGCTTCAGCCTTGCGTACTGTATAGTAACACTATTAATACTGATGATATTCCGGATGAACACCCGGAAAAGCGTTTTTTTCCGATGCGCCTTAAAGCAAGCGCTAAAGCTTGTACAATTTACTTCCTGCAAAAGGTACACACGGACCGTTTTTAAACGTTCACTTTGCGGCTCGTTACACACCGTTTAGCGATGTGCATTAACTTAATGCATCTATATCAGATGTGCAGCGAACAAATATGTTGGTTTTATTTCTAGACCGTACCATTGCATTTGTACATTGAAAAGAAGGGTAGAGAAAAATGTAAAAAAAAAACAGAAAATTAAGATTAATAAATGTGTCGAAGCGAAAGTATTTTGCGATTATAGAATCTTTAAACATTTAAATTTATTAAAATTAACTATCATTAAACATTTAAATTGAATAAGGCTTAATACTATTAAAAATGTATATTTATTTTAGTAAACCACCATTAAACTTTTAAATTCCTTAAGTGTGCCTCTACACATATGAAACCAACAAAAAGAATAAACATATCCCACTTTGTCAGGCTAGGCAAGCAAACACGCGGAAGGAACTTCCATTTCCTATAGACACGAAACAGAACTCAAGACATGTGTCGTTAAAGACATCTCCAATGATTACAATCGTTCGTTCCGAGAATAAAGACAATCACATGCATTGTGGAGTATAGTGAGAAATGCCCAATTTTCTTCGAAAATAGATTCTTCTTTACATCATTTCCCCATGGGTTTTGCTTACAATAGATGTGCAAAAATTGAATTTCCTTTTCACATATATAAACATCGAAGCCCGTGTGTGTTTGATTGTGCTTTGAATAGAAAATTCATAAAGAGGAGAGAAACACCAACCGAAAATATACACTTAAGTGATGAACTTAACAGTATTGAATTGAAAGCTTTCGTTATACGAATTTTAGTGATGTTTTTAATTAACATTTATTTTCCAATTTCATTCAAAAATGTTGCTTATTTACGATTAGTAACATAGCCTTCCAGCATCAGTATGTTACTTTCATACATAACAGACCATGCGTCTCCACCATTGGGCAAAAAGTCGCCATCATTTTTATTGCAATAACAAATGTTACTAATACTCCGAAGCACCCTTTTCTAGCGGGAAAGCAATCTGATGTGGGATGTTCACACAACAGATTCACTTTTCTTGACTTCATTTTTTCCAGTTTCTGTCAGGTCTGGATTTTCTGTGTCCTGCGGGTTACGGTTACCACGGTAAGCGTCTGCAACACAACGATAGGTATACAACAAAAAAAAAAACACATATTCAACTGACTGCCAAAATCGGCTTATAGGATTAAAATCGCCATGAAAAGACAAAAAAGGTGCTATTGGAAATCTTTTCTATCACAGGTTGTAGGCTAGGATGAAAATCGCCGGAAAATAAAACTAGCGACATAACAGATCGCATTAACTTTGGGTCAATATACCTTTCCAGGTGAACTTTAAGTTCAAACAAGATCCATATTATGAGATATTTGTTTTGCAGTTGATTGCTTTACGTTTAGAGGCCAATTGACACCATGCACACAAACAGATTATTGTGTTGTATAGAGCAATGAAACGTCAATTCAGAGATAATGTAAACTGTTTTTTGAAAAGCATACTATACATGAAATAAATAGCCATTGCTTTAATTTATTCAGTTTATTCGTTTTCTTTTCACACAAAACATCATTTCAAAGCATACCAAATCACAAACGACCAAGTATTTGGTTTTGGTTCAGTGAACGGACCATTAAAAGCGCTCCCGAAATAAGGGTGAAACGCTTTTTCCTTTCGGGGTATCAAGTACAGACTGTTCGTGCTTACGGAAACATTTGAATATCGTTCACCTGGAACAAATTACGTTCCACAACAATTGATTATTTGATGAAAAACTCGCGAGCGAACTCTCACACTAACATAAAAAGGAAACTAACGAAATGAAGGCATACAACGGTGTAAAAGTTTAAAGAGCTATCGAACAGAGCAGCTTGACTATCAGCCTAAAAGCTTACACATTTCAAGGAGCTTTCTGAAAACAAAGTGATGTTTTATACAAGAATACTTACAACCCGTTTTTATCTATAGTATTAGACGTAGATTAGCTATAACTCATTTCCGTTTTGACTAGAAAAATCTCGTAAATGGAAGATTTATTCAGTTGTTGTTAATCTGCAAAGAAAAAACAACACAGGTATCTCGTTAGGTCGTTCAATTAATTTGTTGTAAGTTGAATTATATAATGCTTTTTAATTAACTAAAAGCTTCGAATGAATCACAAGCAAACGAATAGTTATTAGCGCAATAAACCTTTCAAACTCTGCCTGATAAAACAAACAATGGAACTGGAAGCAAAAACACAATATACCCGCATTTGTTTCGATGCGTTTACTAAACCGCTCAAGCATAAAATGAAAGCGTACCGATGCAAATAATCTTCGGTGAACAAATTCTTGGCAACTGCATTCTTCATTCATCTTGTGAAGAGAGTTTAGCCGTCAAATGGCGTTCAAATTCATTAGAAGAACGGTCCCAATGAACTTTGCTTCAATATTTCTCTCGTCTAAACAAACGAATTCGAAGATAAAACTTGAAACAAAACTTTCAAGCGGAAAGCACAAGCTAAACAAACCCTAGTCGCAGACAAAAAAAAACAAACTTCCAATTTGTTTCATTATGTATTCGTCTTTTGTTCCCCGTATAATAAATAATTTTTTTTTGCAGCTACGCCATAAATTACCGCTACAAAGAAGAATTAATTCAATTTATTGTGAAAACTTGAAACGCATTCAAGCGAAGATTTGTGGAAAACATACAAACATCAGACGTACGAATGATCATTGTTCCGTAGAGTATAGAAGCAGTATATTGTAGTAGAACGGACGGGTGTGTCTAGTTTTGGTGTAAGTTTTAGAGTTGCATGTTTTATTCGCTTTTATATGTTTACTATCCTAAAGTCTCTAATTTAACCAAAAACGGGTATTACATACATTTTAAAACGAATTATATTTTCTGAGAGTTCCATAATTCCATAAAATTTGCGGAAAAAAAACGCAACAGCAAAAACAAAAATCAAACTGTGATGACAAATACGACATGCTTTGAATTTTATGGAAAATACGCTACAATAACTGACACATTGTACATCATACATTCACACCATTCTGCAGCATGATGTTTAGTAATGTTGCGATGAAACGTCAAGTAATGGTCAATAAATCTTACTGAGCTTTGGTCATAATTCTAAAAAGCCACATTTACGATTGGCTTGAGTATACATCACGACGGTATGGTTTGCTTCTGGAATAATGATGTGTCCCCAAGCCAACTCTGTACAACAATTACAAACTATACCCATCAGTGCTCGCTTCTTCAACACTCGCCACCCATGGAAATCATAATGCTCTTTTCCTCCAAAACAGCTGCAAGAATGAAACCCAATCCCAAATTGAAGCCCTAAGCTCATCCTTGGGGTAGTACCATATATTGTACAAAACCCTTTGCTTTTGGCACGTGCTATTCTTCCCACTGCAGCCAACTACGGATGGATGCAATCAAATTGCGAGACCGCACACACTGCACCAAACCGGATGCCATCAGTATGGCACGACAGGCTTCTTTTCGTCTGACGACGGCATGGGACACAGAAGCGCGCGTCATTCAGGCACTAGTCAGAAGGCAGGAATGCCAGCATTACTCGATTCGGTGATAGATGAGGGTATTTGCTTTTGAAAAATAGCATCACAAATCAGCATTGCCTGCCAGGGCAGAGCCTAGGAGGTTCAACGGATGCTGCCGCTGGTTGGCGGTCGTCCTATAAAGTGCAGGGTGCTATTGTGCGCGTGAAAATATGTGTGGCAACCGGTACACGTCTGTACGGGACAGAAGTGGAGCAAATGGATCGTTTTATCACTCGCGACCCCAAACGTCAGAATAGGTCGGTGCATCCGATGCATCCGTCAAACGATTGATCTATTGCTCCCGGTGTCTACCTCAACTGCTATTCGTTCGGTGACAGTTCCATTAATCATGAGCCCATTTCACAGCGACTGGAGCTTTCGGCTGACAATACTTGTTAGAAGGAAAAAGCTGTACGACGGGATGCTTATTACAACATCAATCCATACATCATGCACACTACCGAGATTGAAATTTGACAGCTTCCGAACTTTTTGGCAGTTATGAAGGAGCAATTAAAACAACTTTAGGTGACATTTTTACTGCTAAATAATAGGACTTGTTGGTTACCTACGTTACGTACACTGTTCTGTGTAAGCCATTGCAATCACATTTTTACGTAAATTAGACATTTGACTGTTACTCTTGCTGTTCCGTATGCCGTGGTACAAGACCAGCTGGGCTGTTATGCTTCCTTTTCAACCCAATATTTTTATTGCTCAACTCCCGACCATAACGCCATGACCCTTACACAACCGCACAAACATTCTTTTGTCACCAAACGTGCCTTAACGATTTTAATTCCCGGGGCACCTAAACTCCAAAAATAAGCGCGTTTTTTATATACAATTTCATACACAGCCAGCAAGCAACTACGCGTGTACCTTAAGTTCGCATTCAAAATGGCACCGGTAATAATGTGCCAATTCCAAAACCCCACATTACACATAATGAATCGCATAAAAATGAATGATGAACGCGAGGCAAAAAAGCAACCAGTCGGCTGCCAAACAGGAAACAGGGAAACAGCTCTAAGCTTTCGTTTCCTTTTGAACGGACGTTTGAGATGAACTGTACGCGAAACAAGAGAGAGAGAGAGAGTCGGCGTAAGCAAATTGAAGTCAGTTTAGGGTGCAAATAAAATAAAGCAAACCGGAATTGCGTTACGGCAGGGCAATTAGATTCTGCTCCTAACGCCGCGAAGCATTTCTTTTTATTGCTTTCAAAATAAGCACACCGATCATCATTTTTCATGACATGTTGTAAGTAAAGTTTTACCCAAGGTAGACCCCTACGCTGTGACACTCCTCCACTCATTGGCCAACAATTGTGGTGTGCTTTTCCTCCAAAAACATAACCACGCCTGTTGCCGTTTGCCTACTGGCCAACAACAATGGAAAGCAACAGGAAATTTTTAATCGAATACTACCTTCTCTCGCCAAATAAGATTAAAACCGAGGTGAGCACCGTAACCGTTAAGCCGTGCAAATTTAATTCTCTTCTATTTTTGTCCTTTTCTCACGCCTAGACACCACTCGACATCGGTTCAGTTTCTCGGAGCTGCAGCTGGAAAGCATCGATATATTGTAGATTAGCATTGAACCGATTGCTAATTGGGAAGCAACAAATCGAACGAATGCTCTTTCCTTGCTTGCAGTGCCCTCCAAAGGTGTGGCGTGTTTGATTGCACAGCACCGTGCCAAATATTTTCTCTCTGGCCGGCGTGTTCAAATATTGTTCGGAAAGCCGCATCGAGCCGAAGTACAAATATAGATCTAGTCCCCGGGAAATAATGCGGGGTTTGTCCGACGGATGGTAAAGGAAAGCTACGTGTGAAATAGAAAAGGATGGAAGGATGTCATTGTTTATGCAAAAGGATGCAAATCCCTTCAACCACCGCCCACAACACGGTCCCGAAAATCTATGAAGAGAACCTCGAGCAAAGGTGCATGTTTCGCTTGTCGGTAATGACCGAAATGAGTGCCAGGGTTTAGTAGGGTTTCCGTTATAAAGCACGATGAGATTTCGATGATAAATTATTGATAAGAGACAAATGAGGGGGAGGAGTGCGGAGAGAAATTTTCCGCACAGAGCGATACATTATCATGCTGCGGTTAAATTTACCCCTTTCGAGCAAGCAGCAGCAGCACCACACCACAAGATGCAAATGAATACCTGAAGGGATTTATCGTGTTTGCATGTGTGAGTGCGTGTGTTTGCTCTCGCACCATCGATTCTAATGCACGCATGATAAAGGCTTGAAGCATTCTCCCCATAAACGTACCTGCATTCGTTTGCTAATGCAAACAAAGCGCACTGGAAAACCACTTCCACCCTAATGCGTTAATGCGCTCACGAGCCAAACCCGAAGCGACGGCACGGTACGGCAAAAGACCATAAAACGGAATATATTCGAACGCGAATAGCTTCGATCGATAGTAAACTTTCATTCCGCAGATAAAGTACCCTTAACCGAGCAAACGATTAGATTTTGAACTGGCACGAAAGATTCTGAAACTTCAGTTGAATGTTCTTAGCCTCACGCAACACGCAACGCCTGTTGTCGCATGCGTTATCCTTTCGCTATCCCGAGAATACCACGTGAAAATGGGTAAAAAATGCACAAATACACAGGCCCCACACAACACTAAACTTTGCTCAAGCGGGTAGCGCGGCTATACATTTTGAGCCGTAAACAGGCTCACACCGGTCGGGACGCACTCGGTTGGAAAATGCTTCCACGCTGATTAGAGCAGATCCACAGCATCCAACAGCATCCCGCATTGCTCCCGTCCTCCTTCCCATCGTTTGCTTAATTTCGGATTGCCACATGACAATCATCAAGCGCATCAAGCGCCTAGGTGAAAGGGTGAGAAATGATTTATGAGCGAACCGCCGTTTCGTCACAGCAAAACGGTCCTCTTCATTCACACGCTGAGACGAAGAGGCTTCTTCATCAGCCGCTTCTACATCTTCTTCCAGGGTAACACAACACGATGTGGTAGATTCAAAATTTCAGCCACGATGCTGCTGCGTACGACGAATGTTCTAGCGCAATGCGCGATTCTTTGGCAACACATCACTTCCGCCGATGTCACGAAAGATGTCGCGGAAAGGACCTGCTGCTTACGAAACACACACACACATTTGTTGTTTTGAAAGGACGGAAACAACGTGCGGCTTGAGACATTTGCAGATAGCAGAAGATTTACGAATAATTAAATCCAAACTTTGACGGTATGATTTGCATAACAAGTGCAAACATACAAAAACCTTTGGTATGTTAGAATTTTCCGCTGTTGCCCGGATACATTTTCCATCAGTGCACAACCGTCCTTCCACACTGGCCTCTAGAAGAGAGTTTTTTTTTAATAAACGCTTTTTGCTATAATATTTGTAGTATATTTTGCATTATCATGCATTCCCATACAGCGCTAATAAATTCATTTATTGATTATTTCTTTATTTTTATTCATTATTGAGCTTGGTATAGTTTTTAGGGGTTCGAGTATTTGATTACTAAAATCATTACCATTTCCATGTTCGCCGAAAACTCCTCTACAACGCTCGTAAACACACACAATCGAATCAAAATGATCGTTTTACCGTTCAATAAATATTTCTCAACAAAAACCGCCTGAAAAGCAACCGATCCTAATAGCCTGCACCATCATCCATTGATAAAGAAAAAACGAATTTCCCTTTATTGGATCGAGCCCGAGAGCATGAGCATGAATGTATGTATCCACATTCTCGCTGATCGCTCGCTTTATCTCTGGCTTATCAAGAAAATATGTGCGTCAAACAATTTCGTGCCTTATCGGCGGCAGTGCCATATGTTGACGCTGGCGTTAATTGCTTTGATAAAACGGGAAATCAAAATGTTATTTAAAAGATAAGAAAAAAGGAAATGAAAAACACATGCCAGGAAAGTCGGATGCTTAGCGATCGATATGAGGTGGTTTCGTGTTGGTAAAACATATTCCCATGTGGAAAATTCACTCTCAAAAACAGATTTTGCGGGAATCATAGTGAAACTGAAGCAATTATAGTTATAACTCTTTAACCATATCAATTCCCATCGAGAAAGACACATTTCCAAATTAAACCAAATAGAGCTGTTTCGTACACTTTACAATACTGGATATCAAACAAACAACAACGAGGGGTATTTTTTTTTTTTGTAAATGACACCGGACATTATTCTGACAGCCACGCATGTTCGACATGAGAGCACAGTTTCGATCGTTTGTGTCGTAAGAACATGATATGACACTATGGTGGATTCACCATTGCCCCCTCTTTGCCATCATTTAAGCGCCTATCACACATACACATACATACCGACATACGCAGCAACGTCTAGCGTTCGTACGGTCTGCAACTTGTATCATTTAACGACATCAAACAACAACGACAATGCACGAGGAGCTTCAACAGATCAATAGCAATATGGTACAGAGCCGTAGAAGTGCAGCAGGACGACTGCTTCACAGACGAACAAATGCATTTGCTGCAAAACGGATGAAATTCGATACTCGTCTAACAGTCACTGAGGGCTGCATTAGTGTGATAATAGTTTCGTTCATTTGAGTGTGAAATTAGCTTTTACAAAGCAGCACAATGAATATAAATTCGTTGGGCTTTTCTTCCATGAAAATGTTCATAAATGTAGTTGTAGGCATGGATCTTGAGGAAACGATGCGATGCATTTCATTCTATTAAAAGAGTAGATTGAACTGTAACTACACAGAATTGGTTGAAAGAAGTGAAAGATAATACATTTAACTAGATCGGACGACCCAATTCAGATTCGATCGTAACTTTTACAATGGATGTGTAAACTACATGATCGTTATGAACATGCCAGATATACACAAAATGATAGTTAAAGTGGATTGAAAGTTTGAACAAATGTAGCAATAACTTTACCTTGCTTCATTACCGAACTCAGAAACCCCAATCGGAATGTTGAAAGGTTTGCATACATAACTAAAAAACTAATGCCTAAATAACTCAACAGTGGGCGTAATAAAATTTAACGCAAGTTTAAAATAAACCCAACATAAAATGAGCATCCTACTAAACGAGTCCGAATGCAAAATGAGTCGTTTTTCGTTTCATCGCAGGGTAGCTGCCCGGTGATATCATGCTGCTGGAACGTTCGCAAGCATAAGAGTGTACCCACAATTCATCACATTTTATCATAGGATATAAGCAAACGCACGATAAACACACATATATGCTAACATATTCACCACGTGTCTGTGTGCTGTGGAATGGTGCCATAAAATGCATCATTTATGCATACTTCGAACGATACTATGCAATAACGCTGACAACCACTCATTCCTACACAGATGCATACATAGAGACATTATAGCTTGGGAGCTCCAAAACTGCCCAAAAGAGCCAGAGCGCAACATTATCTGGCCTTATTTCCGTTGCATCCCTCAGCCAGAGTGTGTGCGTGTGTGTGTGTATATATGTGTGGTCACATTTGCATCGATGCTGAACAGCAGAATGAATGATGAAAAAGTAAAAGAGACAAAACGAAAGCTCTTAAAATAGGCTACCAAAACATGCATTTATCGTGACTGCATTGAATGTGTCCTCGTTTTATTTGTTCCTTAAACATGGCACACATATAAAGGAGCATGCAAAAGCAAGAATACGTACAACACGTTTAAGCATCAAATAAAATCTGCATCGCTACTGTACTGAACCCGAGCGTCCCGTACGAACGAGAGCCTGATGAAAACACCGGCTTAGCTAGCTGTTCTGAGCCCTAGAGTCCATTTTAATTTTAAATTACAAAAATAAACAATAACCTTCCAAAACAGTTTCCGATTTTCACAGCATCATCATCCATCTCACCCAAAAAGCATCTTATAATCCGGTTTGTTTTTTAGTCCTGTCGAATAATATGTCTCCGTAGGGGGATGGCTTTTCCTATTCAACTAGGTTTTTTTTTTTGAAAAACCTGTTCCGTTCAATAGACGGATTTGCATTAGAATCAACTGCCACAGTTCAAGATGTACTATTTGTGTACACTTCTTCTATTTGGCGTAGCGTCCTACGCGGACATGCCGTCTTGTACAGGCTTTCGAGACTTAATT
This sequence comes from Anopheles merus, assembly GCF_017562075.2. NCBI lineage: Eukaryota > Metazoa > Arthropoda > Insecta > Diptera > Culicidae > Anopheles > Anopheles merus. The sequence goes on along the minus strand of NC_054084.1, from coordinate 44,732,492 downwards.
CATTACCACGCAGCCGGATAGTCAAATCTTTGCTACGGGGGGGCGGTCCATTTGGGGCTTGAACCCATGGCGGGCATGTTATTGAGTCGTTCAAGTTGACGACTGTACCACGGGACCGCCACATTTGTGTACACAGACCAACAATATCACGTACGTTTGTAAAGCATTTATAAGATTTGATTTATCTGACTTATGATATGAATGACAACGTTTCAATCAAGAGTTTCCTCCAAAACGTCGGTCTAATGCAGGTGTCTTTCTCTGCAATATTTATTTAAAGGTTTCTTTTTTAACACAACCAAACAAGAAGGTTCCGATCGATACAAGGTATACATTGCTTCAAGTTTCGTTTCGTATTTTTTAAATTAGTTTTTGCTATCTTTAGAGCATTTTACAGTTGTTTGCTGTGATTTACTAAAGCATGAATCCACTCCATTTTTTGCGAATTTCTAACTAAAAATCAATACCTTCAAATATTCTTCTCTGAAAGTTTCAGTGAAAGGCGATTCATTCTATCATGTTTCTTTGTGCAATAACTTTTTCTCTGACTCTGACTTTCCATATGCTACCGAGCAAAAAGTTTCCACTCCACGGTATTTCCTTGCCTTGCAGTCCAAAAGTAGCCCATTCCTAACGAGACGAATTAGGTCGAGATGAACAATAGCCCAACATATCTGGTGCACAGACGGAAGCAGCGTCCTACTTTTTGCTTTCTTGATTGCTGATGACGAAAAAGTTGAGCGAAGATTTTTGCACAAGAGGAGTTTTGCTCTTTGTTTTGCTAGAAAACACTAAAATCGTACGACTAGCGACTGTGCCAATAAGCACGTGGAAAGAAGAATAGATGCACTCCACAGTACGCCAACGGAAATCACTAAGATTTGAATACGAATTGCTTAACAGTTGGTCAAATAAAAGCACTGAGCTATGTTGGGACCGACTTTAGGTGCCGGGTGGGAGCTGTCGTGGACAAATCGTAGATAAGCTTGTGACCCACCCCAGCCGTGCAGTCGCGCTTGTTTTACAGCAAAACTTTTCTAACTCTTCCATCATTTTGTCACTCGTTTCAGTCTTCATAAATCTACATTTACGCGAAGGATCTGGAATTGTCACCATAAAGTTTATACTTTTGTTCATCCCGATGCTATGATTGAAGTTCGTTTGTGGATATGGTTGTTGTTTTCATTGCTGATGAAGAGGCAGTGTGCAGAAAACATGAAGTTTACCATTAAAGTATCAACACCCGGCATCATGTACATACGCCATCGGTCAGGCTACAAATATTCTCCCTACTCACAAATAAGAGTCCGTTTGTTTCCTGCTTTTGACCATTTTTTTTTTTACACTGATTCGCGCCAGAACTATACTGACGCAGAACGCTGGAAAAGTAAAGCGACGAGGAGTACAAGGAGAGAAGCACGCGTGCGAAGAGCATGACGAGAGAAGCGCATGGCCGCGACCAACACGCGGAACGCCGAGAGTGTTTATAGTCAAATTTTCCGAAGGACCCGAAAATAGATTCTCGGCTCTTCAAAATTTCTATTTTTGAAAATTTTTGAACTCCCCAATCCGCACGGTACGGCTAGCACAACCACAACCATCATCAGCGCGCGCGTCGTTAGCGTCATGAATCGCTCGTCCAACTCGCCGGGCCCGGTCGGTGGTTTGGTTTTGTAGTGTGAAATTTCACCAACAAACCCTTCTCGAGCTGGCGTGCTCTTTGCAGCCGTATGCTCGATGCTGGAATTGCGAAGCGGAAAACAATTCGGGGCGTTATTCTATTCAGCAACATCAGTGACTAACTTCTTCGATATCCTTACTGAGTAAATAATTGTTTATTTTAATTACTTGGATAACTATTTGTTCACGAGTTTTTAATGTCTTTGACCTTAAAAAAAGAAGAAAAGATTCCCTGCAGACGTAACATGCTTAGTTATAATTTTTTTTAAAGCAAAACATCAAATTTATCCTGTTAATTACCAACCAACATGCGTGCATCCATTGTATGCGGATCATTAAGCTCGTTTATTGGCAGTACAAAGGTCCAATAATGGCAATTGAAACTAATCCAAAGTAGCCATCATCGTCATCATCAAACCATATCCTACCTAATCCTTTGGCCCATTTTATTGCATATCTGCGTGAATTTTTCATCCTCCCGGAACGCTACTACCACGCCCCTCGCGATGAAGCTCGAAACCCAATCGTACCACTAAACCCTAATCCAGTTTGAAACAATCCTTAATGGCAATTTAATCCTCCCGAATTTCACTGAGCCTACAAGCCCAACGCCGAAGTGGTGTTGTAGAAGATGCAAGTAAAAAAAACTATACTCTACCAGCTCTAACACTACGGAACCAGCCCTCGATGGGTTGTATATAATGTTTCGCTAATTTTATCGCTTCCATAAATTGTCGATCGAACATTAATGAGTCCTTCGCCCAAATTGCCAAACGATGATTATTGTGCCGTGTGCATGCATGCGCTGGCTAGAGGGAAGGATGAAGGTATAACAGAATAGATAGCGAACAGTTTCTACACCGTACAGTCATGTCGGAAATTTGCACGGCACTAGCTAGTGACACTATTCGATCGGGAAGGGTAGCAAGTGGTTTGTCGCGCAAGTATCCGGAGAAAATGGTGCTTTTCCATTCAAAAGCCGGCCGGGCGCGTCCGTTCATCAAAATGGGTCAAATCGCTTAAAACCACGGGCGCTCGTTGGTGGGGTAATAACAGTAAATTATTCTAAAATAATGTCCTTGCAATGGAACGAAGGATGCAAACAAACGTTAGAGCGAGCTTTTCTATGGCTAGCACTCCGATAAATGTTCCAATTTTGGGAAGATGTATTGGAAACCGAAGGCAGAAAAGATGCTTGCTTGAGCAGCTGCTTTCAAGCGTTGTTTCATACATTCCAAAAGGTTTGATAACTTGTCACAGTTTGTGAAATTTTCTGATATTAGAACAAACGTATGCACTGCTTTAAATTCTAAGCCGTACTGCTCACGTCACACTCACGCGTTCTTTGGCATACAAACCACAAACATCCAACAAACACCATCACCATCACCACCAACACTAATAACAAGCCGCACTAATGACAAACCGTTCCGAAAAAAGAAAAGCACATCTCTAGCTCTAGCACCCCAAATATCCATTTTGGCCTCCCCGTGGAGAGAAAAGATAAAAATAAAGCACGCGCGCAAACTCACCTAATAATAATAAATACAGTGCAGATGATACGATTTTTCGATTGTAGTAGGAACATTGCCGTTTGGGACCACGCGATGGTGCGAAACGTGGCCAAAGCGCGCTAGCTAGTATGCAATCCGTACTACAACACTTGCCGACCGAGCGATACACGCAGAACAAAAAGGTTCCGGGTTCGGAGTTCGCTCGATACGATGCCAACGGGTTTTTGCGCCACGATCCTCGTCGTCACGCTGCGTCGAGTATTAATAATAATTGAATAAATATAACTCTCTTCGTGCATGTATCTATATTTAGGCATAAATGGAAACACGGGTGGGGAAAAACGCTTCCACCCTCCTGTTTTCCAGCCGAACACCGATTAGCGTCGGGGCACAGGGAACACATTGGAAGTAGTTTAATACGTCGCATTCAGAACTACGCAAAACTATCGATCACAACACACAGAAACAGAGAGAGAGAGAGAGAGAGTGTGTGTGTGTATGTTTGTTTCTGCCTCGCTTCTGGGCACTTCTGAGCACAGTTTTCGATCCAGGTTGGTTATGGTGTGCTTACACTTGCTTCATGTTTCGAGGAAGTACGACCGCGTTACGTAATGGCTCGGTGTTCGATCAGCGATATGACCCACATTTTAATTATATTTTGCGCTTCAAAAAACCCTCAAAATGATCCAGCCCGACTTATATATTATCAACATAAAGGGAAATTATAGATGATTGACATAATCTTTGTTTTAAGCCACTTTAAATACGTTAAAACTCTTTATAGTTTGCCTCAAAGTACTTGCAGTTCCGTCTTAGTATAAAAAATGTTTGTTTTGTGATCTTGAATTTACGCTTAACCTACACTTTCATCCTTTTTTTGTACATTTTTAACCTACACAAAAACTTGCTCGTTGGAAGTTATTATTAAGGTCTTGATTATTTCACCATTGGTCACCGTTTGAACGTGATTAAAGCAAATGAACACCGGCGCATCTACTGCCCCGCTGTTGTCCACTTACACGATGCTGATCCCTCTTCACTACCGTTCGCTCTACAAGCAACCGTCGTATCAACCTAAAACAGAGAACGAAAGTACTAGCACCGGGACCGGAAAACCGCAAACGAAAACCGCGAACGAAACCGGAACGAAACGGAGAGTGTTAAAAACGGAAAGGAAAAACCAAAAAACCCAGCCGGCGATCCGGGCGATAAAAACAGCGGCAGCTCGTGAGCGCAACCAACTACCCTTGTGTGTGGTTCCCGTTAAACTGAACTGAGGGCCCCCGCTGGTACGGCTAGGTATGCGTCCCAAGCGCCAGACGCATTCCCGACCAACTAAGACAGTTGCAACTACCGTCCGAGACACACAAACACAAATAGCGCGAACCTGCTAGACACAGGCGCAAATAGCAAGCATGCGTCGGACGTGCAGGGAGGGAAGCGCTTTAATCGCGGCAGCGACAAGGTGTGATCGCAGGCAACGCTCACCTTTGCAATGTAATCCCTGCGCCGTCATGGAGAGGCGGAAGTGCGGGTTGGGTTGGCAAGAGCAAGTGCACCAAGGAATAGAGCGGATATGTTTCGGGAGAGCAATAATACGTAAGCTGTGGTGAAAACCCCTTGACAGTGGTGAATGAGGTGAGAATTTGAATATTAACGCATTGGAAAGTAAGTATCGCAAATTGCATTGTGAACCTTAGAAATAAAGAACGTGTTTGTGTGTGGTTTTATAAATTATCATATTCGTATATTTTCTGTACTTTTCATTAATGGTTGTTATCCTGTAACAACATTGCTTAGTTACGAATCAATGACATAGAGGGTTCCGTTTTCTATCGTAATCCAATTTTCTCGGACAAAACCCCGGAAATCCAACACGTTATCCACGAGTACAGACGCAACGGAAAAACGTCTATATTTATTATACCATCAAGCGACCCTCCTCACATAACGCTTCGTAACCTATTGACAGCCCATTAACGGCTTAAAAGAGAAAAAATAGACTTGAACAAATGAACATTTTTCTGCTCCACGTGACATTGCGTCCGTTAGACTAATAAGTGTAAGTCATGGTTTGAACATATATCGCGGAAATAACAGCAACGCTCACACGGGTACCCGGTAGCAGGTCCGTATGGGTGGGCTAGGACATTTCAAACACCGTAACGTTCGTTCATACATAGAAAGATAACTTACCAAAGTTTTTCAAGCCACAGTGCAAGTGCTACGGTTAATGAACCCATGCGCAACGAAACAAATACTCGCTACCTTAATCCGAGGCTGTGCAGTAAGCTACCAGGCAAGAAATGGAAACCAGAAAGAGCGCACAAGAACGCCGTGCTACTTTCAGCCAGGGCATGAAACTAGATAAACTTCAAGGTGAAGCCTAACAAGCGCTACAAATATCAGCAATTAGATGGCGTGTGTGTGTTAGTGCTTGTACGTGTTTTTGGCGTTAGGATGTGAAGCAAATTGAAAATAAAATCGAAAAAATATGTACGTAGCATTGATTTTACATAAATAAAACAAATATTACAGCAGCTTTTAGGGGTTCTCATAATGTTGCGATACGTTCTTGACTCTATCTTAAGGGAACTTTATGTAACAGCAGTTTGGCTCTACGGCATCTTTTTTGGACAAACACATTAGAAATTCCTATTGGAAGATCTCTTATTTTAAGAAAAAAAATTAAGAAACTGTCAAAATTATGAGAACACCTGAAAAACACTGTATTAACGTTAGATTGCCAACAAAAAAGAATAAAGATCGAAAAAATGTATACATAGCAATGATTAAGCCTAAAATATCCAACAGATATTCTTAAAACCACTATTCACTGTTTGTATTGAATGGTCCCAAAGATGTCCGCATTTTCAACATCATGCTTTTCTTTTTCTTCTTTATTTTAGCATAAAAAGCAGTCAAGTCACGTTGTACAAATTTCCTACACTTATCAGCATCAGTGAATCGGATTGTCCTAATTAACTTAATAATATACCCGTCATGGGTTCTAGCCTCAGGCTCCTCGCACCAAGAGCTGACTATCCAGCTGCATGGTATTGGTAGTAACGAAAGGATAAGTACGCGACTACACTACAGTACTAAATAAGTCTGGAAAGCCTGTATACGCCGGTGGGTCTGCGCGTAGGACGCTAAATAGAAAAAAAAACATTGCCAGCGACATTGTTCAACCATTGTGGCAGTACGGCCTAGCCAGTCCTAGTTTTGCCCGTAGGACTAAGGACTTTTAGGATTGTAATCGAAGCTGTCTGGCCTAGTAGAAACCCGAGTATTTAAAAACATTTTTAATATAGGGTAAATGTACCAATAGTGGTGCAATTTGTGGTGGTACAGATGTATTTTAATGGATTTAAAGTGTCAGGAAGGACAATTTCTGAATATTTTAACACATAACAGTTGGAATATGTTTTATCTTCGCAATCACAACCATTTTTACCATGAAACACATCAAATTTACGAAAAAATACATATTTTTGTGATTGCTTCGTTGTACCTATGATGGTGGTATGGTTCCTATAGTCGTCGTATTGTGTTCCTATAGTGGTGGTAAACAAGGATGCCTCAAAACAGTGTATAATATCCATATAACTTAGTTTTGAAGCTGTTTTCGTGTGAATAGCAAGGATTACTGCGATAATAATGATTTCTTTCGTAATTTCATCGTAAAATATGTATGAATTTGGTTGATGAAAATATTCACTAAAGTACTGAATAACACCTGTCGTCAACCCATACCCAGAAGAGTTTGCTTGATTTGAAGTCGATTATTCACTCAGCCAAATAAGCGAATTTTGGCCTTTGTTTGGTAAATTACTTACAGAAAACTCATTTTTGTTGCCTATTTTAATGAAAACAGAACGACATGTCAAAAATGTCGTCGAAAAAAATCTAAAATTACCTGTTTTTTATTGGTTTTAGAACTAGGACCACTATAGGAACATGCCTGTTTGGTGTACCTATAATGGCACTATCGTAAAAAACGCTTAAAAATACGTAAATATGATCAAAAGCCAATGAATTTAAATAAAACAATATCATTTGATAACAATCATGTTAAAAAAAAAACTAATAATTGCGTTGTTATGTGGTCATTTAGAACGTTAACAAGAATATGAGTATCGTTATGAAATCCTAAGGATTTTGGAAAAATGTTGATACCTTTCACAAAATAATGGATTTTTCGGTCACTAAGAAACGGAATGGCCCCATTTCATTTTTAAATCCTTTGTAAAAGGCTAGAGAACATTTCACATTATCGTAGATAACTTAACTACAGTTAATTTTTCGTATGAGACGCATTTTAGTGCAATACCACCACTATTGGTACTAGCACCACTATAGATGCGTTTACCCTACTTGAGAAATTATGTTTTCGAGTATAAAACATACGACTTTTCCTATCAAAGTTTTCTATTTAGCGTGCTATTTTTGTTGAGTGCTGAGTTGGTGTAAAATTAAATTAATTTAATATAACGGTATTCATAACGGCACTGTATAATTTGCGATATAAGTATGACAACAATACCCATGCTTTTTAATACAAAACTTCGGACAATGATAATTATAAATTCACAAATAAACAAAGTAATACAGCTTAGATTAATATTTTATTGCATTTAATACAATTAATACTACAGAAGTATTCCTTAGTTTCATCGTTATTTTGTAATTTATCAAAATATATTACTATTGAATAGTACTAGAAACAAGAACAGATTGTTTGGATTACTAACCAGTCCATTGTTCCATTTATCCTGTTGCAAACCAGTCCATCGTTGCATTTGTCTACAACTTCAATCACTAATGTACGCTCCGTCACATAATCTCAGAAAGCAATAAAATGCAATTGTTGTGCCTACGTTACAATATGCGAACAGGTCTCGAACCTAGCATTTTCCTGCCCCATTAGGTACGTGATTAGAAATGCAAAATGCTCCTAATCCTATGGTACGTGTGGAAACAGACAAGTGTACCCGTGCACGACTTGCATGTCGTTGCAAACTGGAATAGGACAACAACTATGTGTTTCGCAACAATACACAGTACACTGAATTAGAAACCTTCTACCGAAATGAAACCTTGATTAAATGTATTATATTTTAGTTTACAATTTAACCTTCTTCTTCTTGTTTGGCACAACAACCGCTGTCGGTCAAGGCCTGCTTGAACCCATTAGTGAAGTGAGCTTGGCTTTCAGTGACTTATTGTTACCATAGCAGGATAGTCAGTCCTACGTACGGGGACACGGTCTATTCGGGGCTTGAACCCATGACGGGCGTGTTTTGTTAAGTCGTACGAGTTGACGACTGTACCACCAGACCGGCCAATGCTTCGATAAAATGAAATGAATGAAATGTAAAACTATACAAAATGATATAAAATAGAAATCAGCCTCCTAATGTGTGTTTTCCTGACAAGCACGTCGACACCGGTTACCTTGTTGAAAAGCGTATAGAGAAGCTACAAAAAATCATCCACAAATCGAACACAATATGAGAGCAAAATGAATCGGAAAAGATTTGGAAAATGTGTGGCCTGTACAATTGCACAGTAAATTTCTGCTTCAAGCAGAACATTTGCCCGTCCAGCAGAGTCGCAGTGACATCTACGATCTCGGCCTTCGCATTGTCAACGACATTGTTCAACCATTGTGGCAGTACGGTGAAATTCCATTCCCTCGTCAATTTTCTTCTCGGAAATACATAATGGAATTTGGCCCAGTGCCAAAATGCCGACTGTGCTCAAAACCAGCCGAATCCTTTAACCATTTCATTTTTATTTTTTTCTCCTTTATTGTTAAGAAAGTCGTTGAAGGGTTTCTCTGTGTAGGTCCCAAAGCCCGAATCGATATATAGTCGGCTCGGTTCCAAATTCAGCACTGAAGCAACCTTCTACCAAGATGCTGAAGTGGCAAATCTAGCCCCTAACGAGCGATCCGTCGTTTGAACATTGCTACACCCATAGTCGGCACCCGATATTGCTCGCTGCACAATTGCATCATGCATGCAGCACCGTAAAGCGACCACGCCTTAATCTCATACCGGTGGCTACTGAGACAGTATAAAAACGCCAGAGAATGGTGGGAATATTGAAGAATAAGGGCACCAGCACTTTCCTTCCGGATTGTAGCAGGGAGGAAAAGTTGTGCAAATTCCTCTGGAAAACTTTTTACTCCCGAATGATTCGCTTTTCCGTGCACACTGTTCTGTTTTGCCCCAATGTGTAGTGGCCTTCCGTTTCTGAAGACACACAACCGCACTACCTACATTCGATCCTTAAACGATCGTGACGATGAGTGGTATGCAGGCGTGTAAAAGTTTGTACCAATTGGTTGGCAGCTTTTTCATAACACAGCTCTCTCTCTCTCCCTCTATCTTTTATAAAACTCTCTGCGCACTATCCCTTTTCGCTCATCTGCAGATCCTTCCTTGGCCAAGAAGGATCCTTCCAGCTGCGCTACTTCCTATATTTTAAGCGTGCACATGCTACCCGTGAGGGTTTGGTTCGACTTTTTTGCCATTTAAGCACCCGTTGCACATCCAACATGTTCATAAAAGGCAACTAGGACGTCTGGGTGGGGTCCTTTTCGCTGCATTGGTGCTTCACCTAGAGCAATGTTCGGAACGAAATAAGAAGCAGTGAAAATTGTTCCACATTTTTGTTTAAAATCACTTTTCCTTCTGTGCACGTTCCATTATAATACAAGACCTATTTATTTTGCACGTTGCCAAAGTTTAGATTTTTCAAATTTGATATTCAAAGGCACGCTTGTACCTTATAAAGTTTAAAATCTATTTGAAGCCAATCGAAACAAGGCAATATGTGCTGCAAAACGGTTTATAAATTGTGGCGTTTGCATACCAAGTGTTATTGGTGCATTTGTGTATTTTATCGAATATGCTGAACGTAGATATGTTCAAAGATATGTGTTTTTATACTATTTAGAAACAGTGTGTGTAGTTGTAGATGTTTTTTTTTATTTACACACAACATCATAAAAAAGTTCCATAAACTATGCTAGAAAACTGTGATTGAAATGTGATTGAAATTAGCCTGCAATTTAAAGCAATCTATAAAAATATTAAATCGAGAAGTATTATTCTTCACAACCTACCATAGGGGAAAGCGAGGCAAAATGGGCACCCTCTATTTAAGCATTATTTCACTACAAAGATACTTTTCAATGCTCAAAATGTATTCATTAGAGTGTTCTATGAACACCATGTATGTTTCATAACCATTACATAACAAATAACCAAGAAAAATACAAAATAAGGTTTAGTAGCATATTGATGTAATTTTTGCCAATTCGAAAATAAGCTTAAACCAGTGTCACTGGGACGCGTGTCAAAATAGTCTCGTAAAACATCAACTTTTATTTTACACTGTTTTCATGGTTTTAAGTTGTTTTCATTCTATGCGGCAATTTTAATCCATAGATAAAGGGAGGAGGCTTACAATAATGAAAGAAAAATTGTATTTTGTGGCATATTCAAAGGAATATTCAGTAAACTGCTTAACATGCCCCGCTTTCCCCTTTGTGTTTTAACAACTTTGGTTTGAACCCTTTCTTTGTGTTCCTCAGTGTGTTTCGCAATAGAAAGATCACGCAAGCAAGAGCTAACCTTGTAGAATACCCTTAACAGAAACGCTATCTTTTTTAATCCATAATGTAGATCTAAGTCAAGTGAGCTGGTATGAATTACTAATTAGAGCGACCAAATACTTACAGTGTAGTATTAAACAGCACCAAGAGATCTGGAATGAAACAGATAAATAAAAATTGATTACGCATTGTTTGACTGATCGGATTGTTCACATGCCTAATTAAAAAATAGATACTGTCGTGACAAACGCTAACAAATATACAAACTGATTCATTAAAAACTGATACACAACACAAAAGACATTTAGCTGCGACAAGTAAACAATACGTTTATAAATAGTAGTAAAAACATAAATATGCATATAAAGGCACATTAATTTTCTGTTTAAAGATTGCACTAATCCTTTGGAATTTTATGTTTCTTTGTAATTGTAATAGCTAAATTAAGATATCGTTTCCATGACGAGCCCGATGCCCGATTTACAATGAACTAAATCTATCTATCCATTTATAATGGTTGTCATAAACAATATATATGTAACAAATGTACATACGCGTCCGATCATTGGCAATTCGACTTTCAACCAATCGATTCGAAACCCAAGGAAACGCTCTTTCGAACGAGTTATTACAAGGCCAATTATGTTACTAGATCGATAGAAAAAAAATGTCAAAAACACAGTTTTGGTATTATGATTCGTGTTTCACAAATCCATTTGTCTCTTGTTTGACATTGCCAACTGAACGAATGATTTTGTCTTACATTACCTGTTTTTCTCAAACAGCTTTCTGTCAGATCAGAGCGACGGAAAGTGTTCTATTTTACGGTTTTCTATTGATACATTAAATTTCTACCAAACTCAATGCAAGTCATTACATTCGGCAATGAATAATTATCATTTATTACTGTAAAAAGTGTGGTAATCCCAGAATGGTATAACAGGTGGTATAGAGTATATAAAACAGTTTCTCTTCAGATTTGGAAAAAAATCCATGATCATAAATGTCCAAGTATAAATGTATATAAGTCGCTTAAAAATGGAAAATGTTTTCATAATTCTCCAAAAATGTTAACGTACAGCTACTAGACATTTCCCAGTAGACTGTTTTCATCCAAAAAAGGTCAGTATCATTTAAATTGAACAAATGTTTGAGGGAAATATTCTTCAATACGATTTTTTTATGATTTCGATAGATTGATAGGCATCAACTATACATTACACTTGTAGTCATACGAAACATAATGGAAGAAATAAGCACTACAACCACTCTAATATAGTATAGAAAATTATACTTGCAAGACTAGGCTGAGCATGTTGTTTGTATGACACTTGATGAAGCTAAAGACGCAAAAGGTCTAAGCCGATTATAATAAATGTTTGGCATAATGAACAAATCGTTTCGCATGCATTGAGTATAATTTCGGGCAGGTCAAAGCTACGATGCAGTTGCAGTACCTTTGAGTTATGAAGATAATCATATCAGCCCAAAACCTGCACAATTCCCAAACCGCTACAATTTATAGCCGGAAATATAATTGAAGACCGTTGAAAAAATACAAAATCCAGAATAACTACCCGTAATCGTCCAAAAGGTCATACTTCCCAAATCCAATTGATTTGATCCTCCTACACAAACCGGCGGGAAATATTCAACATGTCAATAATTCTGAATACCTTTACCTTCCGGTAAGATACGCTTTTCGCAAAGCGCAATAAAAAACGTTGTGATACTCTACCACCAGCCAGCCGTGAGCAGGCAAATGACAAGAAGTATCGAATGGCGGAAGGATGGTATATGAATAAAGCAAACATTTCAGGATTCCATCACACATACACGAAAATTCGACTGATATTCTCAGTCTAAAGAAGTAACGTAAGAAAGGTTTGAAAGGGTATGATTTTTTTGTCGAAAAAAAAGCTACTACAAAGTAAGGAAATTGATAGAATCCAATAATATGTAAATAATATAGGCATCCTTTTATCAGGCTCGATTTCGACGCGCAAAGACATCCGGTAGCGATGCCTAACCTAGTTGTATCGTGGAAATTGGAAAAAGGATACAGCCATGATTAAAGTGCTTCGATTAGGATTATAATAGAAAAGAACGCCCCAAAAACGTGTATGCAAAACAACTTCATTCATTTTATCAGCGGCAGCATTTCTTGTGATAGAAGGTTGTGGAAAAAAAGTTTTTAATATGTAAAGTTTCTTCGGCACATTATGCAAGATTAGGATTGAAATGAGGTTACTGACATTTTTATAAATACTCTTGCAAGAGATTCATAAATTTGATTTGCTTCTAGAAATTAAATAAAAGTATAAAAATTGTATAAAAAATATTATACAACTGGAACCATTCACTTCTCTAATTTAACATTATTATGGAACAAATACATATATTTGATATGATATGTATGTATGTATATGATATGTAACATATATTGTTATGTATTATCGAAGCATGCCACAATAAAGAGTGAAATAAAATATCAATTTCAGCCGTTCTTTTGTAACGGTTTCAATCAAAAGTCGCACCAAACAAACATTGCCGTATGCCAAAAATGCGAAAGCGCCTGTTCAAATCCAGTATCGTTAGTCAACGCAAAATGTTGCTACCATAGCTCGCATTATGAGGATGGCCTCCACCACCAAAAGACGGATTAGTCTGGTGATTGGCTAGCTCCAGCATTTGCAGTATGATGCTGACACACAGATACATGCGCCCGCTATACTCACTTCTTATTTTTCGCAAGCTCTGACCACGTATAAGTTTTGCAGTTTTGCCTAATAGCAGGCTGCACAGAAGCGAGAGCAGAGGCAAAGCGTACGTACTGACCATTGCCACGCGCATAGGCTGGTGTGCGCCTTCGGGAAGGAAAGATGTTCATAATTGAGTTGGATCTACCGACCGTTATTGATATATCGAGCCGAGCAGATTGCCGAGTACTGCCTACGGGCGGTACACAGAGGGCTCCAACACTTTCTGGAAATTCCATTAGCTTTCCATTTGGTTGCCGACCAAAACCGGGCTGTGGCTGCACGAGAAATGACACGACTAAAACTGAGCAGTGGTGAGCATGTGTTGGAAATATAAAATGGCACATTCAGCTGAATGTTCATCGTACGAGAGCAAACGATAGGTGGTAAATACGGCAGGATTAAACCACCTGAGGGATATGATGATCGGGCAGCGGATGCCGCCCGTATGCAATATCTCGCACAAAAATGAACGTGCAATATCCGATTCCAGCGGTGGTTTTCCGCCTGGTGTGTTGTGTTTTACCCATTGACCCATCAACAAAAGAGCCGTTATTAAATTTCGCTGCAATAATTCAACATCCAATGATAGGAAATTAGATTGCATTTCCTGGCCGGTGAGGACAACAAACCATTCATGTCACACCAATTGCTTCTGTCTGTATCGTGCTTCTATTGATCATTTTCCACTGAAAGGTTTTACTGCAGTGTCTTAGATAGACCACGCCCCTAGGATAGAAGCAACAACATCAAACCACCCTGAACAATGAATTATTGTTATACGAAACAATGGATTGCTGTACCTGTTGAACTAGAATGGCGATTCTTTGCAACATGGCAGTATCCGTTACCTTTTGATGGTGATTCATTACCGTAACTATAACTGTTCATGTTTCGAGCACATGTTTTCAGGGGTGTTTGCATATGAATTTGTTAACAATTAACCTCAGATTACACGAAACGTGTTAATTATTTATATTAAATTTCAGTATTCTCAACCGATAGCAAGTAGTACTATTTCATAACGATTTGAGAACTCTTTAATATGTTTGATAAAACTAGGAAAAAAGTTTAATTACAAATAGTTATGAATGAAACAGCAAAATTTAAAATATTTAATGCAAAACCTATTTCTTTCGTGGAAGTTGCCGTTTTACATCGTTACCTATACTCTTACACATTTGAAGATAAGTGTTAGGTTATAAATTAGCAATGGTATCAATTGACGTAACATATTAATTGGCGACAAAGATTACAAACAAAGAATATTGTACTTCTATTTGATTTACGCCTAGTGGGACATGCTAGCTTATACAGGCCTTCGAGACTTTATACAAAACCGCGAAGTCGTATACTCAGTCCTAGCTACGGGGGGACGGTCCATATGAGGGTTGAACCCATAACGGGCATGTTGTTAAGTCGCATGAATTGACGACTGTACAATGAGACCGCCCCAGATACATTCATAATATTTGTTAGCTGCCATTTCGAGCTGAAAGCACTTCTCAGATCTCTATCTGATCAAGCAATGTATCGGAAGCGATCCATAGCTTCATATCGTGTTTGTTGTCGGCAACGGTGCAAAAAATGGCTATTGGTTACATTTTTGTAAAAACTATGTTTATACCCAAACTTGCCAACCGCATGGATTATTTATTTTTCATGCTTCATGTGTATGCAAAGTAATTTCCTCACTATTTTTTATTGTTCTTTTAATCTTCTTCTTGTTTGGCACAAATTTGCCTTTTTTATTTACCCATA
The DNA here is from genome assembly GCF_017562075.2 of Anopheles merus. Taxonomy (NCBI): domain Eukaryota; kingdom Metazoa; phylum Arthropoda; class Insecta; order Diptera; family Culicidae; genus Anopheles; species Anopheles merus. The sequence continues at coordinate 44,717,151 of NC_054084.1, read as the reverse complement.
GCGGGACAGTCAGTCCTTTGTACGGTAGGCACGTTCGATGCAGGGCTGGAACCGATAAAGCGCGTGTTGTTAAGTCATCTGATTTGACGACTGTGCCACAGTACCGGCTTAACGGGACCGTAAAAGTTTTAGTAAACTGTTTTTTTTTCTTGTTTTAAGTCTACAAAGTATAATCGACTAAAATGGGCAAAATTTATGCTCCTTTCAAAAAATCCACAAATAAAGAAACTCAATCTCCAGCAGTTCTATCTGTTCCATGTTTCACTCCATGCAGTTATACATACACATGCTACCATCCGCGCCCCATTATAGCTAATGCATGACGTACACTCCTGCTAAAAATGCACCGAATACAAAATTGAGGTCGGAAGCGAATGGATCATGGGTTTGCTGAATAATACATTCATATCATACTCGATTGATGGATAAAAAATGTATCATTTTGAAATTATATTCTCAGCACATGAGGCGCAAGCTCAATGCTAAGGTAATAAATGATGAACTTCGCCGTCCGGAAGCGGGACACTAAACTAACCTTAATTTGGGTCACGTATTGCACACCAAAGATCATCAGTTTCCCGCAGCGTGTCTGTGCTCAACGAAGAAAACGTTGCAAATGCATCCTATAACATGCATACAGCTGGCGGATACAAAATTTTGCCAATAAAAGAAAAGCGACCACCACTAGTAGAACAGGCAGCAATTTTCATAATGATGTTCAACCCAAAATCGATGGTTGACAATGATGGTGATGAGGTTGAAGTTCGGCGACATGTATGGATTCATACGGGAATCATCCTTTACCATCCACATCCATCCATCGACGTGTTGATTTTTATACCCCCGGGGAACCCCGGGTTGGGACAGCGCAGCTCTGCTGAAAGCTCATCAATATTTCCGTAGCACTGGCACTGTATCGGATGGCACTGTATTGTTACCAGTTCGCATGATGCCGTATAACCTCGAACAGCCTGCCGGAAGAAAAACTCAGCTAGAAATGCGGCATTTTCCGCAACTGGTTGAACTGCAATGACCAGAGCCCACGGTAACCGATGGCAGCGCAGATTTGACAGAGCTCAATTATTTAGACTTTCATTACCGATCACATTTTTGGAACGAGGCCAACCGATGTTCAGTCTCGCTAAAAAAAAAGAAGCCTGTCCTCCTTCTCATCAAGCATAGGCGTTTCGGCATAAGCTATAATGACAGAAATAGCCATGGCCACAACACGAAGAGGTGGTATTTAATCAGGTTTGGACGATGTCCAACAGGCACACAAACTCATCCGTTTGTGTTTTCTTCCGTCGTCTTCCAGCCACACCGTGATGCAATGGAATATATCCTCTTCATCCTTCATCGGTGGATTGGTAATCCTCCACCATGGATTTTTTTTATATATATTCCAGAGCAAACCGAACGGAGTAAAGGTTGCAATTGAGCCAGCTTTTCACAGACAGGCTAGCTGGCTGAACGAGAAATCATTGAAGTTTGTCGCATTACGAAAAATGTTCGCCGAGTTTTAATTTCAAAACTAATTGAATTTTCCACTCGATGTCCTACGATAAAAACCTCAGCAGATACGATGAAATGAGAAAAAAGAGAGAAAAAACATCGATCGATTGAAAACTAGTGGTATGAAATCAGGATATCCGATTTTAATTGAACATTCCCACTCGTTGGTTCCCACTATAGCACTGGATAACATGCGATCGTCCCGCTCAAGGACGAAATTTTATTGATGTTCGCCTTTTAATACAGCAAATTAGTGCAATCAATCATTGCCCAGGTATCTATACTAGTGTTTTATGTTTGAAAAATGAGAACAGTTTGACGAAACTGCTTTTTTAGATTAAATTTGTCTAGGCACACCTTCAAAACATGGTTTTTAACACTTCAACAGCCTCTAATGGCGACGAAATGGTTGACCCCACCTTTTTATATTGATATGCGAGAAAAAAAAAAGAAATCCTTTGATGCTACTCAAGGCTATATGGCAGATGATCACCAATTTAACATTTTGTCTGGTTAAAAAACGATGGATTGAGCCGATGTGTGAAAGCTCGCATTGCCAAGGTGAAGACAGATCATACTTCAACAAATTTTGCCGTGAAAACTGAAGTGTAATTGGTAATAAGCAAAGGTAGAATTGAAAAACATGCTTACACGCATTTATCCGTCATGGCGAATGTTTCGGTTAACTGTAATATTGGGGCCCTTCACGATTCTAGTCAGCTGAAATCATGTAAACACCCCATACAAAACCACACACAAAACTAGCTTGCGATTTTCAGCCTAGGTTATTCTAGCCTCAAATCTAGAATTAGATTCGAGTACCTGCTCGAAAAAATGGCAAAACAAGGTGGGGCAAAACAAGGTGGGGCAAAACAAGGTCCCAAGGTGCATTAAAGAGATCAGGAGGTGGAATCTAGAAACATAGTGTATGTAGTCCAGGTGGTCTCATCATGTTTTTGATAACCAAATTTGAGCATCTGTTTTGACAGTGCGGGTGAAAACTTTTGCTCAAACAGGCGCTGATAGCTTGAAAAATACACAAAACATTCTTAAAATCTTAATTCAGAAGCAAAACCGATACAAATCAGCCTTCTGAATTCATACACCATGGGATAAGCCCACCTGTGTATTGTACCCACTTAAATAGCTGCTCGAAAACTGCTATACAATGCAAAGGCTGAAATTGCAACTCAAAACGGAAATCGCCCCATGAATAGATTCAAATCTAAAATATAATTTGAGATCATTTGAGCCATTGTGGGATATTTCAATTCTGCTTCAAACGTTTAATTGTGCACTTCATCACTTTCTCTAGATTAAAAGGATCGATCTGATTCTAGACACATGACATCGATAATTTTGCTGATAACATTATTTTTGAAATTTAAAAATACCTCACAACCAGGGATATACCAAATTGGGAATTTTCAATATGGGGATTTTTTGAATGTAATTGGTATCAATGACATGGCTATGATGGAACGATATCCAAAAAAATTTTAAAGCGAGAGTGTCAAGCATGGATGCACAAAGTTTAAGTGATTTCTGTAGAACATACATATATTAAATGTAGAACATAGAACACATTAAAGCTACAACTCCTAACAGAAAGCGCTGAAGCGCTTCTATTAGTGATGGGCGGGTCAAATCAAACCTGCCAGGCCGGAGCCATCCGTATAGCGACTCGGAGTCGTACGGGTCGACCCGAAAGGTACATAAGGTTCAATATGTGCAACGATTCCGGTAGGTGCAAGAACCATAAGCGACTCTAACCAGTTGGTGCAGCGATTTCGGTTCGGGTCGAGCCAAGGTAGGATTACTTCGTCCCGTAGGTCCATCGAGTCCGGGTCGACCGGAATTATCAGTAGGTGCGAGAAAGCATAAGCGATTCCAATCCGATTTCAAGCGTTAATGTAGCGAGTTCGGATCGGGAAGGGTCAAGGTAGGTTCAATACCCTACCCGAACTCGGAACCAACTGGTTGGAATCGCTTATACTTTCTCGCAGTTTAACATCAATATTTGTTAAATCTATTGCATCATCACCTATACAAACATTAAGGGACTATATGGCTTTGCTTAAACCGTATTTGTATGATTAATACGTCAATTTTCCAGCTCGATCAGCGGATAGTCTGCAACGCGTTTTCTTGTGCGTTCACTCAAACTTACTAAAAGATCTTTCAATAGTCAATTCGTTTTTACAGCCATGTTATGTATAACTATGTGCGTGCCCATTTTTTTATCTGATTATAGTTGCCTACCTTAAATTAGATTTAATTTGGAGGATGCCAAATGTATCGGGCAAAACGCTTTGAATTAATCGCGTTTCAACTTATTGTTTAAAAATAGTTCTCAATTCGAGGAAAAAGTATATGCTCTTAATGATCGAAAATGTTGGAAACTTTGTGAAGTATCAGATCGTCCTATTGAAACATATGAACAAATATTTTACAAACCAAGATTGAAAACCAAGATTCTTCAATGAAAAAATAAGTGTTGAATCATAGTATTTTCCTAAACTGCATATAATAATATAGAAAAGTCTTTTTTATACAAACTTTCGAGAAATATTTCTAACATAAGTGATAAAAAAGTATTACTCCATTCAATTGAAAATACCCAATATTTACCCCAATATTTAGTCTAGAAGTTTTGATTCTATGTGACTTTAACGACCATGTTATACATTTTAAACAATTGATATTTTAAATCTCAATGCAGAACAACACACACTAGCAAGAGCACACGTTTAGAAACATAGTTTATAATATTTGGATGGAAAACAGAAAAAAAACAAATTACTTTTCTAGCGATCATTTACGAACGCTTTTAACATCATCCATTCCATGTGGATAACATGAAGGAGATAAAATCCTATCTTTCTCACGTGTTTCCTTTTTGAATGCTACTAGCATCGCAGTCATACAGTCTTTTCAAACCGCGTATACTGCACTCCATTCAGAAGCACACTCAAGATCTACACAACGTACTGCATTATGTTGAAGTATTATGTCATAGCTATCCACCAAATGCTTGTCAGATGGTGCTTCGCCGGCAGTGCCACTTTACTGCTAAAAAAATGATGTTTTGATTTTTTGAGCTGTTGAATGTGAATTATGAATAAACACAATAAATTTACCTAAGGTAATAATTTGTGAACAGCTTATTCTAAAACCATTTAAAATTTTCTCTCTAAAAACGATTAAAACAACCTTAGTTAGTAGATAAGTAATGTTTCAAAAAACCTGTAAATATTGATATTCACGGAATGTATGTATATGTATATAAAATTCCTGTAAAATCAAACATGTATTAAATATTATTTTATATTTATTAAAAACAAAAAGTGAAGCAAACAAAACAAGAATGACAATGAAAGATACGAGACATTCATTTTATAGGAAACTATCTTTATCCATAACATTCGAATTGAATAATTCTACTCATAAGTAGAATTAAAAATAAAATTACACACATCTTATTCACCTGTTTTACTCACAACTTTACACATTAGCTGCAAAAGGAAGGCTAATAAAAATCGTTGCCGTAAAGGTTTCTTAATAGAAAGCTCTATTGATAAGATTAAATTGACATGAGACAGCTACGAAATAGAGTTTCCTCTTTTTCTCCACTCCTATTCATTACAATGCTTGGCTCACATCCCATTTTGACCTGATTTTCCTTCATCACGTGTCGACACGGTGTCGACAATTAATTAAATTTTCGCAGTTGATTTCATCCGTTCAACACATTTCATCAAACCGCACCATACAACGACCAGTTTCAGACTCGCACAAACGGACATTTGACTTTTAGGATTGACCTCATTCCTTGCGGAAGAAGCTTTGCTCGTCTACGTTCCGCCTGTTTTCCGCGCTTGTTCGCTAGTATGAATAGATGTCAAAGCAACACACACACAGTTAGACTCATTAGCGTTATTGAACAATTCATTACGGAAGCCAATCAATCCCCTTCACTTCAGATGCATGTGCTACAAACGGGTCTGTGGACTGACACAAATGTTTGTGGATTCGTGGGCGCTGGCTGTAGCCTGTAGTAATATATGAAAAGCAGAATCAAAGAGGTATGTTCCCGTAAATGGTTGGAGAGTCACAGAGAAACAACCATGGATCTAGCTACATCAACACATTATGATTAAGGAAGAGATAGTATATGACCATACCGTTCATATAACTATGTAAGGGATTCTTCCTTCCTATGTAAGGGAACTGCATACGTGAACATGCCGGCCTTTTCGCGGACATGCCGGGCAGGTTTCGTGATTTTATTCAATACCACGCAGCCGGATAGTCAATACTTGTTGCAGGGGGACGGTCCATTCAAGGCTTGAACCCACAACGGGCAAGTTGGAAAGTCGTATAAGTTGTACTGTCGACTATACCACGGGACCGCCCCTGTGATAGGATTAGTTTTGATATATTTACTTCCATTTAAATTCAAATGAATCAATAAACACATTAAACCTTTGTAAAAAATCACTTTAAGAAACTGATTCCCCTGGATTTGATACATTAAATTATAAATGATTAGAACTAACCATGTGTGTAGTAATCACATATAAAAACAAACACAACAACACACATCACAACGCTAAGAAGAAACGTATGGAAGATATACATGTTCCTGCTTTGAATTTTGAATGATTTGCAAAGATTATTATTTTTCATTCATTTTCCCTTATCAAAACCCTTTACTTCAACATTGCACATACTTTATAAATCCTATTTTCCCTTTATCAATCTACCAAAACCCATTACATGAAAATATGTACGATACCCGTAAGCTTATCTGATCGAAAAGAGCAGTTTCAAAATAAAACCACCCACAACCATCTCGACTACAGCGAACTAAGAGGCGAGAGATTGTCGATATCATAACGTTGAACGAACTGGAACCGCGACTGGAAAAGATGAAATGAGAGATATAAACCACTCCATCCCCAGCTTCTCCCATCCCGCAGCTGTCGGTAAAAAGCTTCCTCTTCCTCATGGGGTACAGACACTAGAAAACGAGGTCGAACTACGAAACAAAGACACATCACATGGCTGAGTGTTTCCCTTTTGCCGCGTCAGTGTTGGGTGGCAAACTGTTGTTCATTTTGCACTCACCATAAGGATAAGCGATTGTAATCGATTCCCTACTCTATCGTGCGAAAAATATACCGAAGAGAGAGAAAGAGAGAGAGAGAAAACCGTCAAATACATAACAATAACTTCGAAGGGTGTTGGTAGATAGTAGTTTAGAAAGTTGACAAATTAGTTTTTGTAAGAAATGTAATGTTTCTACTGTAGCTTTGCTTCGATTTCTTTCAGCACTGAAGCCACTACTTATCAGAAGCTGCTCGCAAAAGAATATTTGGATGACAAAACGATAGCATAAAGTAGAGGTATAAAGCATTGCCTCATCTATGTACGTTCACGCAAAACAAAAGTTCAAATAAATTCGATCAGTGGACCGTAAGTAGATGATGAAAAATAACAATGTTTGAGTATGGAACGAAACAAAGCAACAACTCGGGCAGCACAAACAAATCCCCGTTTAGCGGAGGGAAAATAACGAACAGCTCTGAAAGGCAGGCCGCAGAATGGAAAAAGCACTCGTTTGACATGCTTCTTTTTTTTCATTCCACTGGTCGTTTTTACTAACTGCCGTTCGGTACAACGAGAGCAGAAAAAAGACCGGAGTTCCTAGCCATTTTCGTTTCGGAAAGGAGCAAGTTTAATACATTTCTGCCACTGGCAAATTCATTCATCTTTGCTTGTCGCTCGCATCCTGTCCGCTTTCGCTACCCTTCTTTATTAGTGTCACCAATCAGAAGGTACACTCCTTTCGCAATGACAGCTTAAAGGATATGCAATAGCTATTCTAGAAAAAAGTTAAAGCATATAAAGCTTCATAACTCTTTCATAGCATGTGACAAAGTGATCCTTGAATGAAGTAAAGATAATGTTCATAATGTTGAATTCAAAAATACAGTTACATTTTACATATGCTAGGACATCAAATGTTTACATTATTCCATAAAAAGGATTAAATTCAAACATAATAGAAATACACAATATAAATAAAAAATAAATATAAATTGTGTAAGAAAAGTTTGCTTAACAGAATTGGTGTGATAGCTAGCTATTGTGTTGATTTGATAACCAATATTAATTTCATTTCTATAAATAAGCATTCCTAGCCTCGTTATAAAAGTGTACCAGTAACGATGTACCATTCTACCAAGTCAACTACTCCAAGGACATTTGGTAGCTTCATTCTAACGAAAGGTCAGTGGACGTTATGGAAGAAAAAGCCGTAACAAATTTACAGCTAGTAATAGATAAATTCTGTTCCACCATCTACGGAATGTTAGTAAGAAGCACAAAACCAAGGTAGGCACAAAAACACATTAAATTACCATCGAGACCAAATTTCAGCCAAACCAGCAAATGGAAACTGATAGCCGTGATTTATGGCGTGAGCTCTTTTACTACACTGAAATAACAATACTAAGGAAAAGATCTTTCAACACTCCCAACCATACACCACGAAAAGCTTTTAGAATGAAAGCAGCGAATGAAGCACAAGTATTCCACAGCAGCTCGTTCAAAGCAGATTCCTACAAAAACCCCACTTCAATTTAGTTCACATAAAAACAACTTCTGCAAGGCCAGAACAGCTTTGTTCGCACACAACACCACCGCACTAAGGCACAATCGCAATGAAAAGGTAAATAAATGGCAACACGATGCGTACTCTAGCTCCAGCTGAAAATCAATTTCAAATTATGACTTGCGATAGAAATAGAGTTCATCCGAGACGATAAAGAATCGAACCATTTCCATCATATAATTCTACTACAGCTTGCTCATCATATTTCAATCAATCCAATTAGACCTATTTTCATTGGAACGGTGAAAGAATTGTTTGTAGCAAAAGAATGATCATAAAATTCGTGTTTGCATTAGTTGTATCAAGCAAAGTCTTACTTACTTACATATCCAATACAATACAATACGTACGCAAATTGGAGGAAACGAACTAGACTATTTATGCTCAGGACTTTGTTACAATTATTAAATAGTAAATTTAATCTCATAATGAACTGTATAGTTCTTTACCAAATAAAATTAGGAAAAAATAAATACAAAAATGTCAATAATTATAGTTAAACGTTAAATGTATTATTAATTGCGATTCATGTGTGTCCTAGATATATTCATTTTCCAAACATATCCATTAATCGCCGTCAAACTTCGGAATATGAATGCTCCAGGTTTTTATAACATTTTTAACCTTTGCTTCAACTACCCGAAAGACCGAACTCTGTCATTGAAGGTGAATATATTGAAAGTTTCCTTGAAGCTATATGTGTTGCCATTAGCCTTGGAAATCTGGCAAGGTGATCTCGATTCTCAAACCATGTCACTTATAATAGTATGCTAGTGGGCTACATGCTTTAAAGATTTGACAGCTGAATCAATCAAGTTCACGGAAGCTATACTGAGAACTGTGAAACAATTTCGTTCAAATAACTCATCGTAGGGCCTGCTCCTATCGTCTGATTAACATTCATTACGATTTCGATCACAGGCTTTTTTCACTCTCCTCAAAAAAGAAAAAGAGAAAGAGGAAAGAGAGAGAGAGAGAGAGAGAGAACATTATGCAGAAGCGACATAATCAGAAGAGAGCAACGTAAGCCTTGTACTATATTCTCCGCAGAATGTCAGCTCTCAAAATGTTGAAAGAGTGGTACTTTTCGGCCGATCCTGATATGTTTTGGCCGATACGATCGGGCAAATTTTTCTGTGATTCTGCCATTTTTATAGAAGGAAGATACAATCGATTGGATGCTGAATTCTAAAAGTATGATCTTTTCTAGAGACCAGAGGATTCTGCAGGAGCTTGAAGTGCAAATCGAAGGCAACACGGCTTCTTTTTCTGTATGTTGGACTTCAAGGTCGTTGTCCGGTAGCGGTCATAGTTGCTTTCAGCTTTGTCCCACAACTCTAACCTACTTTTTCTGTACGTCGGACTGCAATGTCGATGGTAGCGGTTATAGTTGCTTTCAGTTTTGTCCTACAACTCAAACCTAGCGCTGAAAGAAATGAAACGGTTGGGCGTTCTGTTAACTGGTAGCTCTGGTAACGCCCAAGCAACTTCTTCTAATGCTTCGATCGATCGAGAGTTTTTATACCAAATCGAGGAGGAGAACATATGGTCATATGCCTTTCATCACCCCAGTCAAAGACGTTTTAATTTAAAGGCAACAAGGGAATCAACAAAAAACTAATTATATTGTTTTTGTCACCCATGCCTAAATCCTTCCGCCCCTACCACAAAGCGTCGTACAAGAAAGTAGATTTAAAAAAATTAAATTATGGAAATCTTACAGAGGAAATAATCCATGTAGTTAGTACCAATATCTTATTCCATGTTTTAACCACTCACATGAAATATTTTTTTGTTAGGAACATGTTAGTCACTTAGTCACAAGTAATCAAGCTCCCTTGATTTGATGGGCTTGCTTTGAGAAACTTTGCCTTTAAGCTTTTTCATATCTCTACCATTACGACCATTATCGTTCAAATCTTTATAATGCCACATACTACTATATGTTACATTGCCATCTTTAGCATTGTGTCTTCTTCTTCTTCTTGGCTGAACAACCGTTGTCGGTCAAGGCCTGCCTGTACCACTTGTGGGCTTTGGCTTTCAGTGACTAATTGATTTCCCCCCATAGCAGGATAGTCAATCCTACGTATGGCGGCACGGTCTATTTGGGGATCGAACCCATGACGGGCATGTTGTTAAGTCGTACGAGTTGACGACTGTACTACGAGACCGGCCAACCTTCGTGTGTATGTTGGATATATCTCGGACAAATGCCAATCTTGTAACCAGTTTTTAGCTAAATAGTAGGGCGAATTGGCCGGTCTCGTGGCACAGTCCGAGGACCCGAATGGACCGTGTCCCCAGACATATCATACCATTCGGTGCAACAATGGTTAATTCCAAAAGCATCATTATGGTATATACAACCAACGACAGCCGAACAAATGTAGGACCATCTTTGCGGAGTAACTTAACAAACAGTTTCCTTTCTCATATTCACTTCAAAGTAATCACTACAAAAACAAAACTATCTAACTGAAAACATGTTGACACTTTACACCCTCATGAAACATATTAAGGTATCGACAGAGATTGAAGCACTTACGATGATTGAATTTTGCGGTTGACAAGCAAGACGATGTTACCAACTACACAGTAACACCGTTCCCCACTAAAAAGTTCCAACATTCATTGCAAACAGCAGCCTAAAACTAATCTTCTTTTCCTTTTCTTTTTTCTTTTTTTTTGTGCTCATATACAATTTTACGCTTAAACTTTCTTGTTTTCAATCTATACGCTACCGACAAGGTATGCAAATACGGTAGAGCTTATCACGCTTCATACTTTCGATGAGCCTCTTTTTGTACCCAAAAAGACGGGTTTAGATAGAAAAAAAGAAAACTTTTACTAGAGCAGAATGGAGAGGGAAAAAAACCCCCGTAAGACCTAAGACATAACCGTACAACTAAGCCCTCCATGATTGTGCTTCAGGACGGTTCTGGTTGCATAACCGCTTTCCAACAACAACCAAGCGAGAACCAAGTAAAGAAATAAAAAAAACCCCTTTGAAAGTATTAATTTAAATTTATTCACCATTAACAACCCTTACAAGCATCCCAACGGAACAGCCACCACTGGTAAATGGTTCGTTTCCAACCACTTTTTCCAGCCCTTAAGGCATTTGACCCAAATTAGATTTAATCCCAGAGTCATACAAAAATATTATAAGAGCAATAGATAGGTGTACCGAATAGACAGAAATACTTTAGAAAATTCAGTGAATGTAATATATTTTTTGGTTATTGCATAGTTCCAACTGATACTAATTCATCCTAAAGAATGACTTTTTTCCCATTCCCGATCATTACATTGATGGAGACGCATGGTACTTCATGCAAGGCGCATGGCATAAGTACATGCTCTAGTCAGCTCAATATCATAAGCAAACATTTAAAATGTAAAAATAAACATTTCAACAAAATCACTCGAAATATGTAATCACAATAGTAGCTCGAACAATTTGTCACAACAGTAGCAGGAATGCTCTATAATACCCTAACTTTACTTACTTACTACTTATCCGGCACTACAACCGCTTTGCGGTCTTGGCCTGCCTCAGGAGTGTCCGAAACCGCTCACGGTCTCGCGCCTTCGTCTGCCAGTCCGTTATCCCGGCCTTAATGGCGGACGCCTCCACGCCATCTTGCCACCTCAATTTGGGCCTACCACGCCTCCTCTGTCCTTGTGGACGGCCTAAAAAGACTTTACGGGCTGGGTCGTCCGTTTCCATGCGTATAACATGGCCAGCCCACCGGAGCCTGGCGAGCTTTATACGCTGTACGACAGTGAGGTCGCCGTACATCTCGTATAGCTCGTCATTATAGCGGCTCCTCCATTGTCCTTCCACACATACGGGGCCAAGTATCCTTCTGAGCATCTTCCTCTCGAACGCGGCTAAGAGGGTTTCGTCAGATTTGGACAGTGTCCATGTCTCAGAGGCGTATGTGAGTACTGGTACTATATAGGTACTATATAGTCCCAGCTTCGTCCGTCGCGACAGGTTCTTTGAGGTAAACTGCTTTTTCAGGCTGTAGAATGACCGGTTGGCAGCCAGCATCCTTGCGCGCAACTCAGCTTCCATGCTGTTGTCGTTGCTGACCTTTGACCCAAGATAGGTGAATTGTGGGACGACTTCAAAAGTGCGTTCACCTATCTGTACGTCACGCCTACGTAGATTCGGATTATTTATTGGTAGGTCCGCTGATGTTGCCACCATCAGTTTGGTCTTTGCCTCGTTTATCTGCAATCCGAGGCTCTCTGCCGCCTGCTCAATCCCTTGGTAGGCTTCTGCTACATAGGAGAGCCGCAGACCAATGATGTCTATATCATCAGCGTATGCCAGGATCTGGGTTGACTTATAGAAGATGGTTCCCGTCAACTTTGCCACCGCTAATTTTGGCTGATGACGGTCAATGTATCAAACTATCTTTGTTTTCTAGGAATGCATCTATTTTTCTATTGCATCTTAAGAAGTAAAGCATTGACATCGATTGAACTCTTTATTTCTTCTCTGATAAAGTCGAATTAATGGTACACCAGTCCAAATAACTACCATGATCAATCTCAAATTAGCAGTCGTCTGGTCGAAATACGCATTCTCACTTAAATTGAATAGCTCCTTTATATCCTGTGTCCGATGATTCGAGAATATAAATAAATTAAAACCAAAAATGTTAATCTTTCTCCTTCAATTTTTGAACAAAATAATTTGAGCAAAACTCTAAAAACACATCACTGACCACTTCCATTCACAGGGTTTTACAAACCAGAATCAAACGCAAAAAAACAAACAAAACATTTTCAGTGCCTCAAGATGCACTTTAACTGTCAAAAGTTGTTGTTTCATGGCAGTGTAGGCATTCACAGGCGTGTATAATTTTTCAAATACTCAGCTTTGTTTACATGCATTAGTGTTCATAGCTTTCTACACAGAGAAATCCAATTGTTAATTTAAAAATTCATTTCATTTCTATATAACGTCAAAATGGAAACGGACGACCCAGTCCGTAAGGTCTTTTTAGGCCGTCCACAAGGACAGAAGAGGCTTGGTTGGCCCAAATTGAGGTGGCAAGATGGCGTGGAGGCTTCCGCCATCAAGGCCGGGATAATCGACTGTCATACTAAGTCACGAGACCGTGAGCGATTTCAGATACTCCTGAGGCAGGCCAAGTTTGCTGTTTGAGGGGCATGTTGTTAAGTTTTACGAGTTCTTTATTTGTTTATTTGTTTATTTGTTATTTAGTATCTTGCATAGATTTGCTGGGACACTTACTTATATAATAAATCCTTAATTCATCTACAAACTTAACTACAGCGCTATCAATAAGGAAACGAGAGACAATTGGTATTTGTTGAAGCTATGTATCATTTGTTTAATAGGCGCATTGTGGGAAAGTGCAGATCTTGAGAACGTAGGTCTTAACAGCTCACGTATCCTGAGGGGTCGTTAGGGAGCATAAAGGTTCAGCTTTTTTAGCAGGTAGGGAGAGTCTATGTCTCCGCTGATTAACTTCGCGACAAAAGTAGCTAGTAATGCCTGAATATTAGATACTAAAAACAAAATTTATTTTTTTCTTCTCATTATTGATTCGAAAAGCATTACAAAATTGTAATCTATCTATAAATTATTAAATATTCATATAAATTCCATAGGATTAAGAAAAAGATTAACAAATACATGTTTTCATTTACAAACTTTATGCCTGTTGGGAACAAACAGTTGACTGAAAGTGACATCGCGTAAAAGATTGCAATGAAACCTTTGAGTTTATGTTTAATGTTTTAAGAATGTGTAGTAAAGCCAGTAA